>NC_140988.1:241772974-241886716 GCF_052327205.1 Somniosus microcephalus
GAGGGAGGGGGGGAGTGTGTGTGTGAGGGAGGGGGGAGTGTGTGTGTGAGGGAGGGGGGGGAGTGTGTGTGTGTGAGGGGAGGGGGAGTGTGTGTGAGGGAGGGGGGAGTGTGTGTGAGGGGAGTGTGTTTGAGGGGGGGGAGTGTGTGTGAGGGAGGGGGAGTGTGTGTGAGGGGGGGAGTGTGTGAGGGGGGAGTGTGTGTGAGGGGGGGAGTGTGTGTGAGGGAGGGGGGGGAGTGTGTGTGTGTGAGGGAGGGGGGTGAGTGTGTGTGAGGGAGGGGGGGAGTGTGTGTGAGGGGGGAGTGTGTGTGGGGGGGGAGTGTGTGTGAGGGGGGGAGTGTGTGTGAGGGAGGGGGGGAGTGTGTGTGAGGGGGGGAGTGTGTGAGGGGGGAGTGTGTGTGAGGGGGGGGAGTGTGTGTGAGGGGGGGAGTGTGTGTGAGGGGGGGAGTGTGTGTGTGTGAGGGGGGGAGTGTGTGTGAGGGAGGGGGGGAGTGTGTGTGAGGGGGGGGAGTGTGTGTGAGGGGGGGAGTGTGTGTGAGGGAGGGGGGGTGTAGTGTATGTAACTGTTCTACCTTTAAGAGAACTATTGTATGTAACCGTCCACCTTTAAGAGAACTATTTTAGGTGTGGCACTACTTTATCCTGGCTGCTGTATACTGTAATACCGACGGTGACCACACCGGTATATAAGTGCTGTGGCAGAATTTATTGGGCCGATTCGCCCTGACCTTCGAATAGTAAAGTCCTGTTTAAGTTACTCTTGTAGTCTGTGTATTACTTCGCTATACAACCCACAGGCTTTACAGGGGGGAGTGTGTGTGTGAGGGAGGGGGGGAGTGTGTGTGTGAGTGAGGGGGGCGGGAGTGTGTGTGTGAGTGAGGGGGCGGGAGTGTGTGTAAAAATGTTCAATAAAAACTGACTAAATAGCCTCATTAGCCTCTCTTCCCCCCCAGTCGCTCTCTCTCTTCCCCAGTCGCTCTCTCTCTTCTTCCCCAGTCGCTCTCTCTCTTCCCCCCGTCGCTCTCTCTCTTCCCCCCAGTCGCTCTCTCTCTTCCCCCCAGTCGCTCTCTCTCTTCCCCCCAGTCGCTCTCTCTCTTCCCCCCAGTCGCTCTCTCTCTTCCCCCCAGTCGCTCTCTCTTCCCCCCAGTCGCGCTCTCTCTTCCCCCCAGTCGCTCTCTCTCTTCCCCCCAGTCGCTCTCTCTCTTCCCCCCCGTCGCTCTCTCTCTTCCCCCCCCCAGTCGCTCTCTCTTCCCCCCCCGCCAGTCGCTCTCTCTTCCCCCCCCAGTCGCTCTCTCTCCCCCCCAGTCGCTCTCTCTTCCCCCCCAGTCGCTCTCTCTTCCCCCCCAGTCACTCTCTCTTCCCCCCCCAGTCGCTCTCTCTCTTCCCCCCCGTCGCTCTCTCTCTTCCCCCCCAGTCGCTCTCTCGCTTCCCCCCCAGTCGCTCTCTCTCTTCCCCCCCAGTCGCTCTCTCGCTTCCCCCCCCAGTCGCTCTCTCTTCCCCCCCCAGTTGCTCTCTCTTCCCCCCAGTCGCTCTCTCTCTTCCCCCAGTCGCTCTCTCTCTTCCCCCCAGTCGCTCTCTCTCTTCCCCCAGTCGCTCTCTCTTCCCCCCAGTCGCGCTCTCTCTTCCCCCCAGTCGCTCTCTCTCTTCCCCCCAGTCGCTCTCTCTCTTCCCCCCCGTCGCTCTCTCTCTTCCCCCCCCGTCGCTCTCTCTTCCCCCCCCGCCAGTCGCTCTCTCTTCCCCCCCCAGTCGCTCTCTCTCCCCCCCAGTCGCTCTCTCTTCCCCCCCAGTCGCTCTCTCTTCCCCCCCAGTCACTCTCTCTTCCCCCCCCCAGTCGCTCTCTCTCTTCCCCCCCGTCGCTCTCTCTCTTCCCCCCCAGTCGCTCTCTCGCTTCCCCCCCAGTCGCTCTCTCTCTTCCCCCCCAGTCGCTCTCTCGCTTCCCCCCCAGTCGCTCTCTCTTCCCCCCCCAGTTGCTCTCTCTTCCACCCCCAGTCGCTCTCCTCTTCCCCCCCCCAGTCGCTCTCTCTTCCCCCCCCAGTCGCTCTCTCTTCCCCCACCCAGTCGCCCTCTCTTCCCCCCCAGTCGCTCTCTCTTCCCCCCCCGTCGCTCTCTCTTCCCCCCCAGTCGCTCTCTCTTCCCCCCCAGTCGCTCTCTCTTCCCCCCCGTCGCTCTCTCTTCCCCCCCCGCAGTCGCTCTCTCTTCCCCCCCCCAGTCGCTCTCTCTTCCCCCCCCAGTCGCTCTCTCTTCCCCCCCCCAGTCGCTCTCTCTTCCCCCCCCAGTCGCTCTCTCTTCCCCCCCAGTCGCTCTCTCTTCCCCCCCGCAGTTGCTCTCTCTTCACCCCCCCCCAGTCGCTCTCTCTTCACCCCCCCCAGTTTGCTCACAGTAGTGTCCAGATTAATCTTTAATTCCTGCAGACTCCAGGACCCGATTTGACTTTCACTACATCTCTTCCCTCTCCAGCCAACAACTTCTCACCGACGCCACTGCGCAGACCAAAAGCCTAGACGCAGTGGCGGGCCGTGCGCATGCGTGCTGGCGTCACGGGGGCCGTGCGCATGCGTGCCAGCATCAAGGCGGCTTCGCAACTGGCGGCCTCTTCTCTCCGAGCCCCGCCCCCCTGGCCGAGAGACGCGCTCTCCGAGCCCCGCCCCCCCCGGCCGAGAGCCGCGCTCTCCGAGCCCCGCCCCCCCCCCCCGGCCAAGAGCCCCGCTCTCCGAGCCCCGCCCCCTCCCGGCCGAGAGCCCCGCTCTCCAAGCACCAACCGCCCCGCCCCGCTCTCCAAGCCCCGCCCCCCCCCCACCCCCGGCCGAGCCGGCTTGAAGTCCGCCGATTGCGGCTGCGGTTGCCGGGGTAACCCTTCCCACTCACCAAGGCCGAGATCCGACGCCGCGTCTCACCTGCTCCTGCTGCGCGCGCACCCTGACCCTCATGGCTGACGCCGTTGCCCCGGGTAACGTGACACTGGGGGGGTGCGTGGGTGAGGAGCTTAGCAGAAGCCCTAGCTCGGGCCTGGCTGGGCAAGAAAGTCCCAGGCTTTCAGGCCTAACAAAAAAACGGGAAAAGGTAGGAAAAAGAATGTTCAGTTTAGAAAAAATATTTACAAATAAATGAAGTTTTTGTTAAAACAATTTAATAAATTCAATTTTATTTTGCTGGAAATGTATATTTGAAAAGAAAGACGCAGAAAGCAGGAAAAAGAATGGAAGCAAGATGGCGGCCACTCACCTCGGTTCAGAAGGATAAGGCCCGCCCACACACGCACCGATTGGTCGACTGGTCAGGTCACCGAAGCGTAGGATTGGTCAATCGTCGAGTCACTCGACACTCAACTGTAGGACGGCACGCGCCAGGAACCCGCCGTCCGATTGGTCGACCTCGACGTCACACGGTCGCTAATGAGATGCTAATGAGCGGAATGCTGAACGTTTTTTGGATACCGCGGGCGGGGTTTTTGTCCGGCCGAAACGTAAATATGCCTATGACCGGTCCGGAATCGCAAGCTTTCTTTTGAGGCGACGCGCGCGTCAGTACGCTCTGTAACATTCAAACGTATAGAACACGGACAGACAGACAGAAGAGCCGCTTTATATATATATAGATAAGACAAATTCGAGCCTGTGGATCTGGATGCCTGCAGTGCACCTCTACAAAAAAAATCAGCTGCTTATCAGAGCACAACACTGTGCTCAGTCACTTTACTCTGTCTTAAAAGTCTAAAAATATCCTGCGTTGGGCACTTTGCCAAGAATCATCCATACCCACAACTGGCATTCCAAATATGAGGTTAACTTATATTACTAATCTTATATTAGTAATTATCTATAAATATGTTTATATGCTGTTAAGTATGTATGAATTTAATAGTTACCTCCCCGCCGCACCCCCCACCCCCCCACCCCCCCACCCCCGAACTCTCTATTTTATTGAGGGGTATGCTGTATATTATAAATGATGCAGAATAATAGAACAGTTTCTGAGATTAGAGAGGTTTTCAAAAGGAATACAAGTCTTAATTGATATATTGTACCTCATGCTACCTTGAGGCACTGGGGCAGACATTCCACTCACAGCCATCTGTTTTGTGCCTGAAAAATGGGCGGCCAGCAGCTGGAAATCAGGGGGGTGGGGGGCGGGAGGGAGCACCTCGACAACTCCTTTACTGCCCAAGGCCTGCCTGATGAGATATTCAAGCCTGCAAATTGAGCGAGCAGTCCGGCTGCCTGTAACATAATGTTGCTTAAAGATGCAACCCGGGGTTCCATGATGGTTGTAGGGATTTGATTGAAATTCAGGTACAAATGATTGGAGATTGCACCAGGGGTTGAGTGGCCTAACCAGCAGACCTTAAAGGGACTGCTGGAGGCTGCTCAAAATTGGCTGAAGACATTTTTAATTTTTAGTTTTTGTAGAAATATTCGGCTCAGGCTTCACGAAGGCATGTGGAGCCGTTGCTCCTCTAACTTTGTGCTCTTTTTCGGTGCAAGTCAAATTTCGCGGCCACTGTCACAGTTTTTCACTCCTCCTTTTTCAGTTGTTTTAGTTGCATCCTCTTCCTGCTCTGAAAGCTCTGAGTCTTTGCTGGAGTGCAGTTCCATAGATTGTAGTCAACCTTGGTAACCTCCCCCACATCATCATTTTCACGTGTACGCATAAATGCCGAGCACAAGATTTTCCTCACCTGCAGTCCACAGACAAGAACTTCCATCAGGAGTCACTGGCTAACAATCAAGAGTGAGAAGCCTAGCTGATTTTCACCTCCCTAGCCCAGGGCACTGAGGTAACCTGTAATTTTCCTACTCCTACCCTGGCTGTAATGAACTGACCAGCACAGATCAGGCATGGAATGTGGAACCTTTCTGGTCTACATGGCTCAGCCACTAACTGCCTTAATCATTTGCGCATCAAGGGAGCTGATCAGCTTATCTACTCAACGACACAAAGCAGTGAATAAAGATCTGTAGCCTTTCATGTCAGCTATTCTAGATGCGTAGAGGGAAGAAATTGTACTGGGGCCTAAATGGTTAAATTATGAGGTCAGGTTGCATAAACTTGCCTTGATTTCCCCTGAGTTTAGACGCATTAGGGGCAATCTAATTGAGGTGTTTAAAATGATAAAAGGATTTGATAGAGTAGATAAAGAGAAACTATTTCCTCTGGTGGGAGAACCAGAACAAGGGGCCATAATTTTAAAATTGGACCTAGGCCATTCAGGAGTGAAATCAGGAAGCACCTTTTCACTCAAGGTGTGGTGGAAATGTGGAATTTCTCCTCCACAAAGCTGTGGATGCTGGGTCAATTGGAGCTTTCAAGACTGAGATTGACTGATTTTTGTTAGGTACAGGTATCAAGAGTTCTGGATCAATGGCGGGTAAATGGAGTTGAGATACAGATCAGCTATGATCTAATTGAATGGCAAAATAGTCTTGAGGGGCTGAATGTTCCTATAAGGAAATAGTTTGGTTGTATGAGATAGTATAGGTCAGTGCTGAAATGCTAAAGCTTTGAAAGTCAAAAAAAATCCCTTGGATAACAATAGTAAATATTCTTTTAACTACTGAAATTGATAAAAGATCTGATATGCCACCACTATACCATGGCACATTGGACGACTTTGTGGTTTGATGGATGGCAGGCTGAGCACTTCAAAGCACTAAATAATCTTGGCAATTCCTTGGCACTTTACAAAGTACGATTTGGACAGGTTGGGTGATTGGGCAGAAACATGGCAAATGCACTATAATGTGGATAAATGTGAGGTTATCCACTTTGGTGGCAAAAACAGGAAGGCAGATTATTGTTTGAATGGCAATAGATTGGGAGAAGGAGAAGTGCAAAGAGACCTGGGTGTTATTGTGCACCAGTCGCTGAAGGTAAGCATGCAGGTGCAGCAGGCGGTTAAGAAGGCAAATGGTATGTTGGCCTTCGTAGCGAGAGGGTTCGAGTACAAGAACAAGGATGTCTTGCTGCAGTTGTTCAGGGCCTTGGTGAGACTGCATCTTGAGTATTGTGTGCAGTTTTGGTCACCTTACCTGAGGAAGGACGTTCTTGCCATGGAGGGAGTGCAGCGAAGATTCACCAGGCTGATACCTGGGATGGCAGGAATGATATACGAGGAGAGATTGTGTCGATTGGGCTTATACTCACTGGAGTTTAGAAGATTGAGAGGGGATCTCATCGAAACCTATAAAATTCTGTCAGGTCTGGACAGACTAGATGCAGAAAGGATGTTTCTGATGGCCAGGGAGTCCAGAACCAGGGGTCATAGTCTAAGGATACGGGGTAGGCCATTTAGGACTGAAATGAGGAGGAATTTCTTCACCCAGATAGTGGTGAACCTGTGGAATTCTCTGCCACAGAGGGCGGTGGAGGCCAGTTCATTAAATATATTCAAGAAAGAGTTGGATATATTTCTTGAGGCTAAAGGGATCAAGGGATATGGGGAGAAGGCAGGGACAGGGTACTGAATTTGGATGATCAGCCATGATCTCATTGAATTACGGAGTAGGCTCGAAGGGCCGAATGGCCTACTCCTGCTCCTATCTTCTATGTTTCTATGTTTCTATGTTAATTCCTTTCCCCTCTCATATAGAGCAATGTAAACTGATAATAATTAAAAATTGCATCATTGACAAAACTTGTTTGTACTCCTTGAATTATGAAATGCAATGTAAACATATTTTTACTCTGACCCAAAGCATTAATATTTAGTCCACAGAACCAAGCATAAAGTAAAGATACAAAAAATGTACTACATTATACAGTCAGGCAAGCTAGCACAGAGCCTCATTTACTTTCCCAGAACCAGAACTGGAACTACCAAAATATTCCCCAAGAAACAATGCAGTCCCATGATAAACCTATGATCAATAGACTTATACAACAGTATGTTACAGGAGAGCTGGGTAGGCAATAAAAGAGGGACCTCAATGACAGTGATTTGCTGCAATAGCTGTAAAATATTGTTTAAGAAACCTATTGATTTAAGGTTTGGTTAAAACATAGCAGTCAGTATTAAACCCCCATGACAGGTGGGAGAGGGTTGGGGTGGGGGTAAAAATTTTAAATCGCAAAATGCGACCCCAACCTGCTGCAGTTTTGCAATGGGGGGTTGGGAGGCGTACCTGTATCTGTCTTGGAGAGGTGAGAATATTTAAATCAGGCTCCCACAGTGCAGTTAGGAGCCTGATTTAAATCTAATGGTTGCTGGCCAGGTTTCCCAGGGCTCAGGAAACCCAGCAGTGAAATGGAGATGAGAGCAGCCGGCTGCTGAAGGCAAATGCTTTATAGATCACTCCTTGTGAATCAGAGGAGCAATGGTGCTCCCCCGGGGCCCTCAAGCAAATTTGCTGCTGCAATCGGCCAACACCAACACCCCCCCACCACCCCAATCCCCAACCTCGAGCCACTTCCCTGAGAAAGCAAAGCGAAGGGCTGAAACCCAACAGACTGGACACACCAAACATCGATTACAATATAAACAAGGTTGAAAAATTGAGTCGCACCTCCTTTGGGGCGCTAACTTCGTGGGGCGCTACTTTTAGCCCCCTGAAAAGATTAGCACCCCCGTGGCCAATTTTCCCAGGTAGCACCCTGAGAGGGAAGAGGAAGCGCCCCGCGTCCCTCTTGGGGCGCTGTGAGTCAATATCGTGGTGGTATGTGCCGTGGTACTGCAGGCCTTCCTCCCCTTCTTAAAGGGGAGGGGCCTTGCGCAGCGCGACCCGGGGACCAGCTGGGCTACCGGGGATCGGAGTGCCGGCAAAAGAGCCTGGCACTCAAGAGAAGTGCCGGGCTCACGGATCGCAGCCGGCACTCCGTGGGGGTCTTCTCAGAAGGCCAGGGATGGCAACGAGGGCAGATGCTGGCAGGTGGCCAGCAACAAAAAGGGCCACCCAGCACCTCGCCTTTAATTAGCGCTGCCCCGGTTGCAGATAGGCCTCCCGACCCCGTCGGACATAGCGTCCGGCGGCAAGTCAGGGGGCGCTACCGAAGATCGCGGCCGGGGCGCTGTGCATGGCGATGACGTAATTGCCGGTGGCGCATCGCCGCGGGGCGCTAACGGTTACCGCCACCGCTAACCTCCCACTGAATTTCATGGGAGGCGCTGGTGGCGCCGCACCCAGGCGCTAGTTGCTTTGCACCCCATTAGCGCCCTCTAGGGCACTAATGGGAGGCGGAAACCAACCAAATTTTTCCCCCCAAAGGTTTTAAAGAAATCCCAAGCATCCCACTGCTCCACTTTCTTACTTTTAGTGATTGAAAAGAGTTAACTATCCTGTCATTTACTTTCAATGGTTATAAATTTCCCCCGTTGTTGGATGCTGGTGAGAACAGCTCCATGGATCATTTCCAAATCCATTCGAATATGCATGGACAGAGCTCTGCCAACTCCACAGGGATGTGAAAGATCAGTATAACTATATCTTCCTACCCTGTTAACAATGCATCAATACTGCACATCTTGGGGCACTGTAACTGGGCACTAGTTACCAACTGAGAAGTAAACAGGGTACTTTGAAGAATGTAAGGATTTCTGGTTAAAAGACTTCTGATGATTTAAAGAAGAAAATAGAAGAGCATAAGTATGTCAGGGGTGATTTTAAAAAAAGGCCATTGATTCTGCTTCATCTACAATCTGTAACTAGTCTTACAGGTAAATAGCACCACTGAGACCTTTTTCCCCAAGTTTTTATTAGTCTTTATTTACATGGCTATGCATACTAACTTTTACAAAGGACATGCTGGAGTGATCCACAAAATGTTTGCTGGCCTTCTCTAGGCTTCTCATGATTAGTTTTCTCAATGTTCTTCAAATCGTTACAGATATATCTTGTCTGTGGAGGATTTGCACTGAAATCATCCCTAGCTGACATCACTGGATATTTATACAGCTGCTTCAAGGAACTCCATAACTGAAGATTACCAAAGAACAAGAATGTAGCAGCTCCCTCCCCTCGATGGCATTGTCCAATGTGGAGCTGGGCCATTCAGATAGGAAAATCTTAGCCAGATTCAATTCAATTCAATTTTTCAATTCAATTTTATTTGCCATATGTAACTAATACAATGGAGATTTGATCTCAACTAGAGCAGCAGTGCAGGTGCTCGAATTGTTTACAGTGCTATAGAGGGGGGAAATAAGGCAAGATTCCTGCTCCTGATTGCTATTTAGTGAGTTTTCTGAAAAGCAGATATCAGGTAAGGAGAGGATCAGGCGCAGGCTCAGCAGTAATGTCGCCATGGTTGTAAATACCATGTCTGACACATATTCTGCTTAACTGTTAGTTCAACTAATATTTAATGTTTCAAGCTTATCACAGTTGTGTTCAGTGCATTCATTTAAAGATTAATGCAGAGAGTACTTATCACCTAGTGTTGATGTGAAACAGAAAATTGTCCTTACACAAGGCACACTTCAGATACTGAGAAAGGATATTTGTGTTACTCTCTGCCTCCGACGAAGTGTTATGCCTGGAGGTATGTAAAGAGTTGAGGGTGCTGGAGCCTGAACATAAACAGTAGATATATCAAAGGAAGCCAGAATATCTTACTGCAATAAGAATGTTATATGGTGGCTTGGATGCTTCTCTCCATCCAGTTATGGATACCAGTAGCTGATTTCCAGAGAAGAGTGTGGCAGTAGAGAGGAGCCATGTGTAGTAACTGCTGCAATTGCTCAGTGTTTATGTACCTGATTTCAAACTCTCAGAGTACACCGCACCTGGGCATGTCCACTGTTGGGAAGACTAAATGGATCAACAAAAGAGAAGCTAGCTCAAACAAAGACCATGAGTAGAGTTTCCCTCCTGAGCGGTGTTCGGGTGGCTGGTCAGAGGAGTTCGCCCACTACTCGCCCGATAATCCCGACGAGAGGCCCAATCTATTTTGACGGATGGTCCTCATTGGCGTAGAGGGGGCTTCAGCTGCTACAATATTGGGTGTCCCGACAGGCCTCTAAGCCTTGAGAAGGTAGGTCCGGGATGGGGAGGGGAGTGGAGCCTGCACTCAGGGAGAGGGAGGGTTCCAGTGTGAGAGGGACCTAGGTTGTTTTTGTGGAGCCTAGAGGAGCACTCCTGCACCTTCTGGCCTCACAAGAATAAATTAAAATTTGCTTGCTGAGTTCCTCTTCAGCTAGGCCACCAGCTGTTACTGGGAGACATGTCTGCAGTGCACACTCCACCCAGTGCTGTCCTAAAATGGCAATCAGGGTTCTATAGATGTCATAGGACCCCGATTTGCATATTAAAAGAGAGCCCCACCATTTTCAGGGTGCTACCCACCACACTCCTCCATTTCTGCTGGTCAGAAAGTTCCAAAATCACTCCCCTATATAAGGTCCAGTCACCTGCAGTTTCTGTGTGAATTGGATCACACTATAGTGTTATTGGGTAGAAGTATTGTCATACCACGGGGTGAAATTTGTCTTGGACAGTAGCACAAACCCAGCAATAGCAAATCAGCTGCCAGCTTTACACTGTGATGAAATATTCCATTCATCACTGCCTGTGACTGTGGTTGGTTTCAGGTTTCAGTTCCCTTACCTCAGTTCCGTCTCCTCACCATTGTATTGTATATTGTAATGTATTGTGTGTAGGGCTCCGCCCATACCTGGCCCCTATGTAAGCAAGCTCAGTCTGGCCTCATATCCAGTACTGCAGACCTCCAGATGGAAGATACCTCTCTCCACTGCGTGTTACCTTCTAAGTTAATAAAAGCCTTGTTTTGTTTCGCTAACATCGAGTCTCGGAATTATTGAGGCACATCAATTTTATTAACTTATTTTTCAACACAATGGATCAACTCCTAAAACCCGAACGTTTGGATTTGGACCAGCATGCTTCGGACGCATCGGCACGCTTCGGACACTGGTTTATGTGAATGGAATTCTTCCTGGACAATTCCGCAGCCGTCAAAGACGCTATGGACGCTGCGAGTATGAAACTCGGAATTCTGCGGAATTGGGTAAGCCACCGGGTTTACCCCCTCATCCAAGACGTCGACACATACCTGGCCGCCTGCGACATCTTAAAGGCGCATTACCAGCAGCCTACAAATGAGGTGTATGCTAGGCATCTGCTCGCTACTCGCACACAGCGACCTGGGGAATCGGTGGAGGAGTTCCTAGGCACCCTGAAAATGCTTGGCAAAGACTGCAAGTGCCAAGATGTAAAAGCCGCAGTGTACACTGACGAGCTTGTTCGCGATGCCTTTATCATAGGCCTCAGCTCCACTTACATCCGGCAGAGACTGCTGGAAAAAATGGGATTGGACCTGAAACAGGCTGCGGACACCGCGCGATCCCTGGATGTGGCCCAGAGAAACTCGGACGCCTACTCTTCAGCCCGCGCCGTCCACGCCGTCACGTGTGCACCAAGGGCGCCGCCATCTTGGAAGGCATCTTCCCCGCCCGGCAGCCCGACACCGTCGGGGCCCCGCTCTCCCCCCAGAAGCCCTACGACAGCCACGACGCGTCGGGGACCCAACTGCTACTTCTGCGGGCAGCCAAAGCACACCAGAAACCTGTGCCCAGCGAAAGGCACCACCTGCTTTAAGTGTGGTAAGAAGGGGCACTTCGGGAAGGTGTGCAGAGGGAACCCCGCCGGAAAACCCGCCACCGCCGCGTGTGCGCCATGGGAGCGGCCATCTTGGACACCATCTTGCCCGACCTCGTGGGGTCCGCCATCTCATGAGCAGACAGCGTGGACGCCATCTTGTCTCGATCAGGGCCCTACAGTGGCATCGGTCACAGTGGACCAGACCAGGCCGCACCCGCTATCCAAATCAATGGTGGACATCGAGGTAAACGGGTGCCGGGTTAAATGTTTAATTGACAGTGGAAGCACGGAGAGTTTTATCCACCCTGAACTGGCAAAACAACTCTCCCTAAAGGTGGTCCCTACTCAGGGTACCATCTCTATGGCTGATAAAACCCAGACATCGACCATTCTGGGTTACTGCACGGTACAATTGTCCGTTAACGGAACTGTATACGATAATTTTAAAGTATTAATCATGAAGAATCTATGTGCGAACGTGATCTTGGGCCTGGATTTCCAGTGCAACCACCAAAGCATCACGTTCAAGTACGGTGGGTCCCAGCCGCCTCTCACAGTGTGCGGTCTGGCTACCCTGAAGGTAAAGCCGCCTTCGCTATTCGCGAACCTTACCCCTAACTGCCGGCCAATAGCGACCAAAAGCAGGAGGTACAGCTGGGAGGACAGGCAGTTTATCGCGACCGAGGTAGACAGGCTCCTGAAAGAGCGCATTATTGAACGCAGCAACAGCCCGTGGCGCGCCCAAGTGGTAGTGGTAAGGGGTAGTGAGAAGAAACGGATGGTGATCGACTATAGCCAAACGATCAACAGGTACACCCAACTAGGCGCCTACCTGCTACCCCGCATATCAGAAATGGTGAACCAAATCGCCCAATACCGGGTGTTCTCCACCATCGACCTCAAGTCAGCGTACCACCAGCTCCCTATCAGACCAGAGGACCGCCTGTACACCGCCTTCGAGGCGAACGGACGCCTCTACCAATTCCTCAGAGTCCCCTTTGGGGTGACGAATGGGGTCTCGGTCTTCCAGAGGGAGATGGACCGCATGGTCGATGACCACCACTTGCAGGCAACCTTCCCCTACCTCGACAACGTCACCATCTGCGGTCACAACCAGCAGGATCACGACTCGAACCTCGAGAGGTTGCTGGAAACCGCACAAAAACTCAACCTCACCTACAACGAGGACAAGTGCGTTTTCAACACCACGCGTCTCTGCATACTAGGCAGCGTGGTGGAGAATGGGGAAATCGGACCAGACCCCGACCGATTGCGCCCCCTACGGGAGCTGCCCCTGCCCAACACTCCCAAAGCCCTGAAAAGGTGCCTGGGGTTATTTTCTTATTATTCCCAATGGGTCCCCAACTACTCCGACAAAGCCCACCCCCTCTTGAAAGCATCCTCTTTTCCGCTCTCTGCTGAGGCCCACGCCACCTTCAAAAGCATTAAGCAGGATATTGAGCGGGCCACGCTACAGGCAGTGGACGAGAACACTCCCTTTCAAGTGGAAAGTGATGCGTCTGACTTTGCCTTGGCGGCCACCCTCAACCAGGCAGGGCGGCCCGTAGCTTTCTTCTCGAGGACCCTCCAAGGGCCCGAGATCAGACACTCCTCCGTAGAAAAGGAGGCCCAAGCCATCGTGGAGGCAGTGCGCCACTGGCGCCACTACCTAGCCGGCAAACGCTTCACCCTACTTACCGACCAGCGGTCGGTAGCGTTTATGTTCAATAATAAACAGTGGGGGAAGATTAAAAATGATAAGATTCTTAGGTGGCGGATCGAGCTCTCCACCTTCGAGTATGACATCATTTACCGGCCAGGGGCCCTTAACGAATCCCCTGACGCCCTCTCACGAGGGATGTGTGCCAGCGCCACCGGGGATCGGCTACAGACCCTCCACAACGACCTCTGCCACCCAGGGGTCACGCGGCTGTTCCACTTCATAAAGTCCCGTAACTTACCCTACTCGATTGAGGAAGTTCGGTCCCTGACCAGGAACTGCCGCACTTGCGCTGAGTGCAAGCCTCGGTTCTACTGCCCAGATAGAGCCCACTTAATCAAAGCTACACGGCCCTTTGAGCGGCTCAGCTTAGATTTCAAGGGCCCCCTCCCGTCAGTCGACCGCAATGTTTACTTCCTGAACATTGTGGACGAATACTCCTGTTTCCCATTCGCCTTTCCCTGCCCAGACATGACCAGCGCCACGGTCATTAAATGCCTCAACAGCCTGTTCTACCTGTTCGGTATGCCGAGCTACATCCATACGGATAGGGGGGCGTCCTTCATGAGTGAAGAGCTACGCCAGTGCATGCTGTCCAGGGGGATCGCCACGAGCCGTACCACCAGCTACAACCCCCGGGGTAACGGTCAAGTGGAGCGAGAGAACGGGACAGTATGGAAAGCAGTCACTCTAGCTCTAAGGACCAAGCACCAGACCGGAAGATTGGGGGCAGTACAGGATACAGCAAAAGAGGACAAAGGGATTAATCAGGAAGGGGAAAATAGAATACGAAAGTAAACTTGCAGCAAACATAAAGACAGACTGCAAAAGCTTTTATCGGTATATCAGGAGGAAAAGACTGGTAAAATCCCAAGTCGGTCCCTTGCAGTCCGATTCGGGAGAATATATAATGGAGAATAAGGAAATGGCAGACCAATTAAACTCATACTTTGGTTCTGTATTCACAAAGGAGGACACAAATAACCTCCCAGGAATATCGGCAAACATAGGGACTAATGAGAGGGAGGAGCTGACAGAAATTAGTATCTCTAGGGATATGGTGTTGGGTAAGTTGAGGGGACTGAAGGCTGACAAATCCCCGGGGCCTGATAAACTACATCCTAGGGTACTTAAGGAGGTGGCCCTGGAGATAGCAGATGCTCTAAGGATCATCTTCCGGAACTCCATTGACTCGGGAACAGTACCCGTGGATTGGAGGGTAGCTAATGTTACCCCAATATTTAAAAAGGGGGGTAGAGAGAAAGCAGGGAATTATAGACCAGTAAGCCTTACATCGGTTGTGGGCAAAATGCTAGAGTCCATTATTAAGGATAAAATAGCGGAGCACTTGACAAATGGGGAAAGGATCGGACAGAGTCAACATGGATTTACAAAGGGTAAATCGTGTTTGACTAATCTGCTGGAATTTTTTGAGGAAGTAACTGGTAAAATAGATGGGGGAGAGCCAGTGGATGTGGTGTACCTTGACTTCCAGAAAGCCTTCGATAAGGTTCCACACAAAAGATTATCATGCAAAATTAAGGCTCATGGGATTGGGGGCAAAGTATTAACGTGGATAGAGAACTGGCTGGCGGATAGAAAACAGAGAGTTGGAATAAACGGCTCGTTTTCGGAGTGGCAGGCAGTGACCAGCGGGGTGCCGCAAGGATCTGTCCTGGGACCCCAGCTGTTCACAATATATATAAATGATCTGGATCAGGGAATTGGATGCAATATTTCCAAATTCGCTGACGACACTAAACTAGGAGGAGGGGTGGGCTCTGATGAGGATGTCAGGAGGCTACAGTGCGATTTGGACAGGTTGGGGGAATGGGTGGATACGTGGCAGATGCACTATAATGTGGATAAATGCGAGGTTATCCACTTTGGGGGTAAAAACAGGAGGGTAGATTATTATCTAAATGGCAATAGATTGGGAGATGGGGAAGTGCAGAGGGACCTGGGTGTTCTTGTGCACCAGTCACTGAAGGAGAGCATGCAGGTGCAACAGGCGATTAAGAAGGCAAATGGTATGTTGGCCTTCATATCAAGGGGGTTCGAGTATAGGAATAGGGATACCTTACTACAGCTGTACAAGGTGCTGGTGAGACCGCATCTGGAGTATTGTGTACAGTTTTGGTCGCCCCATCTGCGGAAGGATGTTCTTGCCATGGAAAGAGTGCAGCGGCGATTCACCAGGCTGATACCTGGAATGGCGGGAATGACCTACGAGGAGAGATTGAATAGTTTGGGCTTGTACTCACTGGAGTTTAGAAGATTGAGAGGGGATCTCATCGAAACATATAAAATTATGGCAGGCCTGGACAGGCTGAATTCAGAGAGAATGTTTCCAATGGCAGGGGAGCACAGAACCAGGGGCCACAGTCTAAAAATAGCGGGCAAATCATTTAAAACAGAGATGAGGAAGAATTTCTTCACTCAAAGAGTGGTGAGCCTGTGGAATTCCCTGCCACAGAGGGCTGTGAAGGCTAATTCAATAAATATTTTCAAGAGAGAATTGGATATATTTCTGAAGGCTAAGGGGATTAAGGGTTACGGAGAAAAGGCGGGGACGGGGTACTGAACTGGTAAGATCAGCTAAGATCTCAGACGAAGATCAGCCATGATCTCATTGAATGGCGGAGCAGGCTCGAAGGGCCGAATGGCCTACTCCTGTTCCTATCTCTATGTTTCTATGTTTCTATCTCCCGCTGGCAGGAAGTCCTCTCAGATGTGCTCCATTCGATACGGTCGCTATTGTGTACTGCCACTAATGCCACGCCTCATGAACGAATGTTTGTCTTTCCCCGGAAATCCACCTCAGGCGTATCCATGCCGTCATGGCTCTCCACCCCAGGTCCGGTATTCGTGCGAAGGCATGTGAGGGGCCACAAGACGGACCCTCTCGTGGAGCCAGTGCACCTACTCCACGCCAACCCCCAATACGCGTATGTCCGGCACGCCGACGGAAGGGAGGACACCGTGTCCATAAAAGACGTCGCCCCAGCCGGTAACGACAACAACCACGGCAATAGCAACAACAACGATCACAGCAACTCTTACCCACCCACTACTCTTTCATCACCCCCGGAAGAACATCGACCAACGGCACCCCCACCAACTACCCCTTCAACAACCCTGGCGGCACCCCCGGCAGAGACCCAGGAGGCCACCGGGGACACCCAGCCGACACCCGCGACACCACAACAGCCACGTCGGTCGCAGAGGACTATCAAACCCCCGAGCAGACTAAATCTATAGAAGGGGTGAATGTGATGAAATATTCCATTCATCACTGCCTGTGACTGTGGTTGGTTTCAGGTTTCAGTTCCCTTACCTCAGTTCCGTCTCCTCACCATTGTATTGTATATTGTAATGTATTGTGTGTAGGGCTCCACCCATACCTGGCCCCTATGTAAGCAAGCTCAGTCTGGCCTCATATCCAGTACTGCAGACCTCCAGATGGAAGATACCTCTCTCCACTGCGTGTTACCTTCTAAGTTAATAAAAGCCTTGTTTTGTTTCGCTAACATCGAGTCTCGGAATTATTGAGGCACATCATACACACCACTCGAAATTATTTTTAAACCTCTATAGTTCCCAATCAGTGCAATCTAGGGAGAAACAGAGAGTTTCGTCACTTCAGAGGAAACCTTTCCAGGCCTACAAACAGTGGCAATGATTTGGAAAATGAGATTATTTGAGAATATCACAGGGAGGATAATCATTTTAAAAGTACACTGTCAGTACATGTTTGTCAAGCATTTTCTTTGAAGGTGGTAGGAGAGGGAAAAGCCAGACAGCCATATGTAATTTTCATTATGGTGGTATCATATGCAGATGATGAGATGACACATTTCACTATGATTTATGCCATCCCTTAAACTTGCAAACAATTGAAAGATTTCATCTTGCCTTTTGAAGAATGCTGATCTTATTCATCCTTAAAAAAGCAAAGGGTTTCAACTAGTGTGGATCTGCCCTTAGGGGACACATTAGGGAATGGAGGGATCAGGCACAAGCTAATATTAATGTCAAGTTACGTGAACTTGCTGTCTGCCCAGGAAAATACTAACTGGATTGAATATTATTTAAAATTCTTCTCATTAATAGCATGTCTTCAGTTTTTCAGTTGATTTTACAGCCAGAGTAGACTTCAAGGGCTGAAAATTGAGTAGCGCCCCAATTGAGGCGCTAACTTTAGCGCCCCGGAAAAATTAGCGCCGGAAATTGAGTGGTTGCGCTCCAAGAGGGAAGCGGGGCGCTACTGGAAGTGCCCCACCTCCCTCTTGGGGCGCTGTGAGTGAATATCGTGGCGCAACATGCCGCAGCGCCACACGCTGCGGCACGTCGTGCCGTGGTATGGCAGGCCTTCCTCCCCTTCTAAAAGGGGAGGGGCCTTGTGCAGCGCGACCTGGGGCCCAGCTGGGCCCCCAAGGATCGGGAGTGCAGGCAAAAGAGCTCGGCACTCAAGAGAAGTGCCGGGCTCTTGGAGCGCAGCCAGCACTCCGCGGGGGGGGGGGGACAGTTCAGGAGGCCGGGGACGGGAGCGCAGGCAGGTGCTGGCAGGCAGCCAGCAACAAAAATGGCCGCCCCGCACCTCACCTTTAAATTGGTAAATCAGAGGGCGCTCCTGAAGATTGTGGCCGGGGCGCGAGCGGGGCGCTGCGCACACCACTGATGTCATCGCCAGCGGCGCAGCGCCGCAGGGCGCTACCAGTTGGCGCCACCACTAACCTCCTGCTGAATTTTGCGGGAGGCGTGGGCAGTGCCGCGCCCAGGCGCTAGTTGGTTTGTGCCCCACTTAGCATCCTCTTAAGGTGCTAACGGGTGGCGCTACCAACTGAATTTTTCCCCCCAAATTTATTAAGACTTGCATTCACAAAGCATCTCATCAGAGCTCTCAGATCACCTTAAATTATTTTGCATACAATGAATTTCTTTGATGTGCAGTAACTGTTTTGTGCACAAATGCAGCAACCATTTTCTGTACTGAAAGATCCCTCAAAGAACAATGAGGTGAATGACCAGTTAATCTAGTGTTGGTTGATGGAGGAATATTGGCTAGGCCCCTGGCAGAACTCAAATGCTCAATAGAGCATTGCAAATGGATCTTTAATGATCAGTTCAATGACTCATCTGAAGGACGGCACCTCCAACATTGCAGCACTCCCGCAGTACTGCACTAAAGTGTCATTCTGGATTATGTGCTGAACAACTGGAGTGGGGCTTGAATCCACCACCCTCTGATTCAGAGGTGACTGAGCAAGCTTAGCAGCTTGGAGAGGGAGGCCAATTATTGGGTAAGGTCAAAGTTAGAGAAAAGTTCTTGTCTTATAAATAGAATTAACTTCATAAAGAATTCTCCTCTAATAATTAAATTTAATTATGCTGGAAAAGCCTAAATACAAATAAATGCTTTCTCTGATGTAGTTTTGTGTTAAAGAACAAACAACTCATGCAAAAATATAATTCAGTATATTCAGTCAAAATAACTCAAAGTTCAGTGAAAGAAGTTTCCCCAGAATCATTCTGGTAATAAATCACTTCAGTGAATTACGTTCACAGTAAATTTGTTCTAATCTGTTTTACTTATGTGCAAGAAGCCTCTCTGTTGAGATGGACAATCAACATTGGCTCAACATTGGCTTGATTTATAGCACAGGCAGCAAGTGCCCAATTCCCTGGCTTCATTGCACATATAAAAGGAAACCATGAACTTTGGCAACATAATGAAAAATGGCTCCTTCACTGGCACATTAGGTTGACACTCGGTAGGTCGACTTACATCACCACATGAAAACAAAAGTCTCTAAGCAGAAAAAATTTGACAATACTGTTCTCTCCTATAATGTTCATCGACATAAGCAGAAAATGAAAGCAACAGTGCTCCTTTTGATGACTCCTTTCAAATATTTGAAACACACTCTATGTCCTCTTCAAAATAATATTGCTTTCATGTGCAGACGCACAGCAAGTTTGTCTCAAGATACTTAAATCATAAAAACTGTTAAGGCAGGAAAAAAATAGCAACTCCATGCTTTTCTTCATATGTCACTTGCACTAACTGATTTAAAGAAATTAAGAAATTAATTTTGTTCAATTTTTTTTAATATACTGCAGGAAACCTATTATGAATTTGCTTAGTCAGTCCTGCAAAGCAGATGTAATATAGATTGGTTAAAACAGGGCTGAATTTCCTCAGGGATTCTCCCACTCTACAGCTGTAACCTCAGCACATCGTTACACATCTAAATGGGGTTTCTTCCAAATGTCTGACAATATTACAGTGGAAGATGGGAGAAGCCCCAAGGAAATTCCCACAAAGCAATACAAAAATGGCTACTTTTACAGGGCTGAAGCATCCTGGTTTGAAATAATTGCATAAGCCCGTATAATTACTTGAGAAAATAGTGAATCTAACAGATCAATGTTCTCTTATTGTTATAAAATCAGGACGTTCATGTTTGTAGAATATATCAGATGAGCCACTTCTGATTTTCAGTTTTGTTTAGTGCTAATCCGTACCAGACAATACAAATTTAAAAAATAGTCCAGCAGGTCTTTTCATTACATTCGTACACACATTGGCCCCGATTTTCTGCCAGCTGTCGGGCGGGTTTTCAGGCGGGCGGGGGCCGAAAATCACAGAAATAGGGGGTCGCGACCCCCCCTCCGCCTGATTCCCCGCCCCGTCCGACTTTCGGACCGCCTTTTATCCGCGACCCGAATCAGTCCCGCCCGTCGCTGGCAGGACTGGCCGTCGGAACACTAATCAGCAATTATTACCATCTTTAAACCTATTTTCAGGGGCTGTTGCAATTTTGTGGGGTTCCCCACGCTAAACACGCCTGCGGGGAACCCCGCTGATGAAACCTGGCGTGAAGCTTGCCGGCTTGCTTGCAGGTCATTCGGGAAAGCTGCGATTTAAACGGAGAGCATTTGTATGGTGAAGGACCTTGTTGCTGCAGGCTTGGGGCTACTTCTTCAAGGCTTAGGCACAGCTGTGGAAGGTTGGAGCCTCACACACTTCTCCAATGTGATCTCCTGGGAAGCCCCTCTCGCCACCCTCACTCAGCACTTCCTCAGCGGAGGCATCTACGAGAAGCATGGGACACCTTTTTTTCCTTCCCTTCTTGCCATTAGAGGATCTCCAGCAGCAGAGGCGGCAGCAGCAGAACCAGGAACAGCAGGATGAGCACCAGGAGCACCAGGCTGCTGCTCACTCACCTGAAGCTGCACAGGCCAGAAGGGGCCAGCGCTTGGAAGTGGCTTGAGAGCACCTTGCTGCACTTTAGGGGGCCATGGGGACCTGTATCTGCACTGGCAGTCCTACTCAGAAGGACTTCCATGAAGGTCTGGTTTCTCTGTTCAATAGATGGCCAACGCTCCTCAAGAGGTGTCATTCTCTTATGAGCACTCACCATGTTTTCCGTACCCTGGCGAGTTATTTCCTCCATGGAGGTTGCCAACCTTTCCATGGTGATGCGTTCATGCGCCAATGACTCCACAAAGGCTCTGCTCATGGTCGCTATGGACTCTTCCATTCGCTCCACACTCGCAGCGACCCTGGAGACAAAACCTGCCAGAGACTCCTGCATCTGTGCATGGAGATCCATCACCTCTTCTCTTGTGGATGGACCCAGAGGCAGAGGGTCGACATGCAGCGCAGCTGAGCTGAGCTGGCAGAGTCCTGCGCCCTCTGACGAGGACACTCCACTGCTGTCCCTGTCTCCAGAATCTGCTGAGGCTCACTTGTGAGCTGTGAAACATCAGGTGACAACACTACTCTATGTCCCGAAGGTCCCCCCAAGGTGTGAGTGTCTGCGCTGGTGCTGGGTGCGCTTACTTCTGCTGATGCTGCACCCTCAGAGGTTGGAGCATCCTCTGAGGAGTCTGGCTGCACAGCCTCTTCTTCCTCCACAGTGGGGATGGGGGCTCTGGCTGGTCCTGTGGGGGAGTAGAGGAAGGAGTTAGAGATGTGATGCCAAGGTTACATGCACATTCGAGTTGACATCTGCTGACACCTGCATCCATGCAGCCTTGGTTTCAGTGGGAGGCCTCTTCCTGCCTGACCTAGGGAAGAGGACCTCCCTGTGGGCCTTAACCCCATCCACTAATGCCTGCAGTGAAGCTTCGTCGAATTTGGAGGCAGCTCGGGGTCTGGCACTGGCCACAGCTGCTGCAGGCTCCTCTGCCATCCTGTATGGTTCGTTTGGAAGCCAACAGAGGAAGCAATGCTTGCTGTGGACCTTGAAAGCACCACGAATTATGACATCATACTGTGGGGCTTTCTGACTAGAAATGGACATTTAGCAAGGCTGTCCACACGCTGGAAATTAATTGGCCACTTGAGGGAAAATTGCGTGCAGCTGGCTGACACATTTTTTTGTGTGTCAGAACCCCACATTCGGGGAATCCGACCATTTCCCACACAATCCACAAAATCGGGCCCATTAAATCATCCAGTATGTGATTAGCATTTGCATGTCTGAGAAACTAAAATCAAAATGTGGTATCTGTTGCAGTGCTGACTTTTTCAGCTCCCAAAATTGAAAGCTTGATTTTCTAAGAGGTGAATTTTCCTAACTATTCTAGGAATTTAACTTATCCAGAGTCCGTGAAAAGTGTGGGAATGTATCTTTAAGAACCATCATGGAGAGGAAATCTTCACCTTATTGTGTTGGTCAAGATTTGGTCCGAGGTCTCTGGACTGGAAGGACAGTGTTCTAACTCAGGGTTCTTATGAGTTCAAATTTGGGGCTCGCCTACGCTCATAAGGTAAAGGCAGTGTTGATCTGCCAATAGAAATGCATTACAATTGGTCTCAGCAATTCTAGGTTATAGAAGGGAAAATCACCCAGAGGTCCCACTGCTGATTGCTAGCCAGCAACCATTGCTGGAAGTGTAAGTGTGTGCACTTCAGGTGAAGGCAGGGGATTGGGCCTATGATGCCCCCCAAAGTTAAATATCCTGTCAGCACTCAAGCTTGGATTTTCCGCTATTGCAGAATCCCAGCATGTCTTCGGCCTCACTGTTTGGACTTACAGATGAAGAAAGGCTACTTGGGTGAAATATTAGAGCGTGACTGGTTCCTGTGCCACTATACCCTAATGGGAGAAATTGACATGAAAAAAATTAAATGAAAAAAGTTAAGCACAAATTTCATTAATGCAAGGAATTTATCATTTAATTATTAACTACAGTTTTAATTAGAATTAAGTTATGAGTTAATACTTTGAGCGTTAATTTCATATATAAGAAAAAAAGAGGCATTCTTTTTATACAGTATATTTTTCTTAAAAGGGTATTTCTCAGAAAGACAACATTGAATACAAAGGAAGCCAGTTACACAGTCCCACAGCCTGCTTTATTTGTAGTATGCTGAGTTTTATATCTTTAATATTTCCTGCGAGGTGTTGCAGCTTATGGCTACTGTCCTGGTAGAGACAACAGCATGGCTTCAATATTTTGAAGACTGAAATAGACTTTCAATTTATTTCCAAGACGTTGATTGAGAGGTATTGGGGATAATCTTACAGAATTGTACTCCCAGCACAAAGCCTCACCTGCTAGGAGCACAGATCAAGAATTCGGGCACCCATCATTTTCTAAAAGAAACAGACAGAAAATCATGGGAAGTGTGTATCCAAGTTCCCAATATGCACTCCGCACCAAAAGCACAGTTTGGTAAAATTACCTCTAATATGCTCAGCTTTACTAATTCTACTTCATGCCTTGCTCTAAGGTATGATTATTAAAATATACAGAATATCACCTTTCCATCTGTTATATGAAAGATTTTTTTACCATGTGAAGGGGTTAAAATGAATCCTCTCAGAATTCAGACAGCCGAGGTGACCACTAATTAAGTGATGCCAGCAAAATTAAAATCAGAACAAAGGAGTGGGGTCATGTGAAAATGAACAAGAACTAAAAGAAACCAGGTGGCGATAAAAAAAATCACAATAAAAATTGACTTACGTAAAAAGGCAAAACTAAACAAAGGACAGACTGAAAAGTGTTATGTGAAAAACAAAGATAAGACAGTACAGATTGAAAAAGTGCTACTCTCGCTTTCTTGCACAAAAGACAGTGTGTAGGAAAGCTTTGAAAAACAAAGATAAGACGCAGCCGTGGGATAAGACAGAATTTGTGTGTTAAGCGATAAGAAATGTGCTGCTTTAGCTAAAAATTGTAGACACAGCAGAATATAGGGGTCATGGGAATTTGACCTGTGACCAAAGGCATAGTAAGATGTAACTAACCTTTACTAATACTGAAAAGAATAAGTAAGTCATATGTGATCAGGTGATTATTGTAATACAATGTGATTGGATGAAAATGGAATAAAAAGCTGTACCAACCAAGAGAGAACGAGAAGGGGTGTCACTAGACCGCGGGGTCTATGACCTTCTCCCAGAACGTTCTGTTATTAAACTGTGTACTTTTACTTTAAGACAGACTCGAGTGAATTTATTTTTCACCACACCATGCTTAGACCCGAACAAGTTTTCTTGGTGTCTGGGTCTGAACAGTTATATTGGCCACTCTTACTTGCAATCAAAGTGCGGGGAGCTCAGAAAGTGCTTTGACACGTGAGTATGCAAAAAGAACATAAGAAAGGTCATCTCTCTGGTATATGAATTCTTTCCTCATTGCATCTAATTTTGCTAACCCCAATGTTTTTGCCTCTTTTCCATTGTTTGGTAGATTATTCCAAACATTTATCACTCCAAGTGAAGATGTTTTTCCTAAAGTTTGTTGTAAATGTAACTTTTTGTTAATTTCCATTTATGTCCTCTGGTTCTATTTTCTTGGCAAACCTTTTAAGTAATAATCTCAAGATGAACTCCAGAAGCTGTCCTTGTAATAACAAGACTGGTTTGATCTTCCAGCAGTCAGATGATTAAATCAGAACATACACAGAAAATACTGAATTTATTTTACAAATTTGCAAAACAAGAATTGAAGCCTCAAACTTGACTCCCTCTTGCAAACATGCTCCTCACACCCAGATTTCCAATGTATTTTTGTCTATTCTATCCTAATTATTTTGTGTTTGGCCAGATTCATTTTGATTTTGATGTTCCCAATTCTACATAGATGTTCATTCCCAAAACTGACTGAACTAAAAATGGATTGGAGATGCCGAGAGGCAGATATAATGCCCTGGCAAACCCATATACTATCTGGACCGTCTAGCTAACCAGTCATACATCACCTCTTGGAAGTATCCTAACCGAATTAAATCTAGCAATCTCACTCTTGAAAGCTCCAATTCTCCCAGCATCCACAGCTTTTTGGGGGAAGGGAATTTACTACCTTTTCTGTGGAATAAGTGCTTTCTGATTTCACTTCCCTTTAGAGAAGAACTCACAGGATGATTTTCATTCAGAAGTTGGGAAGGAGGTGGGACTACAACTTTTGGGTTGTAGTCCCGCCTCCATCGAGATGCAGCCAATCCATGTGATTTTCACTTGATTGACCTTGTTGAGCCCGCTCAGCAGACTCAGCAGGACAATTAAGGGCCACCCGGCAACAGGTGACATCACAGACTGAAATTTCATCTGTCAAGACGTGTTGACAGATGAAATATCAGTGTTTCACAGCTGTTTGAAGCTGTCAAACACTGACAGTCTTACTTCTAACTTGAGTCCTTCTATGTAGACTCAGTTAGAAATTTCGCCGGCACTGAAAGCTGCAGGCTGTCACTTTTGACAGATCGCAGCCATTCTGCTTTCTGTGCCGGCTGAATGATGGACTCCCGAAACCTAGAGGAAGGAAGGCTGTAAAGGTAAGTACAGGTAATTTAAACTTCTTTACACACTTTAGACACATCAAACACACTTACCTTTGCACTCATGCACCCATCACTCACCTGAACACCAACATCTTGACCCCTCCAAGTCCTTCAACCCGACGGCCCGACTCCTCTAACTTGGCGTGGTTTGGAGCCGTCGGGAATCCCACACGACAACCTTTTACAATAGCGATTAGGCTAAAAACTGCCTGTTAACTACCTGTTAACAGGCAGTTAATTGGCACTAATCCCTTCCCGCCTCGGGTCGGCGGGTCCCAGTGCGGGACGGGTACCCGCCTCCTTTGAAACTTACATGGAGGCGGGTTTTGGGCGGGATGGTGTCGGGACCCCCGAATTCGGGAATTGAACCCCCCGCACGCCTCCAATCCCGACTCCACGGCACACTGAAAATCGACCCCTCAGTGTCTGATTTTTTTTTAATTGATAAATGAAGGTGACTGGCCAAGGTTCATAGTACAGGCTACCACAAGGTTGAAAAGAGTGCAAGAGGAAATACATCAGGAGCAGTAATTAGGTGATGCTAAGCTTGGATTGTAAAATCCTAAAAATTGTACGAGAAAGGAAAGACAGAGGGAGGTAAGGAGGAAAAGATATCAAAGCAGTTTGGTTCAAATCTGAGCTATGGAGTTTGTTGAACTTGTGTTCACTGACAGATGGGCAAACAGATGGGCAGTTCTTTAACCTATGGTCTCCAACTTCTGGAAGATTAAAATTCAAAATGAAAAGAAAACCTTTGAGGACTGGATGATAGCAAATGTAATCTTGATACTCAAAAAAGGGAGACGTGACCCTCATGTTAGAAAACACAGGTTTTTCTTCAATCAGTTTCCATACGCTGACCACATTATTGGCCGCAGCTTCTGTTAAAAGGAAGCTGTTACTTTATGAGAGAAATTTTACAAGGACCCACTTCCTACATTCATATGTGTTGCCCACCTACATGCTGGGCAAAAGGCTGGCCTTGCACCATAATGTGAAGTCAGTTTATTTCAATGGCCCAGTAATTCCGGGCACAACGCGTGAGTACGGACGGGGTACTCACGCGTGTGCCTGGAGGAATTGCCGGTTTTCAGCATGCACAGCGCATGTGCTGAAAACCGGCATTTCCTGTCCTCTGACCCAAGGGGTTAAGAGGCAGAACGCGCACGACTGCACAGGCAGCACGTGCGCAGTAAAATTCCTTTTTTTTTTCCAGAGTTGCGCGCGTGTAAAGGCCTCCGGTCTTTATGCGTGGAAAAACAAGACGTAAGTATTTAGTTTTTCAGGTAAGTGGGCTTTTAGTACAATGTAGAAATTTTTTTCCCACAGGTTTGTTATTTTTAAAGAATTTACAGGATGGTAAGTTTAGTTTTAGACCCTATTTTTAAAAAATTTATTTTTTTCAAAAAATTGATTAATTGTTTAAAACATTTTTAAAAACTTATTTATAGTTAATACAATCAGTGGGATGTTTTTAAAAATTTTATTTAAAGTTAAAGTAGTGTTTTGGCAGCCCATACTTTTCATGAGTTTGACAGCTCTTACTGTCAAACTCATAAATGAGTTTCCCCTCCCCTGATTGGCTGCACAGTGCTCACCTGATCCCAGCCGGCACATCGCACTAACTACGCCACTGGATCAGGTAAGCACATCGCGCCGACATCGGAACCGGGCCTGTGACAGGAAATGCAAGCAGGCCCGGGCTTCAGATGTCGGCGCGCAGGGTGAGTGCAGATCGGGGGTTTGCACGCGCGGCAAGCCCCCGACACCAAGTTCTGGGTCAATAAGTTGTTTGTTCTCCAGGCACTTAGCGTATGTCAAACTCAGTGACCCAGAGCTTGGGATGTGCTTTGTGGGCCCACCACCTCTTAAAATGCTGCTGGTTAACCTCAAAGCTATCCTGCTGCAGGTTACAGGAAACTAGCTGAATGCATTATCACACCATTTAGCGATAATGCCATAGAGGCCCTGTAGCATTAGGTCCTGTAGCAAAGGATGGCTCTATTTGGAGGATAAAGTCACCCTGCAATAAAGAGTAGTGCACTTGGATGTAGTTGAGAAGAACACGTAAATGCAGTCCAATTTGTGGCCTTGGCCTGGAACCAGGTAAGGAAGAAATTTGCTGGGCTACATAAGGTTGCCATGTTAAGCATGGAATCCTAAGACAAATTTTAATATGGTGCTTGCAAAGCATCTTGATTGCTCTTGTCTTAATCCACAATCACAGAGGGAGAATGTACTGTACTTTGCCAGCTGTTCCTCTTTCAAAGTGCACAGGCATGTTTCTGGTGTTTCACAGCACTGTGCAATGTTGACACATTGAAGTGTTGACCATATGGCCCATTAAATGTGAAAAGTAGCAAGCATCAAGTATGATGTCAGTGCACAGTTCCTTAATATTGTTTACTCACACATTCACATAAGGTGGGTAGTGTACTACACACTTGGGTGGCACACGTCACTTACATTCGCATTTCTAACATACTTCCCTTTTATATTTGGTTGCAAGAGAAGGCTGCACGTAAATGGAGGCAACACGTGCAGACAGATGGGGTTCACCAAAGCTGGGAACCTTGGGGTATAAAGTTGTCTTGAGTGATTCAGCTGACCATTCCATCCTTCTCCAATGCCTCTCCACCGTCGTGCAGCTGGGTGTGACGGCACTCGCCTGGTTCCATTCTTATCTATCTAATTGTAGGCAGAGAATCACCTGCAATGGCTTCTCTTCCCGCTCCTGCATCGTTACCTCTGGTGTCCCCCAAGGATCTATCCTTGGCCCCCTCCTATTTCTCATCTACATGCTGTCCCTTGGCGACATCATCCAAAACACAGCGTCAGTTTCCACATGTACGCTGATGACACCCAGCTTTACCTCACCACCACTTCACTTGACCCCTCCACGGTCTCTAAATTGTCAGACTGCTTGTCCGACATCCAGTTCTAGATGATCAGAAATTTTCTCCAATTAAATATTGGGAAAACCGAAGCAATTGTTTTCTGTCCCTGCCACAAACTCCGTTCCCTAGCCACTGACTCCATCCCTCTCCCTAACATCTGTCTGAGGCTGAACCACACCGTTCGCAACCTTGGTGTCATATTTGACTCTGAAATGAGCTTCTGACCACATATCCGCGCCATTACTAAGACCACCTATTTCCACCTCCGTGACATCACCCATCTCTGCCTTTCCTTCAGCTCATCCACTGCCGAAACCCTCATCCATGCCTTTGTTACCTCTAGACTTGACTATTCCAATGCACTCCTGGCTGGCCTCCCATATTTTACCCTACATAAACTTGAGGTCATCCAAAACTCGGCTGCCCGTATCCTAATTCACACCACATCCCGTTCGCCCATCACCCCTGTGCTCACTGACCTACATTGGCTCTCGGTTAAGCAACGCCTCGATTTCAAAATTCTCATCCTTGTTTTCAAATCCCTTCATGGCCTCGCTCCTTCCTATCTCTGTAATCTTCTTCAGCCACACAACCATCGACCCCCCCCTCCTCTAATTCTGCCCTCCTGAGGATCCCTGATTATAATCACTCAACCATTGGTGACCGTTCCTTCTGTTGCTTAGGCCCTAAACTCTGGAATTCCCTGCCTAAACCTGTCCGCCTCTCTACCTCTCCTCTTTTAAGACGCTCCTTAAAACCCTCTTTGACGAAGCTTTTGGTCACCTGTCCTAATGTCTCCTTAAGTGGCTCAGTGTCAAACTTGTTGTCTTATAATACTCCCGTGAAGCACCTTGGGATGTTTTACTATGTTAAAGGTGCTATATAAATACAATTTGTTGTTGTTGTTGTTGTTTTGCACTCTGAGGGCTGGATCTTGCAGGAGCGCTATCGGTGGCGGGTTAGGTGGGAAAGTGTTTCTTTTCCCCAGCAGGTCGGGACCCCGCTGTGAACCCTCCACCACTGAGCAGACCCGACTCGCAGCGGCGGGGGAGGCAATTAAAATCATTGTTTACAATCTTGTTTACAATCACTTATCACTGGATTTTTCCCAGCTCTTTGGATTTGACAGGTCGCCCACCGGTTTCCCACTGTGCCTAAGCATTATCTGCGAAGCTGAGCTGGGAGGTCAGTGGCCATTGAATCAGCTGATGATTTGACAGCTTCAAATGTTAAGTCAAAGCTCCCAGCTGATTGAGAAATGTTCCCTTAGCCACTAGCTTCTCTAAACTGCATTTCCACTACAGATTCAGGATACATAGATACATAGAAGATAGGAGCAGGAGTAGGCCATTCGGCCCTTCGTGCCTGCTCCGCCATTCGATGAGATCATGGCTGATCCTTTAATTCAGTATCCCGTCCCCGCCTTCTCTCCGTAACCCTTAACCCCTTTTGCCCGTAGAAATATATCTAATTCCCTCTTAAATATATTTAATGAGCTGGCGTACACTGCCCTCTGTGGCAATGAGTTCCACAGGTTCACCACTCTCTGAGTGAAGAAATTCCCCCTCATCTCTGTCCTAAATGGTTTAGCCCTTATCCTTAAATTATGTCCTCTAGTTCTGTTCTCACCCGCCAAGGGAAACATTCCTTCTGCATCCAGTCTGTCTAGACCTGTCAGAATTTTATACACTTCTATGAGGTCCCCTCTCAATCTTCTAAACTCCAGTGTGTACATCCCTAAACTACATAGTCTCTCCTCATAGGTCATTCCCGCCATTCCTGGTATCAGCCTGGTGAATCGCCGCTGCACCCCCTCCATGGCAAGAACATCCTTCCTCAGATGAGGCGACCAAAACTGTACACAGTACTCGAGGTGTGGTCTCACCAGTGCCCTGTACAGCTGCAGCAAGGTATCCCTGTTCCTGTATTCTAACCCTTTTGCTATGAAGGCCAGCATACCGTTTGCCTTCTTGACCGCCTGTTGCACCTGCATGCTCGCCTTCAGTGACTGGTGTACAAGAACACCCAGGTCTCTCTGTACTTCCCCCTCTCCCAATCTATTGCCATTTAAATAATAATTTGCCCTCCCGTTCCTGCACCCAAGGTGGATAACTTCGCACTTGTCCACATTATAGTGCATCTGCCATTTATCCGCCCAATCGCCCAGTCTGTCCAAATCGCTCTGGAGCTTCCTGGTCTCTTCCTCTGAGCCCACCCCCCCTCCTAGTTTAGTGTCGTCTGCAAATTTGGAAATGCTGCATCCGACTCCCTGATCCAGGTCATTAATGTAAATTGTGAACAGCTGGGGGCCCAGGACAGATCCCTGTGGTACCCCACTTGTTACTGCCTGCCATTCAGAAAATGAGCCGTTTATTCCAACTCTCTGTTTTCTATCTGACAGCCAGTTCCCTATCCACGCCAAAACTTTCCCCTTTATCCCATGAGCCTCAATTTTCCATGCTAATCTTTTATGTGGGACCTTATCGAAGGCCTTTTGGAAGTCCAGGTACACCACATCTACTGGCTCTCCCCCATCTATTCTACCAGTTACTCCCTCAAAAAATTCCAATAGATTAGTCAAGCACGATTTACCCTTTGTAAATCCATGTTGACTCTGTCCTATCCTGTCCCCATTTGCTAAGTGCTCCGCTATTTCATCCTTAATGATGGACTCCAGCATTTTGCCCACAACTGATGTAAGGCTTACAGGTCTGTAATTACCTGCTTTTTCCCTACCCCCCTTTTTGAATAGTGGGGTAACGTTAGCTACCCTCCAATCCATCGGCACTGTTCCCGAGTCTAATGAATTCTGAAAAATCATCCTTAGTGCATCTGCTATCTCTAGGGCCACCTCCTTCAGTACCCTAGGATGCATGTTATCAGGCCCTGGGGATTTGTCCACCTTCAATCCCTTTAGCTTCCTTAACACCATATCCTTAGAGATATTGATTTGCGTCAGTTCCTCCTTTGCCAATGTCCCTATTTTTCCCGATATCCCAGGGAGGTTTTTTGTGTCTTCCTTCGTAAAGACTGACCCAAAGTATGCATTTAGTTGATCTGCCATTTCCTTATTTCCCATTATATATTCCCCCGTATCTGACTGCAATGGACCAACTTTGGTTTTCACCAGTCTTTTCCTTTTGATATATTTATAAAAGCTTTTGGAGTTAGTTTTTATATTTTCCGCCAGCTTGTTTTCGTAAGCTATTTTGCCCCTCTTGATCATGCCCTTTGCCCTCCTTTGCTCTATCTTAAACTGTTCCCAATCTTCCGCTCTGGCGCTTTTTTTGGCTATTTTATACGCCCTATCTTTGGATGCTGCAAGTCTTTACACAAGTCTCCATCCAGTCTGACCTCATTACCTCTCCCACCATTGACAGATCGCTTCTGTCATCTCTACTTCACCTGCCAACTATTCCATCAGCATGGGTGTCATTGAAACTCTCTCACCATGGTCCTCAGAATCCTGCCACGATCAGCCCCAACACCGGCATCACTAGGCGCACCAGCAGCACCAACAACACCAACCTTCTCCACAATCAATTGATGCTGTACAGGATACAGGGCATCAGCACCCGACCACATTTCTGCCTGAGAGACCAGGGATGGCCTCACCATGGCCAGATTTACTTCACTTGATGCTGTACACCCTGGATGCCACATGATGCGTCAGGTTGGCACCACCCCACACCAACACCATAAAGGATCCCTACAATGCCCAAGCCATTCCTTTCACGCTCATGACCATTGCGGGGGGTACCGTTATGTCTCACCATTCACTGTAACTCACTAAGCCACTTCCAAAGGTGCACACAAATCTGTTCAAGAACGCAAAGTGTTGAAAATAATGGTTTCAATGTTTGACACCACATTAACAGAAACTTTACATGAACATTGCATAAAACACCCAAGTGCCTACCCTTGTGTGTTGTTAGTTGGTATGATTGCACTCAGATGAGGGCGAGTTTGAGGGGTGGCTCGTTAGATGGGGATGTGATAATGTAGATAGAGAGTGATGAGTGGAGGTGCAAGGTAAGTTGGTGTGAGTAACGATGTGCAGGAGTAGGATAGGGAAGGCAGAGCGATGGGGATGTGATGAGAGGCACAGCAAGATGAGGTTGAGTGTGGCTTTGTACTAACGTTTCATGATTTACTGAGATAATTGAAATGGTTGCAGCACTGCAGCCATCCTCCTGACCACATCTCTGCTTGTGTACTCTTGTGCAATGTGCAACCAAGCTGTGTTGATCTCCTAGGGAGGTCTCTTCTGCCCATCGGAAGGGAAGAGGACCTCCCTGTGTGCTCCATGGGAGAGCCTGGGTGCAGCCATGCACCTTTGTGCAGTACTCGTCAGTGTTTGCAGCACCATAATGCTGTAGAGCACTGACAGCACAACTGTCAAAATCAATTTGGACATGGTCCCTTTAAGGAAATCTGCTGATGACGCGTCATCAAATGACGTCACCAGAGCCACGTCCTCTATTCGGCAGGGAAATGCGCTGGGCAGGCTTAACAAGCCCAATCTCGGGAAATTCATTTCAGAGGCCGGGATGGAGACAGCAGTGGGGTCAGGACCCACCACCAATCCGCCGAGGTGAGCAAATTCCAGGCCTGAAAATCTGCGATTTTCTGTATGGTTCAACTATTCACTGTGCAATCTTGCTGAACCACTGCAGACCTGACTTTATGATTTTTTTTTGTGAATGATGTATTCAGTTGGGGAATTGAAGACTTTCCATTTCAGGTATAGCATGGTTAGGTGCAGAATATCTTTCTCTAAATCTGCCTCAACAATATGCCTTAATCCCAACCTCAGAAGCGCACTTCTAACTATGCCAATGTAAATTTTTCCAAACCAGCCATCCTGCTTGAATGAGATTATCAATTTAGTGCCAATCATCTTGAATTTCTGCAGGAGTTCTCTGATCTCCCACTACTGTATAACATTGATTAATTCCCTGGAGAAATGGCATTAAAGACTGGTTACACTGCTTTGTGGGGTTTCCACCAATCTTCCGCTGAGGTTATGGTGAAGGGTTGGGAGAACACGGAAATTCTGCCCCAATTGATGTTCAATTATGGCCAGTTTTGTGGGGTGGAGCCAAGCCCATCAGGAACTGGATTGAGGCTGTCCAAGATAATTGAATGTAGGATTTTTACAGCTGTCAGATGAGACTTTCGTCCAATCACTGGACTTGGTTCCCTGACATGAAAGGCTAGTGTCTAACTCACTGCAACAAACCATTGTTTCTATTTTGCATATTGATCCCAGTTCTTGTACCACTACATTTGATCAATGATATGGTATCATCGTGCTTTCCTCAATTCTTACAGATGCAAAAGTATCTATTAGAACATTGTGTCTTTAACTAAAGATATAGAAACATAGAAGATAGGAGCAGGAGTAGGCCATTCGAGCCTGCTCCACCATTCAATGAGATCATGGCTGATCATCCAAACCCTAGCACCCAGTCCCTACACCGACAGCCATCCCACCCAAGCCCTATCCCCGTAACCCCGTAACCCCACGTATTTAATCCCCCCTAACACTAAGGGTCAATTTTTTTTATCATGGCCAATCAACCTAACCCGCACATCTTTGGACTGTGGGAGGAAACCAGAGCACCCGGAGAAAACCCACGCAAACACGGGGAGAATGTCTGTGTGGAGTTTGCACAGTCACCCGAGGCCGGATTTGAACCCGGGTCCCTGGCACTGTGAGGCAACAGTGCTAACCACTATGCCACCATGCTGCCTCTAAAATACCTACCATTGCACATAACATATGTTTGATTTAAAATATAAGTAGCAGAAAAGATTAAATACACCCAAAAATACATAATTGGGATAATAGCTTACTATATCCTCATCATGAAAATCCCTTGTATACCAACTTGATGTATTTTTACAATCTGATGGCTTATGGGCAATGACCTACTAAATGATGATACTTTAATATCTGATTGATTTTGGTGTAAATTCATTATTTTTTTTAGAGTGAGATCAGTACAGGTAAACAAGAAAGAAATTGGGGACAGAAATTATAAAGCAAGCGCAGAAAACTTATTTGGTAGGGGCTGGGGGAATTGTAATGTGGTTATTTCTGACGTGACAGATATTCCAGACTTCTTTCAGCCCAGGTTGTCTGATGTCTTTTCCACTAAAACTGTGCTGTGGTGTGATGAGATTTCATATATTCTGTTGAGAAAAAGAATCCAGTGCAAAATATTGCTTAATAATGTCTCCTGTTGTTTTTTTTTCTTTTCATTAATGGCCCAGAAATTCGGATCCCCACGGGTGAGTACGCACGGGGTACTCACCCGTAGGCCCAATGGAAGTGCCAGTTTCCTGCATGCACTGCGCATGCGCGGGAAACCGGCACTTCCGTTACCCTGAAAGAAGGGGTTCAGAGTTCGAACACGTGTGCAGGAGAGGCTGCGTGTGTGCATCGAACTTACGTTTTTTTTCCAGGTTTTCCCGGGAGGGTAAGTCTCCAGAAGTTACACATATAAAAAGCAAGTGTAAGGCCTGCTTTTTACAAGGTAAGTGGTGAATTAATTAAAATTAAAACATTTTTTCCACAGGTTTATTATTTTTAAATACTTTAAAGCAAGGTAAGTTTATTTTTAGCCCTGTTAGAAAATAAAATTATTTTTTTCAAAAATTTAAATTATTGTTTAAAATAGTTATTTCATGTAATTTATAGTTTATTTAAAAAATGTGATATAAAAAAAAAATTATTTGAAGCTTTAGTGCTGTTTTGGGGCCGTAGTATTTATAAGTTTTGACAGCTCTTCCTGTCAATCTTATGAATGAAGCATTCCCTCCTCCGATTGGCTGCCCATGGCCCACGTGATCCCAGGGGACGCATCGAACTAACTGCGCCCCTGGGACATGCAAGCACTGCGCGCCGGCAGCTGGACCAGGCCCCAGATCGGAATCCCACGTGGGCCCACAGCTCAACGGCCGGCACACTAGTTAAGTGCAGGTCGGGGGCTTACACCCGCGGGAAGCCCCCGACCCGAATTTCTGGGCGATCTTTTATTACTGATTCCACCATTGACGTTTTGTTCAGATAATAAATAAGGACTGAGCTGAGAAACAAACCATGTTCATTTATATAAAAAAAATGTTACTTGGATTTTCCTAGAAACCATATACAGTAACAGGGAGGAAGGGATAGACAGAGATCGAGGATGGTTCAGAGTACATCAAAGTCTATACTAAAGCTGGCAGACAAACAGGAAAACAAGAACTAAAGAAAACATCGTTAGTTTCTAGCCGGTATTAGAGGTATCCTGCGACTCAATGTATCAAAGTTAAGCTTTGGATGTCAACCTGTCAGATTTGCATTTAATTGTCAGCTCCCATCATTGTACTGTTAGAGAGCTTTGCAGCAATCAAAGCAGTTCCCAAACTTTTTTTAACGCCTCAGAGTCTGTCTCAAATTTTACAAATGTCTTATTCTTAGCAGCATTGCTGAATTATAGAGTAAGGTCTAGAAATTGGATCTTGCTGCACCCGTTTTCCAGATGAAAACCGATGCAAAGAGGTCCAAATTAGGGGGCCAATCTTCTGTGCAAAATAATGTCGGAAAACATCCAAAGCCATATTGGATTGGGCCCTGTAGAGCAGTCCCTAGTGGCCAGGACCCTTTAATGTGGTCGTCGGGCCTGCTGAGTTCAGGATTACCAATTCTACAATTCTTGCAATTTAGTATACTGCATTCGCAGCTCACTTTGCGGTCTCCTCTACATTGGGGAGACCGAACGCAGATTGGGTGACCGCTTTGCGGAACACCTCCATTCAGTCTGTAAGGGTGACTCCGAGCTTCCGGTCGCCTGTCACTTTAATTCTCCGCTCCACTCCCACTCCACTCCTCTCCATCCTCGGCCTCTTACATTGTTCCAATGAAGCTTAATGTAAGCTCGAGGAACAGCACCACATCTTTCGATTAGGCACTTTACAGCCTTCTGGACTCAACATCAAGTTCAACAATTTCAGACCATAACCTCTGCCCCTATCTTTTTTCATGTTTTTTCTCTCTCTCACATGACAGCTGTCGATCATTCTGCCATTGCCATTTACACTTCATCTAGTGTCATCTTTTGTTTCTTAACTTGTCCCATTACCATCTCCTTTTGCCTTGCACCATCATCCATGGAAGGAGTTCAGCGAAGATTCACCAGGCTGATACCTGGGATGGCAGGAATGACGTATGAGGAGAGATTGGGTCGATTGGGCTTGTACTCGCTGGAGTTTAGAAGAATGAGAGGGGATCTCATTGAAACTTATAAAATTCTGACAGGACTGGACAGATTAGATGCAGGAAGGATGTTCCCGATGGTCAGGGAGTCCAGAACCAGGGGTCACAGTCTAAGGATAAGGGGTAGGCCATTTAGGACAGAAATGAGGAGGAATTTCTTCACCCAGAGAGTGGTGAACCTGTGGAATTCTCTACCACAGAAGGCAGTAGAGGCCAATTCATTAAATATATTCAAGAAGGAGTTGGATATATTTCTTAAGGCTAAAGGGATCAAGGAGTATGTGGAGAAAGCAGGGACCGGGTACTGAATTTGGATGATCAGCCATGATCGCATTGAATGGCGGAGCAGGCTTGAGGGGCAGAATGGCCTACTCCTGCTCCTATCTTCTATCCCTTTTGTCTCTTAATCTCTCCTGCCTTCCACCCTATCACAGATTTTCCATTTTGTTCTTTCCTCCCCTCCCCCCTTTCCCTGCCCCTACACTTGCTTAAAAACCTGTTCCATCTCCAGCATTTTCCAGTTCTGACGAAGGGTCATTGACCTGAAATATTAACTCTGTTTCTCTCTTCACAGATGCTGCCTGACCTGCTGAGTATTTCCAGCATTTTCTGTTTTTACCAGGTCTACATGTGGCCTAACCAGCAGTCCTTAAAGGGACTACTGGAGGCTATTGCCAAAAATAAATAGGTTTTAAAAGAAATACCCACCTGAATGTGGAGCCAGGAGGAACAGGAGTGCTCCTCTTGGCTCCACGTAAAAATCATGGGCTGCTGCCAGCCACGGCTCACCCCCCCTCCTGATTGCCCTCCCACGGCTCACCTTAGGACCTCGGCCAGCTCCCCGCCACAGCTCTGACCAGAGCACGATACAGTTTCATCATGACTTCCTCTGACTTTATTCTATTGTTTTGGCTACATTGTTCAATGTTCTATTGGCTTTGTTGATTATTGGTCTCCGTTGGTTGGACATGTTGAGGATCTGGGTCTACTATGACTCTTATATCTTTTCAACTTCATTTCCAGTGCATTCAGCATCATTCATACTTCTGTTGTCCATTTTCTTTCTTCTTATGTGTAGTAGTTTAAATTTCTCTTTACTAAATTTCATCTGTCATTGTTCTACTCAAATATTTTGTCCAACTCATTCTTTAATTTTTGAGAATTCAAATTTAACCACTTTGCATTGGATTCCTGAGTATAATTGATATAAATTAGAAACAATAGTGGTCTCAATATTGATCCCTGGGGCACCGCACTCAGTACTCCCCCCTCACCCGATGTAACTCCTCTAACAAGTTCCTATTGCTTTCTACATTTTAACCACATTCTTATTGGTACCCAAAATTTACTCTGAATAATCACTGATTGATGGGCAAAAATCCTGGTGCATTCAAACAACTATTTAACTATAATTAACCAGCAGCTAGAATTAACAACCCTTCACAGCAGGCCAAATTAAATGACAACTGTGACATCTGGTTATTGCCAAGCATTAAACAAAGAAATATTCTAAAGTATCTTCTGTTTCTTTGCCGATGAGAAGTAGAAGGAACAGGGCAGAGATGTTGAGGAGACTACAAGACCACAGTGAAACTGGTAGATGGCAGAAGCAGTAAGAGGTGCGAGAATGCTAATAGGACATGGATGGCGTGAGACCTGTTAAAAAGCAGCAGTGGCTGGAAGCTAGTGAGTGAGGGTGGGAGGTCAGAGGACAGAAGGCCGAGGCTTAACATGAAACCAGCAGATGGTGACTGGGGTAAGTGATGAGGAAAGCAGGACTGGTAAGAAGACAAGGACAGTCCAAAACCTGGAAAAAGAGCCAGAGTTGGGGCTGTAGATGGGTGTGGGTAGGTGGTCGGAAGCCAGAAACCCAGACCCAACATAGTAGTGAGTGCCAGTGAGATGCCAGGGAAGTACACAGGCCAAGGCCCGTACTGGCAGCCAAGGTGAGCAGAGATGGGGAAAAAAATTAAAGTTAGAAAGAAATAAAAACAAGACATGGATATATAAATTATACCTTACCTTTAGTGGCGGGACAGCTGAGTTTCAATATCTTAGTGTGTGGACATAGCAGAGAGTCGCAGTTTTAGAGGCAGAATAGAGTCACCTATGGGAGAGGAAGTGTAACTGTAACAGTAAGTGTGGATAGCTTAGAACTTGTGGTTAGAAGTAGGTGTTACCCAGGAGTTACTCAAGCATGACAAATGTGTGAGAAAGTGTGAAAAAACGTAATAGAGAGTGATAAAATCAGGATACAGGAAGTGCGGGTAAAGCAGGAAGTGCATGCTGTTGCAAAACTTTTATTTTTTAAAACCCAAAGTATTCAAATAAACACATTCCTTGCTCATCGGTGTCAGAACAGTTACATTCATCTGATGCTGCAATGAATCAACTTAATGAGCCCAATTGATCTAATCTGCTGTCCATTTAAAGCCCATTCTGACAGGCTTCGATTTCACCTTTCCATTTGTTGTGACCTGAGAAAAGGTAATTGAAGGCAGGCCATTCTAATTTGTTTTACAAAGTGTGGCAAGCATTGATGTCTGTGATATTAGATGACATTTTTTGAATTTTCTGAAACAATAAACACATAGGCTCCTTTTCTGTAAGGGCTAAGTACTAACTAGTTCCTTCAAAAATGTCTAAATACACCAGTACAGTACAAAGATTTTATTTGTGTGTTTTAAGTTTTTTTTCCCTTCTACAATAAAACTGATGGAATATCCGATCTAACTGCTTTAAATCACATTAAGTTCATGCCCCACTGCACACCCACTGTAATACTTGTTTTTATATGTCATGATTGGGTTTCAGCTTTCACAGAAAAACACTCAATTGCAGAATGAGATCTCAAAACACTAATAAAAATCCTGACTTCCAACGTAAAGAAAGACATTTAACTTATTCAATTGTCTTGAAGCAGTGGCCTTGATGATAGTCTTTTATTCAGAGCTGTTTCTCAGTTGTACATTGTTTTTTAAATTGCCAGTTTTTTGGCCTGTGTCAGCTTTTTTGAAACTGCCAAACTTTGCCAAGTTTTTGCAGCGTGGCATGTATGGATAAGGAGAAAGCTCTCCAACTGTAAAATTAATATTGATGCTGTAGGAGTCTACGTACTCCTAACAAAATATACTGAACTCGGAGAGGTTCAACAGAAAAGGTTTAATTGTTGAGACTACATGTTGAACACAAAAATGGCGTCAGAGACTACACCAAGTCCGGCTGCCTTTCATCAGTCCACAGCTTCGACTGCTCCTCCCCCGCTCTGGGCTTAACTATGTTGCAGATCGAGTTTCTTAAAGGTGTGATCCTTCTTAAAGGCATGACGCCTGATTTATAGTCTACGGACCGAAAAGCGGATTGTGTCCTTTCTGTGATCGGTACGCCACAATGCTAAGCTTTTTGGCCCAAATATCCATGGTGGATTAAGTAAATACTTGTATTGCTGATCTTGTGGTATCTATAATGTGAATGGCTGAAAAAAAGTACATCTTACAATTTTAGGAAATAAAAGAATTTAAGACTTTAAATGTTTGATTTTTCTAATTGCCTTACCAAAGCATTATGAAGGTAAAAGGATTTACAGACAATGTGGCAGAGGAATAGAATGGTCAAGCACGGGCATGTTTAAAAGCTGTGATTAGTTGCTATGCCATTATAGAGTGGAGCATTGGATGTTGTTGCAGACCTTAAGGAGCTGATCATAGATGCACACAGCACAGAAAGAGGCCATTTGGCCCATCGTACCTGTGTTGGACATTGAAAGACCTATCCAATTAATCCCACTCCCCTGCTCTTTCCCCATAGCCCTGCAAGTTTTCCTTCTAGCCAGTCTCCCTGGCTCCATCCTACATAAACTCCAACTCATCCTGAATTCTGCCATCTTGCCCTGTGCTAAGTCCTTTACACCTTTCACCTCAGCCCTCGCAGACCTCCACTAACATTCAGCTGTCAGTACTGATTTTTAAATCCTTGTCATTTACAAGTCTTCCACAGCGTTTCAACATCCTATCTCTGTAACCATCTCTAGCCCTACAGACCAGCTCATATCCTTTGCTCTGGTGTCCCCTCCAATCATAGAATCATACAGGGGAATTTTTCGGGGGGTCAGCAGATGTGATCGGTGGCAGGATGGGTGGGAATTATTTTTTGACTGCGGGTCAGGAACCTGCTGTCAACCCGCTGCCATGGGACTTTCCCAAATGTCGGCTCTGTCAGAGCTGAACAGACCCGACACGCAGCAGTGGGGGAGGCAATTCAGGTCATTATGATCTTGTTAATAGCCTATTAAAAAGTATTTTGAGCTCACGTTACCATTTTACGAGGTCGCCCATGGGGTCCACACTGCTCGGGGATCACGTAAGGTAAGCAGGTCAGGAATTGTATCACCATGGGATCATCTCATTACTTGACAGCTGCAAATGTGCTATAAAAGCTCCCATCTCACAGCTGTTCACTTTCCAAGCTCAGTAGCTGTTGCTTACTGCATTTGGAAGACAGATTGAGCTTTATCCAGGTTGCAAGTATTTGGAGTAAACTCTGTATCCAGTGTCACCTCATTGGAACAATCTCTCTCACCATTGACAGATCGCTTTTGTCATCTCAAGTTCCCCTGCCATCTATTACATCAGCATAGGTGCCCTTGAAACTATTTCACCTTGGTCCTCAGAATCCCACCACAATCAGCCCTGACACCAACATCACCAGGCACACCAGCAGCACCAACAACCATATAAACCTTCACCGTAATCAACTGATGCTGCACAGGGCACAGGGCATCAGCACCCGAGCACATTGCTGCCCGGGAGGCCAGATTTATTCACTTAATGCGGTACACCATGGCTGCCACATGATGCGCCAGGTTGGCACCACCCCACACCAACACCATAAAGCATCCCTACAATGCCCAAGCCATTCCTTTCACACTCATGACCATTGCAGGGTGTACTGTTACATTTCATTATTCACTGCAACTCACTAAGCCACTTCCAAAGGTGGAAAAAAATCTTTCCAAGAACACAAAGTTGAAAATAAAGGTTTCAAAGTTTGACACCATGTTAACAGAAACTCTACATGAACAATGCATAAAACACCCAATTGCCTACCCTTGTGTGTTGTTAGTTGGTATGCTTGCAGTAGGATGAGGGTGAGCGTGAGGGGTGGCTAGTGAGATGGGGATGTGATAATGTAGATAGAGAGGGATGGGTGGAGGTGCAGGGTAAGTTGGTGTGAGTAAGGATGCGCAGAAGTAGGATAGGGAAGGCAGAGTGATGGGGATGTGATGAGTGACACAGGAGGATGAGGTTGAGTGTGGCATTGCAGTAACGTTTCATGATGTACTGAGATCATTGTAAGGTGTGCGCAACTGCAGCCTGGTCCTCCTGACAAACTCCCTGCTTGTGTCCTCCTGTGCAATGTGCAACCAGGCTGCTTTGGTCTCCTGGGTTATCAAACTGATGTGTCATCAGTCTTTTCTGCCACACCAAGAAAGGGCAGTAAAAAGCATTTAATTTGTTCAATGATGTTTGAATTGACTACTGATGATGGTGTCACAGATAAGACCGACTTGGCCATGCTGTTAATCTTGATTTGATTCTTTCTACACAGTGACAGTGGAACGAACTACAATTTCTGGAGGTCAAACTTAGTGTTTCAACAAATGGTCTCAATACTGATGTTAATAGCTTCTTACAGCTCAGGAAAAAGTAGCATCTACATATTTTAGACCAAAAGACAGGTAAGTATGCTAAACAGCAAGAATGGAAACCATAGATATGGAAAGGGCTTCAGTCTTAACCCAGTGCAGTTTACAAATTAGCCCATGGTATCATATCTACTGGACGAACCTCTCCACCAGCTCTAGTACTTTCGTACATGATTTATCTGGATCAGTACAGAATAATTGAATAGAATGTGTGCAGCATACGGAACTTGCTAGAAAAAGCCACAAAGCACACTTCTCCTGGTCATGTGATTGACATCATTGTTACTTTTTCTTGTGCTCAACACTAAAAGAAAAACAAGCAAGCTCACCCTCCCTACAGTCCCGAGTGTGTCGTCATATGCACAATATAAATTTTCCCTTTAGCTGCCCTGCCAGGCACCAGACAGATGTGGGGTACCAGATGTGTGTTGCGATTGCTCAGGGAGTCGTGTGGCCAGATTTTCTGGTCTGAGTCATTCTTCTTAGGCAGTCCTTCGGAACCGAGGATGACTCGCTTCCACATTAAAAATGAGTTCTCAGGTGACTGATAAGTCCAATGCGGGACCTACAGTCTCTGTCACAGGTGGGGCAGACGGTGGTTGAAGGGGTGGGTGGGTGGGGTGCTTGGGTTGACGTGCGCTCCTTGCGTTGTTTGCGCTTGGCTTCCGCTTGTTCCCGGCAAAGAGACTCGAGGTGTTTGGGGCCTTCCCGGATGCTTCTCCTCCACTTTGTGCGGTCTTGGGCCAGGGATTCCCAGGTGTCGGTGGGGATGTTGCACTTTTTCAAGGAGGCTTTGAGGGTGTACTTGAAGCGTTTCCTCAGCCCATCTGGGGCTCTCTTGCCGTGTCGGAGCTCTGAGTAGAGCGCTTGTTTTGGGAGTCTCGTATCGGGCATGCGGACGATGTGACCCGTCCATCGGAGCTGATCGAGCGTGGTCAAAGCTTCGATGCTGGGGATGTTGGCCTAAGCGAGGACACTGATGGATTTGCAGGATCTTGCAGAGGCAGCGTTGGTGGTACCTCTCCAGTGCATTGCGGTGCCTGCTGTACCTGGTCCATGTCTCTGAGGCATACAGGAGGGCATGTATCACTACTGCTCAGTAGATCATGAGCATGATGTGGGCACATCCCCTGGCCTTGCGCTAGGAGCCAGAAGCCTAAACAGGCGTGAAGCTGCTGGCCTGAGAGGCTGCCCTGCTCTCAGCAGCAGTCAGAAGGCTCCGAGGCCCGAAGATTATGCTGGAGGGGTTGGGGAAGAGTTGGGAGGCGTTGGGGGGTGGTGGGGGGGAGTGGACGGGAGAGGGGGGAATAAATATTAACTTGGGCCAATTTCTCGGCCTGTGAGCATACAGCCTGGGATATACTTCTCATACCCTTTGAAGTATAAAAAGTGTCTTGTAAAGATGGTTCAAGCTGATCAAACTAATGAAGTAATATCCTGAACTTCACCCAGTTATAGAATCATAGAAACATAGAATGATTACAGCACAGAAGGGCGCCATTCGGCCTGTTGAATCAGTGCCGGCTCTCTGCAAGATCACTTCAGCTAGTCCCACTCCCCTGCCCTTTACCCGTAGCCCCGCAAATTTTTTTCCATCAGGTACTTATCCAATTCCCTTTTGAAAGCCATGATTGAATATGCCCCCACCACCCCCTCGGGCATCGGATTCCAGATCCTAACCACTCGCTGCGTAAAAAGGTTTTTGTCATGTCACCTTTGGTTCTTCTGCCAATCACCTTAAACAAGGTCCATTTGTTATAAAACAACAGTTCATTTGAACTTTATCTTAATTTTGATTGATTTGGGTCAAAATCCTGGAACTCCCTCCCTAACAGCACTGTGGGAGCACCTTCACCACACAGCGGTTCAAGAAGGCAGCTCACCACCACCTTCTTAAGGGCAATTAGGGGTGTGCAATAAATGCTGGCCTTGCCAGCGATGCCCACATCCCAGGAACGAATAAAAAAAAGGACAAGGCAAGCCATCTGTATAATTGCTTTCTACCTGCTTTGCATCAAAATGTATTTATATTGGAGCAGTGCCTTTATAGTGAGATAAGATGTATCCTCTTCAACATGTATAAAAACAAGTTAGTAATAACCAAATTCAAAGTCAGCAGCTACATCTCATAAATAAATATAGATAAGCCTGGAAAGCCCATAATATATTTTGAGGGGACAGAAGCATAGTGGGATGGGACTTCCACCAGCTGCTGTGCCCTGCCTCTGACCCTCACCCCTTGAGGAAGAGGAGGTTAGAGCAGCACCCGGACATGACAAGAGGGGAGCACCCAAAGCCTGAATCGGGCAGAAGAATTACTGTAAACATTTTTCAAACCTCCAGTTATGAGGCAAAGGGCAATTTGGAAAAGGCCCTCTGGGATCAACTGCCCTATGCCTTCTTCACTTTAGGTTCCATTTCGACCTCCAATGGGATCTACAGGTTCTCAGCAGATACAAGTCCTGCTGGGTCTATAAGAAGTGAGCTGAGCAAAATTTCAAGGGCTCTCAGATATGCCCCCAAAGTTGCTGTGCAACATTACAGGAGCAGGACTGTAAAGCTCGAATCCCACCCCCAGAGCACAATTTTCAATCTTCTGTTCAATGGAGCGGACACCTGGCCGATCCAGGTTTCACCCCAAATTGCCTGAATCGTGCCCCAATTCTGCACTGAGCCATGGAATGTTTTGGCTGTAACCTTTCTGCGGTTTGATTTGTGACAGAGTTCCTGTTCATCACAATCTCTCTTTTTATTGCAGTACTACAAGCCTGTCCCTGCCAGATAGTCCAATTTACCATTTATTTTGTCAACAACTAATAATGAATTTATCCACTCCATTGGTTCATCTGTTTCCTTTATGATCTTTAGGTGCTGCATCCTATCAAGCTCCCCTTTTAATTGTTCTTGCAGTGTAGATTGCACGTGAATGGATTGCTGAAGTAGCTTGTTTATCAATCCAGATCCAGGATGCCTGGCAAATGACCCAATCCTTGAAAAAGATCTTTGTTTTCCCTATTATGTGCCACTTTTCTTTCAAGTGTAGTTTTTACCAGAACAAATATCTCAAAAGCACTCAAACCTAAAATTGACAGACATTTGTTGGCGCATTACAAATGGTAACTGATATTTGAAGGCCCCAATTTTAACCAATTTATATCCTACCAGCGGGAAGCAGTGGAGAATTGCTTGGCTTGACGGCCACGGGCCAACACTGGACTTATGGTGGGATTAGCTTCAGAGGCTGTCTCGCAGGAGTCTCGCGTTCAGGAAAAGGGGAAGTCTGTTGCAAGGGAGGCCTAAGCTTTCCTTGTGGGACCTGGAGGAGCACTCTTGCTCCTCCTGGCCCCAAGGAATATAAAATAGTGTATCTGTTCCTCGGAGTCCACATCACGGAAGACCTCTCCTGGTCCCTCAATACCTCCTCTCTGGTGAAGAAGGCCCAGCAGCGCCTATATTTCCTAAGGAGGCTGAAGGGATGTAACCTGTCACCCCTGATCCTCTCTAACTTTTACCGCTGCACAATAGAGAGCATCCTGACGAACTGTATCACAGTATGGTATGGCAGCTGTAGCTACTATGACCGGAAAGCCCTGCAGCGGGTAGTCAAAACTGCCCAACGCATTACCAGCACCCGGCTACCGACCATAGAGCACATATACCAGAAACGCTGTTTACGGAGGTCACGGTCCATCATCAAAGACCCTACCCACCCCAGCCACAGTCTGTTCGCCCTCCTGCCATCTGGGAGACGCTACAGGTGCATTCGCACCCGTACGACCAGATTAAGGAACAGCTTCTTTCCCAGGGCTGTCATCCTACTGAACTCCACAAATAAACTCTAAAGCCTGCACATCTGCCAATGCACTTTATTATGGTTATGTTTATGTTAATGTATTACAAGCCAAATGTATGTTGAATGTTTAAATGTCTTAATCTAAATGTACACTCTCGGGAGCCACAAGCCTACATTTCGTTGTACTGCACTTGTGCACTAACAATGACAATAAAAGTTGATTTGATTTGATTTGATTTGATTTTGATTCTGTTTGGGTGTTTTCTGTCCCTGGCTCCTCTACCCTGTTGCCTTTACATGGCAGGAAAGCCACAGTGGCTTTCCACTCTGGCCATCCAGTAAAAATTGCGGTCGGGGTCTGATGATGTCACTGGGACCTAACATGCATGTGTAAACAACAACTTGTATTTATATAACACCTTTAACATAGTAAAACATTCCTAGGTGCTTCACAGGAGCATTATCGTACAAAATTTGACAGCGAACCACATAAGCAGATATTAGAGCACATATCCAAAAGCTTGTCAAAGAGGTAGGTTTTAAAGGTTTCCAGCAGGCAGGTATGTTCTCAAGTATCCAGTTACTTTTATTTTAGCTCCCTGCTACAGTATTTAGATCTATTTTGTAACCTCCAGAGTGACCCAATTTAACTCGTATAACTGTTTTACTTATTACAAATAGCAATAATCAGTCTCAATAATTTGCTTGATTTACAGCTATTATATCCATAAGTGTCTTTCCCTGCATAATGTGTAGTTGATTTTGCTTGTCCTATGATTTGTAATATCTTGTATAGTGGTTATTTTTGCACATTTTATACATGTTTTCCCAAAGTCTAGGCAGCTTTTGGCCTGTGTGCTCCATTCCAAACCATTCACACAGTTTTTGCTTTTCTCTATCTTTTACAGCTTTAATCATAACATTTCAGATTTTCATTCACTTGTTTCTTTATCTCGACCTAATGACTGCCTGAATGGTTTTCACTGCATAGCTCTTCAAGCCTGCTCTTTTATTGCTTCTGCTGCCCTACTTGCATGTATTGCTTTGTCGAAGGGCAGATCTCACTTCCTCAGCAGCCTTTTTGCAGAGTTATCTGGTTTTCCACAAACTATTCTGTAGTTTACTATTGATTCTGTTAGTTCACAGAATTCAGAAGGTCTTGCTGCGAGTTCTTAATTCAGTTACAATCTGCTTTGACAATTTTCTGCATGTGAAAAGGTTGTGCCTTTTGCAGTTCACATTTTGTTTAAGATTGTAGATTCTTAAACTTATGTATTATGTCCAGTCAAAATTCTCTCCTTCCCCAAAGTTGAAATGATACATACCTCGTGCTACTTCCACCAATAGGAAAATGGATGCTTTCATCTTCTGCAATTCATTATCAACTTCAATAGCTGCTGAATAAATTTCTAATCACTGTTTAAAGTGACATGGAAAGAGTGCAACGGCGATTCACCAGGCTGATACCTGGAATGGCGGGAATGACCTACGAAGAGAGATTAAATAGTTTGGGCTTGTACTCACTGGAGTTTAGAAGATTGAGAGGGGATCTCATCGAAACATATAAAATTATGGCAGGCCTGGACAGGCTGAATTCAGAGAGAATGTTTCCAATGGCCGGGGAGCACAGAACCAGGGGCCACAGTCTAAAAATAGCGGGCAAATCATTTAAAACAGAGATGAGGAAGAATTTCTTCACTCAAAGAGTGGTGAGCCTGTGGAATTCCCTGCCACAGAGGGCTGTGAAGGCTAATTCAATAAATATTTTCAAGAGAGAATTGGATATATTTCTGAAGGCTAAGGGGATTAAGGGTTACGGAGAAAAGGCGGGGACGGGGTACTGAACTGGTAAGATCAGCTATGATCTCAGACGAAGATCAGCCATGATCTCATTGAATGGCGGAGCAGGCTCGAAGGGCCGAATGGCCTACTCCTGTTCCTATCTCTATGCTATGTTATGTTAAACCTCTCTGAATTTTCTGCAAGATTTCTGCAAGTCACCTGAAAGCTAGGTGAAGGTTGCAAATAATCCAGTTTAATACATCTTTTACTTATCTCCACGAGGTTCCCCTTTCTTTAGCTGTTTACTGGTTTCTGTCTATTGCCTTGCTTTTTCTTTATTCATTTAAAAGTATCATCAGCATGGACCAATATTGCAGTCCTGGCCCAGCACCATCAGGGCCAGGACTGCTCAGGTGCACTGCACCCAAGTGCATGAATGTGCCTCATGATGCAAGGCCAACTCATAAATATTTTGCTGGTGCTCTTGATGATGTGTAAGATGGAGTGCTGGGGCTGGGCTGGAATTTTGGGCACCAGCAGCCAGTGAAGGGCTGCTGTCTGCCTGTCAAGTAGAGGGAATTGTTTTCTAGTGGTGGGGGGGGAGGTGCAATTGAGGGGTGCTGAGGAGATGGTGGTGGCAAAGCATTTCAGCTTGATGAGACAAGCTGGGTGGCCCCAGGGTGACCCATTCAGCACATGTTGGGAACATATACCTCATAACCTGAAAGTTACTTAGGTACTCTGATTACATTATTTTGGGAGGTCGATAATTTATATATTTTTGATGTCTCTAAGGAGCCTTGTGCACAGTTCATGCACCCCTATCAGTTCCCAAATAGAATGTTATATTCTTTTTAAGGTTCCTAATAATCTAGGATTGAATGATTAAGGAATACCAGTTATATATGTTATGATTAAAAACAACTTGAAAATCAGGCATGGGTCAATATTGCAGTCATTCAAAAGAAAGAAAGACTTATATTTATATAACGTCTTTCATGACCACCGGATGTCCTAAAGCGCTTTACAGCCAATGAAATACTTTTTGAAGTGTAGTCACTGTTGTAATGCAGGAATTCAGCAGATTTCTACCAGCTTACAAATTTCTCTTGCAGACTGACTCCGCTAGTTTGGTTCTAATTGGTTGATTACTTTTTAAAAAATTCATTCTTGGGATATGGGCATCGCTGGCAAGGCTGGCACTTATTGCTCATTCCTAGTTGCCCTGATAAAACTGAGTGGCTTTCTCAGCCACTTCAGAGGGTAGTTAAGAGTCAACCATATTAGTGTGAGACTGCAGTCATATATTGACAATACTGGATAAGGACAGCAGATTTTCCTCCTTAATGGACATTAATGAAACAGTTGGGTTTTTATAGAAAACTGACAGCTTCATGATACCAGTTTTTTTATTTCCAGATTTAAAAAAAAATGATATTCAAATTCTCAAACTGCTATGCTGGTATTTGAACTCACACTCTTTGGATTATTAGTCCAAGTGCCTGGATTACTCGTCCAATGATATAACCACTACAATACTGCACCCAGTTTGAAACACTGAGCAATCATCTATAAATCCTCATAGTCAAATCAAAACATTAAAATAGGCAATGATATTAGGGTAGCACTAACAGTCACACTGATATATCATTACATGTTGCTCTTAGCCTCTGCTATTTCCAATCTGTAAATGTATGATGCTAACATTTGGTGCTTAAAGTGAAAGGGTGTTCCATTGCCAAGTACTGACATCCCTCAACTTGGTGAGCATGCACAGTTACCATAAAATATGAATTTAATAATCTAGCAACAATGATTAAAATCTAAAAAATGGCAGCAATCAGAAAATTTGCCAAGCAATGCCATTGAAAAGTGGAACTATTAGGTTAAAATTACCCCCATTTGGCGACACACAAACTGCATAAGTAATATCGTACTCAGGCACCAATACAAGGTCATTGTACACTGTAAAACTGATAAGGCATATTTTGTGGGCCTGGGACTTCAAATACTCAAAAAAGAAAGAAGAATGAAAGACTTACATTTATATAGTGTCTTTCATAACCACCAGACATTTATATAGTGTCTTTCATAACCACCAGACATTTATATAGTGTCTTTCATAACCACCAGACATCTCAAAGCGCTTTACAGCCAATTAAGTACTTTTGGAGTGTAGTCACTGTTGTAATGTGCAAAACGCAGCTGCCAATTTGCACACAGTAAGCTCCCACAAACAAGGCTGTGATAATGACCAGATAATCTGTTTTTGTGATGTTGATTGAGGGATAAATATTAGCCAGGACACAAAAGATAACTCCCCTGTCCTTCTTCGAAATAGTGCCATGGGATCTTTTACATCCACCTGAGAGGGCAGATGGGGTCTCAGTTTAATGTCTCATCCAAAAGACAGCACCTCTGACAATGCAACACTCCACTGGAGTGTCAGCCTAGATTTATGTGCTCAAGCCCCTGGAGCGAGACTTAAACCCACAACCTTCTGACTCAAAAGCAAGGGTGCTACCCATGTAGCCACAGCTGGCACATTAAAAAAAAAGCCCAATTCCCCAGTAGCACGTGTAGTGTATGTACCTTTAAGGGAGAACTACTTTTTACAGCTCCTGTATATTGTAGTACCGGCAGTGACCACACCTGTATATAAACCCTGAGTAGGGATCTGTACTGTTAGTTTTAGAGTAACCCTCATCCAGTAAACACCTGTTGTTTGTTATCTGCAGTCCCAGTCTATTTATTGAAGGACACCATACATCAAGATACACGGATTTAACATTGGCGATGAGTGGATTCAAACCTACCTGCAACTCTGCATCACCTCCCAGGGATTCGCTCCTGGAGAACAGTGAAAGAAGAAGGCCGAGTCCAGAAATACGGGCGTCGACCATCCAGAGAAGACTTGAGCATCGCAGAGGAGGCTGTTGAGAGCTGGGCTTGGTTCTCCAATCATGACGATCCAGCGCAACGGGCTGGCAAAAGGTACGGCGCAGACCCTTCCCGGACAGCGGCAGCTGGAGCCGACCGACGGCACAGAAAAAGGCCGAGCAGCGTCGACGGGGTAAGAGAGAGGGTAAAGTGCACAGGGCGCAGCTGGAGTTCAGGACCGAGCGGCGTCAATGAGAGAGGCATGCAGGAAAACGCGCAGGGTGCAGCCAGTGTTCAAGGGCCGAGCAGCATCCGCGGAGAAGAAAGGAAAGCGCGGGAGACGCCATCTGAGCCACAGCAGAGAAGAAGGGAGAGCGCGGGAGACGCCTTTTTTTTTAGCCGCAGCGGAGAAGAAGGGAGAGCGCGGGAAGAAAGGGAGAGCGCGGGAGACGCCATTTTGTTGAGCCGCAGCGGAGAAGAAGGGAGAGCGCGGGAGATGCCATTTTGGTTGAGCCGCAGCGGAGAAGAAGGGAGAGCGCAGGAGACGCCATTTTGAGCCAGTCTAACCAAACCCAGGGATGCCGAAGAGTGGCAGTGTCACAGCGTTCGACAATGAAGTCGAAGATTGGACGACATACGTTGAACGCATAGAAGTGTACTGCAAGGCGAATGAAGTGCCAGATGACAGGAAAGCGCTGGTATTGTTGAATTCAATGAGTGCAAAAATGTATGGCTTGCTGCGAAACCTAGTAACCCCAGAGAAGCCAGCGGAAAAGGATTTTGAAAACATAGTGTCAATACTACAGGACCACTTAGACCCCACACCGCTGCTGATAGCGGAAAGATTTAAGTTTCACAAAAGGAACCAGCATAAAGATGAAAGTAATGCTTAGTTTTTAACGGAACTGCGCAAGCTATCGAAACACTGCCAGTTTGGAACGGGACTAGCAGATACTTTAAGGGACAAGTTTGTGTGTGGGCTTCAAAGTGAAGGAACCCAGAAACGGCTTCTATCAGAAAAGGATCTTATGCTGGACAAGGCTTTCAGCATGGCAGTATCACACAAAGCAGCAGCACGGGGCGCGGCAGAGATACAACGGAGACCACAAGAATATGGCACAAATGAAATGTCATACGGAACAGTTAAGTGCTATCGCTGCGGCAGAACAACACACGACCATAAGGATTGCTGGTTCAAGGACCAAGTGTGCAGGCAGTGTGGAAAAGTAGGACACACAGCTAGAGTCTGCAGGTCAGAAAAGAAAACCAGCAGCAAGAAATCCCCACAGGAGAAGTACAAGAAGGTACATAAGGTGACAGAGAGTAGTTCAGATGAACTGAAGAGTGATACAGACTCCGGAAGCAAGGAGCTGGGTTGTCTGAAACTACATAATGTGATCAAAACGGAGGATCACCAAACTATCTGGGTCACGCTCAAGATAGCCGGAGTCCAAGTGAAAATGGAATTGGACACAGGATCAGCCCTAACAGTCATAAACCGAAGGGACTACAAGCGGCTATTCTCACATATACCCTTGAGAGATACGGAGATTGTCTTGAAGACGTACACGGGGCAAAAAGTCTACCCCAAAGGAAAAATAAGGGTGAACTTTATATATAACGGCAAGGAAACACCAAAAATGGACCTATATGTATTGCCAGATGGAGGACCACCACTACTAGGGCGTGAATGGATCCGGAAGATACAGCTAGATTGGCATTCCATACAACCACTGACTGTAGATGCCAAAAAGGATGACGACGTCACACCTGGACGACTGTCAAAAATGCTAACTGACGCACAAGAAGTGTTCCAGGAGGGACTCGGAACACTAAAAGGCATAACAGCGACGATCAAAATAGAGGAAAATGCAAGCCCAAAGTTTTTTAAGGCCAGACCGGTACCTTATGTGATCTGCCCAGCCGTCGAAGCAGAGCTGGAAGGTTTGGAACATTCAGGAGTACTACCAAAGTGGACTGGAGCGAGTGGGCTACACCCATTGTTCCTGTAATGAAGAGGTCGTTGAGTAATACGCCTGGAGAACCAAAGAAGGTTCGCATCTGTGGGGACTTTAAGGTGACAGTGAACCCAGTCCTTCACACTGTACAATATCCGCTTCCACGGATTGAAGATATTTTCGCCTCGCTATCTGGAGGGAAACGCTTCACTAAGATTGATCTGGCCCAGGCGTACCTGCAAATGGAGGTAGAAGAAGCCTCGAAACAGTACCTCACGATCAACACTCATAATGGTATCTACCAATACAACTGGCTGGTGTTCGGGGTAGCATCAGCTCCGGCTATTTGGCAAAGGGCAATGGATCAAGTCCTGCAAGGGATTCCAGGGACCCAGTGTTATTTGGACGACAGCCTGGTCACGGGCGAAAATGACAGTGATCACCTCGCCAACCTGGAGCAGGTGCTCACTAGATTGAAGGATTATGGGCTCCGAGCTAATCGCCACAAATGCGAGTTTTTCCAGAAGCAGATCTCGTATTGTGGCCACGTTATTGATGAAGAGGGGTTACATAAGTCCCCTGAAAAGATTGAGGCAGTAGTCAAGGCTCCAGCACCGGAAAATGTGTCACAACTGAGGTCGTTCCTCGGGTTGGTGAACTACTACCATAAGTTCTTGCCGAATTTGTCTACAGTACTACACCCACTGAACACCCTACTGCAAACGGGGGTACCATGGAAGTGGAATGATGAATGTAAACGAGCTTTCCAGAAGTGCAAAGAATTGATCACATCAAAAGAGGTGTTGGCTCATTTCAACCCAGCACTACCAATTCGGTTGGCGTGTGATGCATCGCCCTATGGCATTGGAGCGGTGCTGTCGCACAAATTCCCGGACGACAGCTCGGAGAGGCCAGTAGCCTTTGCGTCTCGGTCATTAACCTCAGCCGAGCGTAACTACGCCCAGATTGACAGGGAGGCCCTCAGCCTAGTGTGGGGAGTGAAAAAGTTCAACCACTATCTGCACAGGCAGAAGTTCACCTTGCTGACTGACCACCAACAACTTGTCTCCATCTTTAATCCAAAGAAGGGCGTTCCGGTGATGACTGCGCAATGGCTACTAAGATGGTTCCTTTTTCTAGGGGCGAACCAATATGAAATCGAGTATAAGGGCACGAAACAGCATGGAAACGTTGATGGGCTATCATGCCTGCCACTGCCTACTGCGGAGGAAGCACCAGCAGTGGACCCTGTCGAAATATTTTATTCGACTATAATTGAACGCTTGCCAGTAACTAACGCTGATATAGAGAAGGAGACCCGAAATGACCCGACACTGTCTCGGGTATATGACTTGATGACAGTGAAGGGATGGCCAACACATGGCGACTCACTGTTGCCAGTATTCTCATCCAGAAGAGAACAGCTGTCAGTATGCCAGGGGACCTTGATGTGTGGATCCCGAGTGGTAATTCCACCCAAGTTAAGGGAGAGAGTGCTCAATGAGCTTCACGAAGGCCATCTGGGAGGGGTAAAAATGAAAAGCCTTGCTAGGGCTTATGTGTGGTGGCCGGGGATCGATCAGCAAATCGAGGACCTGACAAAGAGCTGCTCAGGATGCCAGAAGGTCCAAAATGCACCACCACATGCCCCTCTACACCCATGGGAGTGGCCCTCATCTCCATGGCAATGGGTGCATATTGATTTTGCTGGTCCATTCATGGACTCAATGTTTTTAATAGCCGTGGATGCGCACTCGAAATGGCCTGAGGTGATCAAAATGTCCTCCACCACCACGGAGAAAACTATTGCAGTCCTACGGACCATATTTGCCAGGAACGGCTTGCCAGAGCAGATTTGCTCTGATAACAGACCACAGTTTGTGTCCGAAGAGTTTCGAAGATTTATGAAAAAGAATGGGGTAAGGCATTACACATCCGCCCCGTATCATCCAGCTACAAATGAATTGGCTGAGAGGTTCGTACAAACGTTTAAAAAAGCAGTAAGGGCCATGTGCGATGACGACATTCCACTGCAGCATAAGGTGGACAATTTCCTGTTAGCCTACAGAAATGCGACACATGCCGTCACCAACCAGACCCCGGCCATGATGTTCTTTAACCGAAGGTTGAGATCTCGTCTGGATTTGCTCAGACCAAATGTACGAAGAGATGTTGAGAATAAGCAATTCCAGCACATCAATGAGAAGCCAACAAGGAGCTTAAATGTAGGGCAACCAGTCTTGGCCCGTGACTACCGAACAGAGAAATGGCAACCAGGAACGATATGCACACGGCAGGGGCCACTAATGTACACAGTGGATGTTGGGGAGAACATTGTGAGACGCCATGTCGACCAGATCCTAGAGTCACAGGAACGAGTCAACCCCAGGTCTCGCGTACCTGGTGATGAACCCGACATACAGGTAGCATCTACCCCAGAAACAGTAGCATCGGAAGCTGATGAACCAACCGACGACAGGGGGCCAGAATCGCCTCCGCACCAAGAGCAAGACACTCAGGAAAGGCGCTTTCCAGAAAGGATCAGGAAGCCGCCCCAAAGACTGAATTTATAAATGGACTATTTTCAGTTAATGTTGCATGTTAAAAGTGTTAATTGTTAAATGAATGTTATGGTACTGTTAATCTAAAAGGGGAGGAATTGTAGTGTATGTACCTTTAAGGGGAGAACTACTTTTTACAGCTCCTGTATACTGTAGTACCGGCAGTGACCACACCTGTATATAAACCCTGAGTAGGGATCTGTACTGTTAGTTTTAGAGTAACCCTCATCCAGTAAACACCTGTTGTTTGTTATCTGCAGTCCCTGTCTATTTATTGAAGGACACCATACATCAAGATACACGGATTTAACAGCACAAAATACAGTTCGTCTGCAATGGCCTGGATTTTGCTGTGAGCGGCGCAGGAATGGCTTTCGCCTTTCATCTCGCATACAGTTGCCCACAGACTTTTTGCGGGCTTGTGAGTGGAGAGTTCTAGTAATCCAGCGTCTGTTTGAATTCAGCGCCCTCTACAGGGGATCTGTGGTATCTATGGGCAAGTAGTAGGGAGGCTTTTCACCCAATCAGATTGAAGAATCTTCACTGAGCCACGCAGACAGCAAAGCAGAAAGTAAAAAACATGTAAATCATTGTACAGGAAACAAAATATTGTACAGAAAACAACATAAAGATTGGGATTGCACATGGGATTAAGGGAAAGACATAAAAGAGCGAAACAGAAAACTATATAAAAAATTATTTAAAAAAAAAGTCTGCAACATTAATTTTCTTCTGAGGGAATGAAACTCCACACTAGACAAATTAATTTTTCAGGGCCAAAGAGGTTGTTTAACAGTAATTATCACTTACTACACCATTAAAAACTCAGTTGCTCCTGATTGAACAAGACTTAACTTTTTCAGCCATTTTTAGAGTGAGATTAGTGGGTAATTCGTTTAAGTTTACGCCATGACAATGATCTCTGTGCAGATTTAATTGGCAAAGACTTCAACAATGCAGCCTGTAGAGGAGCAAAGTATCATGGACAACAACTTCCGGATTTCCACGATTAACTGCGCAATGCGGACGGCAGAAGTTTCTGTCAGTTTTAGCCAGTAGTAACGGCGTACCCTGACAGCCTCACCATTATTCATACAGCAAAATCTGGGCCCTTGTCTTTATCCCCCTCATCAGCACTTTGATTTTAATCAACAGCATGCTTAAAATAACAGTACTCTGCCTTTCCCTGGCCACGTAGTCATAGAGCAAGTTACAGATGGTGCAGCAACCAGCTAGTTGTACACCCCGCACTGCTCGCTAGCAATGTTTAAAATTGGAGACTGAATTGCTGGTGACGAGTGGGGTAAGTGTTGACGGTAAGATCACCTGGTAATTGGACCAATTGGTAACATCCTGCACACTCAGGTGGGTGGAAGTGTCAGAGCACTGACATTTCACACATGTTTCCATTTAAAGTTAAAGTGCTGGCAAGACTGGGTTGGCAAGAGATGACAAAATGAACCTCTGTTGTGCCTCTTTTCAAATGCAGTAGAAAGAAGACAGCATCTTGTTAATTTGAGTATAAGGAAGAACCAGAATCTATTTAGTAAAGCTTTTGCAAGCCAGAAGTATTTAAGGACATAGAATTATAGAATAGTACAGTACAGAAGGAGGCCATTCGACCCACAGAATAAGTGGGGCTGAAAATCCTCAGTCCTTTCAGTGCACTGCTGCCATAACTTAAGTGGAAGTGTGGCAGAGGGACCATAAGCTAGGCTGGTAGCCAGATATGCCAGGTCTCGACCTAAAGTCTGAGGTGCTGAAATTTTAATGGGCCCATTCTGCCGGTGCAAGTGCAGTGTAGCAGAAACCATGGCTGCACAAAGTGAAGGCTGCTGACCCCGTCCCAAATAGCAAGGACAGTATCATTGCAATGGTCGGGGTGTGTGCATAAAACCTGTGTGCACCAGCCTTAACTGAGGCCCAGAATGTCAGATCAGCTCCATGCTGCTCCAACACAGTAGACAGAATTTGAGAAGGGCCCCATAGAAACAGAGCAGCCCTAGCTCAGCAACTCCCAGAGTAGCTATTGGACCATCCCTGTAAGCTAATTGATCAGCTCCAGGATTGATGACCTGCTCCCTCTGGGGCCATTACTAGGCTCAGAACAGAACCTATCAGGAGTTGTATTGTCTGGAATTTCCTTGGGAAGCCCTTGAACAATCCAGCGATGGCCCTTCAATGTAGGGTTCAGCTCCATTTGCCCACAGCAATGCTGAAGGGCAGAATTACAGGCCTGGGCTTTCCATTGGCCTAGTTTTGAGATGCAGCCACTGCCCATCCAAACAATGCCATTGGCATGGAGGAGGTGTAGCCAAGAGCAGCGATTCCCTGTATTGGTGTTCCTGCTTCCTCAACCTCTCAGAGACTTAGCAGTTCCTTGGTACGCTGAGAAGAATGAAATGTACTGGCCTCTTCATTGGTGGAAGTGGGGCCCAGTTGGGGGTTTAGATACAGACCACCGAAGAGGACCAGAAGGAAGCAGGTGGGACCAGACAATGCCCTCCCCCCAGGCCCAGGTACCAAGTCTGTAGGTGCAGATGGGCACACAAGATACGTCCCTAGTGGTGCGGGCACCCATTCCCTATATGTAGGTGTGGTGACGTTCCACTCACTTTCCTTATTCCGACTGGGATCACTGCTCGAAGATTTTCATGGCAGATGTCATCATTTCATTTGGTTGAACAGCTGTTTGGCACTGAGGATAGATGTTTCCTACCACTTCCACTGTGAACATGTAGATAAAAAAATCTAAAGTAATTTGCGCTACCTGACCTCACAGCCAGTGCTGATGACAGAGATTGATCCTGTAACTCCCACAAAATACCTGGGGTAGATTTTGACCTTTGGCCACTCGACCCAGGAGTGTGCTGGCTGCTTGCTTGTTGGAACAGAGGAGAGGCCTGAGCCATTTTAGAGGTTGGGCCTCATTAGCATGGCCCTGGCGAGCTGCATGTCCTGAACAGCCACCCTGCAGCACCTTGCCGGTTGGTCAGTAGAGGAATTGCATCCAGTCTGGATGCTGAGCCGTCTGGCAGGAGGTAGGTCTGCAGGGGGAGGAGGGGAGTAAACTACGGACAAAGGGAGGCCCCGGACACCAGAATCCCACAGTATTCTTGTGGATCTTGGTGGAGCACTTCAAAAAATGACAATAAAAAAAGATTTGGGGCAACTTTTGAAATTACTACCTGCATCAAATTGCTGGAGCATAAACAATGCCTGACTGCACAACCCATGGTCAGTTTAGTGAGATGAAAAGCGTAAAACAATTGTCTAAAATGAAGGGGTATCAACACTTCGCTGAATAGGTTGCTATTAACCCTCAAAAACTATTTTTATGCTATCATTTGTTTAGTGTCAGTATAAAACCCTTTTAAGAAATTTTATGCAGCAACTCTCTACGTTTATGTGTCTAGATCCAGAGTCCTTATCCTAATGGCTGAATTGTAAATCCAGCTTCTCGTGGGCCTTTGATCCTGCTGTTGGGATAACGGAATTGGATTTAGCAATGTAAGAATGTGAACAAGCCTAAAGATCTCCTGGAATCCAAATTAAACAAGTGTTAGTATAAAAGCCATCAGGTATTGCTTTACTCAATGTGGTTGTGAATCTATGAAGGATATTGAAATATGAGCTGTATTATAACCACTGCAACTCTTATATGAAAAATATTATTTTTGGGTCGGGGTGTTTGCTCTGTTAAGCAGAATGTATTTGAATTTCTAAGCAAAAGCTTTGATACAAATGCAGAGGATTATTGAAGGCAGCATGAAGAATTCAGAATAGAACAGTATCTACTCACTGCAGCTCCAGTGATTCTCAGCACTGGGCTACTATTGATTTTTATTCTTGTACTTTTCACTTTATGTGTCAAACTAAGTGTGCTTTAGTTTGACACACATAGTAGATTAATGGATGATGTAGGCTTCATGGAGGTTTGACCTGTCAATGCAGGCTGGTAGTTTTACTCCATGGCAGATTTGACAGAAACTTTGGCCACGATTTTGCCGGCGCTCAAAGAGGCGCGTCAGAGGTTAAAGTCCTATTGATTGACAACGGATCATGAACCCGCCTCCAAGCAGCTTTCCTAAGTGTCGGGTCCCCGATTTGCGAATGGACCCGACACCTAGCAGCGGGAAACGGAATAAAGGCAATTACCTGCCTATTAACAGGTACTTGTCAGTAGTGTTCAGCCTGTTTTTCGATTTTCCTGCTTCTGGGTCCGGTTTCCCAACGTCCGGACACCACACCAGGTAAGTGTGGCGTGTTGTGAGTCTGGTGTAATGTTTGTGAAAAGATGACAGCTGCAGAAGTGGTGTGAAGGATACAATGTTGCACATGGTGAGTTTCAGAGCAAAGAAAATGTTGGTTACTGCATTCTTAAAACATATACAGATTTCTTTATCTTACAAGTTTTTAAATCCAACTATATGTCCAGTGCCAACTCATTGGGAGAACCTCTCTCACCAGTGACAGATTGCTTCTGTCATCTCACCTGCAGCTGCCATCTATTCCAGCATATGGAGGGAGTCATTGGAGAGCCTGGATGCAAGGGTTCACCTTTGTGCAGTGATTGTCAGTGTTTTCAGCACCTCAATGCTGTCAAACACTGAGAAATCAACTGTCAAAATAAAATTGTGCATGGTCCCTTTAAGGAAACCGGCAAATGACGCATCATCAAATGATGTCATCAGACCCACTTCCTGTTAATTGGCTGCTTAACAAGGTCAATCAAGGGAAAATCACGTCTGTGGAGCGGAGGCAGCTGGGGGCGGGACTGGAACTCGGAAACCAGCTGACACATACCCATCCTGACACCGAAAGCAAAATCACAGGCTATCTATTTCTCTGTTATAGTTTCTGGTTAATTAAGTGGTCATAGTTGACTGCTGAATGTTCAGACTGTGATTGCTTCGAACATGATAATGCTGTAATTTGCACCTTGCTGCAGTTATGTATTGTATTGGATGGTGTATCCGGTTACACAGATTCTGGACGAAAGTCAAAGGCTAATAGAAAGTCACGAGCCTGCCAGCTGCCACCAACACAATATTCTCGGAGGTCCTTCCGCTCCACTGCTGTAACTTTGGCAGAAACTGTGGCTGGGGCCGGAGTGGGAGAAACTCCCAAGAGAATTCACCCCCATTATTTATGGTCTGACATGATCAAAGCATGACTCATCAACAGTAATACGACTGTTTTTAGTTTGCTACATTATTAAACTCATATAAATGATTGGAGAGCGTAATTCAACGCTCAAAAATCAAAATGAAGGAACCAGTTTCTTGATTTCTGCCCCGGGGAAGCATGCATTCCCACAGTGCAAAGGTCAGGAAATAGGGGGAAATGTGCCAGGTCTGTGCCCCCTTTACACTGCCCTGGGATTCACTGGGCTTTCGTTGAGAGGTGAAGCAGGGCATGCACCAGCAATAAACCCAGTGTAGCAATCTAATGTGACAGGAAGAACATACCCAGCATCCCACCTCAATCTCCTCCAGGGGCATCCAGATGAAGGGGTGACACACGAAGTTGGTGCTGGGCCTTGTGAACCTAAGATCAGCGGACCTAAGGGTGTCGGACAGCAAGGCTAAGAGTTCCCTCAGACAGAGGGGCTACTTTTTTTTCAGGTGCACCATGGTGATCATGTCCTGAAGAGTTTCAGCCTCTTTACCTTTATCTTGCACTGGCCAGTTCCCGTCTATAACAAAACTGTTTTGTTTTATTCCATTGTCTCTAGTTTTTCAAGTCAGTAAATGATTGCTTTATCTGAGTTATAAGATAATGGCCTGGAATTTGCAGTGGGTAATAACAGTGAGCGAACAGCATTCGCTGTCATTACCCCTTTGAAACTGACCGCAACTTCAGGATGTAGCGTATGCGCATCCTAACGCGGAAATCCTGAAGTTGCGGTCAGTCATTCACTGCTCCAACACTGGCTGTGCTGTGTCCAACGCCCCCACCCCCACCACACACACACACACACACACACACACACACACACACAGCCGGCAATCAGTGCAATCTCTCAAATCATGGAAACTGATGAAAACTTCGGCTCTTCCATAGTAATCCTGCTGTTAAATTCCCCACTAAAAGTTAGACCCAAACGGATTAGGTGTAATTGGGATTTTAACAGCGTATTGACTGCTAAACAAAGGTTATGGCCCTGAAAAACTCATTTTAATTTTGTGGAGTGTCAAATTTATCCATTTTAATAAAAATGTAATTTTTTAAGAAACTTAAAAAAAATCATTTAAAAAAAAGTTTGTTCATCTTTATTTCAGGTTTGTCTTTTTCCCATGTGAGAGCCCCAATCTTTGTTTTGCTCTCTCTAACATTAAAAAAAAATTGAATCAAAGGAGCTTACCCACTTCCTGGTTCGCTGTCTGTGAGAATTCTGCATTTGATTGGCTGCTTAGAGAGCGTGTTGATTTCACAGCAGCTCACGTTAGGGATTCCCCATTAACTTGCGTTGATTTCAATTACATGTTGGAAAAGCTGAACTTCTTGCCCCAGAGATCACAAGATCTTTGTGGGAATCTTACTTCGGAGCCAGCGGCGAACACCTTTGCTTTGCCGCTGACCGCAAATTACAGGCCAACAATTTTTCTTGCCCAGTGATAAGCAACGTTGAAAATATTCTTCTACATATTTGTCTGGATGTCAGTGTTCCTTTTCCTGCTCTTCATTTAGGTGTTTTATAATTGAGTAAAGTTGTGTGGTATCGCTGTGGATGTGAACACGAAAGGTTAACATATAAAATGACGCAGGGATCACTGCAATGTAAAAGCAGCTTTAAGAATTCCAGCACCCTGTGGGTGAGGAGATTAAATACAAGATACCACTTAACAGGCAGGTGAGATTTCTGGTGACATTTTTCACTGGATGAAACAGAGGAGAGCTTTTAAAAGTGAATTCCCAATTGTAATATTTCCTGTACTGCTTTGTATTTTTAAGTACGTTTCAGGCTTTCTTATTGCTGATGTCCAAGGTCAAAAGCAGAACTTAGTACTGTTTACTCAGGAAGAGAAAAGTTGGTTACACTTACTGCTTCATGCAGAACAAATGCTGCTATACTGATTCTAATCTTTGCTTCTTCTACTAACTTGGCCTAATCAAATTAGTCCTTTTGTCAATTTAGTGCTGTTAGGAAACTGCAGATTCAGTAAACTACAAACTAATAGTATTCAGCTCCAGGACTCACAAGTGCATTATTGTGCAGCAGCTGATGCATGGTGACTCAGATATCAAAAGGTACATTTTCAGCTTCACCGCCTGGGAGGTGATCTGCTGGAGTGGAAGGTCAATGGAATGAAAATCGGGCAGGTTCTACAATGGGCAGGCGATCCGCTCCAACCCAGGCTGCGAAGCTGAACATTTACCCCCAACTGTACCACTCTACCTCGATTTCACCTCTTGTCTTCAGTTTCTGCACAATCTCAATCAGGCTTTATTTTTCATCTATTTCATTCCATTTACTCTTTGGTTTCTTCCCCACAGTTTCATTTTTTTTCTTTCAGCTTTAAACATCCTTCTTAATAAAAATCAGACTCTCCTCTTGTTCTCTCAACTTCTCCCCCTCAGGCTATCCCAGTTTTTCCCTCTGTTCTGCTCACTTGCCTGTCTGCTTTCAGACTTTTCTCTAGTCTTCTGTCCCATGTGGCACTCCGTTAAACCTGGCTGCAATGCTTACCCATGTTTCCTAGCTTAATGGCCCAACTTTTTTTTAAAAATTATAAGTGGCCTCCTATGCTATATTCTATTTTCTCCAGCAATGCTGACAGTCCTGGTCGTTTACCCTTCACTGAGATGATGCTTAGCCATGCCGAGGTTACAATGCAGTCCCATCTACACTAAGCAATATGGTGAAGCAACGTCTCCATTTTGACTAGTCTATCAAATGGAACTAAAGCATTGAAAGTGAGTCAGTTAACATTACACAGGAGGGGTGTTTAATCATTCTTTTTGTTGTGGCCTGCCTCCAATATTTAATGCAGCTCTGATAGTTATCTGAATAATTGAAAAGAAACAAAAATAATGTGTGTTTTCTTCGCTTTTCACTTTTTAGGCAATTACTCTCTACTAAGGTACAATTGATTACTATGTTCTAGAATAAACGCAGCGACATCCAATGAGTACTGTAATTAATGTAGTTATAAGATTTTGTGAGGAGCTATGCTGTTTATGTTCATCTGTATATTTGTTAGCAATTTTATAATAACTCTCTTTTAACCGGCACCGGAAATTTCTCTTAACCGGCAAAATTCAGGAGTAGGTTCAGGTAAGTTTTACTTTATATTAGTGGCTGTGTAACCGGGGTTCCTGGATCTGTGGCCGTGTAACCGGGGTTCCTGCACCTGTGGCCGTGTACGGGGCTCTCGTACCTTGGTAAGTATACCTCTCTGTAATCCAGACTTTTTGATCAACCGGCACCACGCCGGTCCCATCGGTGCCGGATAAGAAAGAGTTGAATAACTACTTGAAACTTTATTTTTCATAAAATTAAAACCAAGGCTTCAAAATAATGTTGTACTAAAAGTATGCCTGATAACCAATGCTATCTTACTATGTTCCGAACTATAATTTATTGCTTCATTATTAATTTATACTTAAGTACCTATCTCAAAGTGCATAGGAACTGCATGGTCTGCAATTGTGTTTAGCTGACATAGCAGTAAATAATTACTCAGTAATCAATTTGAAAATCATTTTTTGGTTTATCGCTGTACCAATGTCAGGAAAATAGTAAACAAAAAGTCAAATTAAATAATAATGAATGCACGGTCTTAAAAAAGGTTGTTAAACCTGAGCTCCCTCCAAAACAGCACTGCTGAATTTTCAAATGAAGTTGTGGAATGGGTATGAAGAAACAAGGAAGTGGAGAATTTCACTTGCTGAAATTTGTTTATTTTAATTGTGACTAATTGGTATTTCTGGGAACAATAGTAAAGGATACTAAAAATCACATTCATTGATACATTCATCCAGACAGTGCCATCCCACATTTACAATGTACCTTGTTTTAGCATGCTGCAGTGCAGATATTGAGCTCCAATAAATTATATTTATAGTGGATTAATGTGATCGGTTTTATGGAATTTTTTTTACGTGATGATGTCTATGCCCCGGAGTCATGCTAACTTTGAAGCTCAATTTGCTCTCTGTGCCTGTGCAGTTGTCTAACTGAATGACATTCGGAGAGTATTGCTGTATCTGATTTCAAAATGTAAAATTCTTTCACAGAAATCACAGAAACCCTACAGTGCAGATAGAGGCCATTTCAGCCCATCGAGCCTGCACCGACACATATCCCACCCGATCCCCGTAACCCCTACACCAACACATATCCCACCCTATCCCCATAACCCCACGTATTTAATCCCCCTAACACTAAGGGTCAATTTATCATAGCCAATCAACCTAACCCGCACATCTTTGGACTGTGGGAGGAAACCGGAGCACCCGGAGGAAACCCACGCAAACACGGGGAGAATGTGCAAACTCCACACAGACAGTCACCCGAGGCCGGATTCGAACCCGGGTCCCTGGCGCTGTGAGGCAACAGTGCTAACCACTATGCCTCATTTGGTTTTAATATTTCAGAGTGAAAGAAAATGGAGTGGTCCTGCTCTTTTACTTCTCCATTTCTCTGCTCTAAGTGGTCAGTTATCGTCAGGTACCAATTAGAGTGCTATGCAGCTAGCAGATCTGAGTTATACTGGCAATCAACAGAAAAAGGATTAATTTACAGCATTTCCTGGAAGGAAAGTATTAGCGAAGTTTGGAGCAAGGTTCTGAATAATAGTTTTGAATTTAATTATGGTAATTTATGTGGCATCTTAACATTATCTGAAGTACTATTGCAGAAAATATGGAAAGATGCAAATTAATTTAAACCTTCTTAAGTTTTAAATTTCTTGGGCTTCACCATAAAAACCTGAACCTTAAACAAATGGGACTGTCAGCCCATTTGATATTCTAGGTAAGAAACTGTAATATCAGGCATCACTCAGAAAACTTGTGAAAGGAACTATAAGATCTGTACTCTTTTTGCTCAAAATATTGAATTTTGTATTTTAACCATGAAAGAAACAAAAAATGAACTGTAAAGAGAAATATTAATGTTTAAAGTTCTTAAAATTGAAAGAATACATGATAAATAGATACTTATATAGGGGTAAAGTTTCCACAGGGATTCTCCCGATCTCCCGTGTAACTTCACAGAAGATTGGTGTAAATTCTGGAGAAACGGTGGAAATGACCAATTTGCCATTTCTCTGGACTTTCCACCAAAATATTGCTGAAGTTACAGCGGGAGGTCGGAAGAAGGCCCACAGAAAGAGAACCATTAAAAATGTTCCCCAAAGACAACCACACTGCCCCAGCTACAGGAGTGAATGCTAAAGACACTGGGTTAATTCTCTGTCAGCTCTATGAACACTGCAGTGGGGCCCAGAGTGTTGGAACCTCTGGTGACAGCTCTGACAGCTTTGCTGTGAGCTCAGACTGGGTTTTGCATTGATGTTGGTCTTTATATTCTTAGTTATATATCAGCGTTTAGCATCTGTTCCCAGTGGATATCCCCTGTCTTCAAGGAGCTAGACTGATGCCCACTGGTCCGGGTCGAAGACAGGGTGGATTGAGGATTGGTGTAGTATGAAGGCGTTATGACTCCTGCCAGGATACTGAGCACAGACCTGCATTATTCACTGCCTCTGTCACAGGCCAGCTGAATATTCAAGGAGTGGAACCTCTTCCCGTTCTAAAACACGGCTGGTTCGTGATGGGGAGAATGCAGGGTAACGTAGATTCATGGAAGTGAAGATTCCTTTAAATATCAAAGCTTCAGCCTGTTTACTGAGTGTTTGTGTCATGTTTTTATGGGCAAGCTTAAGACTGACTGAGTCAAATGCTCTTAGGCACCAATTTCCCAAAAGTCTCCTAATTTAAGCACTGGACCCTTATTTACATATTTTGATGATCTCAACATTCATTTCAGGAGGTCGCCTGAAACAATGTGGTGGCGGCTGCACATCAAGCACACCGTTGACATGGGACATCCCACCATCAAACTGGTATGTAGAATGACGGTTTAGCACCTGAAAACTGGGTGAAACGCAATCAAATTTCTATCCCATTGTCCCCGAATTTTCTCGAGGATTGAGTGCTGCTGTAAATATGGGGTGGGGGGAGGGAGTGGGGACGGGGTAAAGATGACAGGAATGGACGGAAAGCCAAGCAGGACCTGGGAAATAACAACAGAAACGCTGGAAAAACTCAGCAGGCCAGGCAGCATCCGTGGAGAGAGAAACAGAGTTAACGGGCTGGATTTTCATTGAGGAGGCGGGTAGGAGGCGGGACTACAACTTTTGGGGTTGTAGTCCCACCTCCATCGAGTTCTAGCCAACCCACGCAATTTTGACTTGATTGACTTTGTTGAGCCCGCCCAGTGGACTCAACAGGCCAATTAAGGGCCACCTGGCAACAGGTGACATCACAGATTGATATTTCATCTGTCAAGACCTTTTGACAGATGAAATATCAGCATTTGACAGCTGTTTGAAGCTGTCAAACACTGACAATCTGTACTCCAGGTTAATTCCTTCCTCTCAGGATGATTTAGAGATCTCCCTGGAACAAAAAGCTGAGGGACTCCCGAGACCTGAAGGAAGGAAGACTGTAAAGGTAAGTACATGTAAGTAAAACTTCTTTAAACACTTTTACACTCTTTAAACACTTTTACACACACCAAACACACTTACCTCTGCACTCATGCACCCATCACTCACCTGAACACCGGACATCTCAACCCCTCCAAGCCCTTTATCCCGACGGCCCGCCTCGCGAACTTGGCGTGGTTTGGAGCCGTCAATGAAAATAGGGAATAGGCTAAAAACTGCCTATTAACTACCTGTTAACAGGCAGTTAATTGGCACTAATCCCCTTCCCGCCTCGGGGAGGCGGGTCCCAGTGCAGGTCGGGTACCCACCTCCTTTGAAACTGGCATGGAGGCGGGTTGGGGGCGGGATGGGTTCGTGCCCCCCGATTTGGGGATTTTAACCCCCCACATGCCTCCAATCCCGCCTCCATGGCCCAATGAAAATCCTGCCCAACGTTTCAGGTTGAAGAACTTTCGTCAGAACTGGAAACAAGCAGGGACCTGGGAAAGTTGGGTGTCTGCCCAGAAGAATGCCTGCTGGGGGCATGATTCCACCTCCGCAGTGTTATTTATGGTGATGGAGAGGAACTGCAGATACTTGGCACCACTTTGTGCTCACTGCCAGCAATCTTGCTGGCAGCCTTCCCAGCACTGATCTCAGCACAGATGTCAAAGTTAAAATCAATGCAGCCTAACTGTATAAGTGCACTCCTCACCAGCATAGGAAGGCACTTAAACAGGCAGCATCTATATTGATTTTAAAGTCAGCAGATCTGCTGGAGGTGAGCACATACAGCATTCAAAGCTCATCTCTGTTGTTGGGGCACCCATGATTATCAATCAGGAATTGTTTTCAACAGGCTGTCTATGTCTGTGGCTGGTGTGGCAGTAGGTGCTATGGGCAGATGTGTGAGAAAACTGTAAAATAGCAGTTCAGCTTAGGCAGCCAACGTTGGTTGTATGTCAAGCTGGACTGGGATGGAAGGAGGTTGCCGATGTCATTTAATGTGGACAAATGCAAAGTCAGGAGATTGGGAAATATAAACACCAGAAATATATGCTAAATAGCTTTAGTCTGGAGGATACAACACATGAGAGGGATTTGGGTGCACTGGTGACTACACCATTGAAGCCATTAACAGAGTGTGCAGCGATAGTGAAGAGAGCAAATAGGATCTTGGGCTGTATGGCCAGGGGGATAGAGAAAAGAAATCTCAGGAATGAATTCTGAGTTCTGTATTGAGCGCTGGTGCAATCTCACCCTGGATTCCACAGGGAATCGCCCAGTCTCCCACCATAACCTCAGTAGAAGACTGGCGGAAGGCCCGGAGAAACAGCGTGAATGGCTGAGTTACTGTGGGAGATTGGGAGAACCCTCATGGAATTTCAAAGCCGAAGTATTTCCTCTATAATAAAGCCAGGAACTGTGAATGCAGAGTCATTACAAGAGCAGCAGTGGGTGTGAATGTGGATGCACCTTGCACTAGACTATTATTAAGTAAGAATGAAGCTCCAGCATTCACAATGCTCATGATATCATTAACAATTTATTGACTTTTCATGCGATTCAAAAATATAGAAGTGATTATTTTTCCTATCTCACTCCTGGGGCTCAATTTTAATAGCCTTGAGGAGGTGGGTTTGGAGGCGGGTCTGTTGGGAAAATCGGGAAAAATGGCTTCAGACACCCAACCCGCCTCCATCCCACCCCCACCCGATTTTCCTCCAGCCAGTGCACCTCCTTGAAATTAACAAGCTTGTTGAATAAAAATCGCACATCTGCAGCTGTTCCCGCCAGAAGCGGCTCCCGAACCCGCCCACCACGCAACCCAACTCCAACCCGCCTCGGGAATTAAAATCGAGCCCCAGGTGTTAATTCTACTCTCTTCCAAAATCAAGGAAGTTTACTTAAGAGCAGCTGATATAACCAGTTAGCCAGAATATACGAAGAAAGGTTTTCTGTTCAATACCTGGGCTTACAACCAATTATCTAGATATTGAACAGGTAAAGGCACGGCCTGGGTCATACAAAGTGAGGTCTCCCAATGGGAGTGATCTGAAACACTGACCCCAAGGAAAATATATGGGCCTAGAAATTCAGTATAGCCACATTTGGGGCGCTACAGCCGGGCGTTCGCTAAATTTTGCACCCGGCGCAACTTTGTGCCACCTTCGCCGATATTCAGTTGCATCGCCCCAAGAGGTTGCTACTGTGCTAACGCAGGCGATGCACGACTATCATAAGGCGCTAAGCCGGCGAGCCGGGGCGCTGCCACCGAGGGCAGGCGCAGCGCAGGTGCGGCGAGTTGCTGATTGAAGGCAGACACGCTGGCGCCGGTCAGCTCTTAAAGGGGGACGGTGGATTTGTTTGGCTGCCACGCCCTGCACACTACAGCTCTGAATCAAGGCCTGAACATAGCTGCTTCAACAGTTCAACGCCCACGACTATGGAGAAGGCCAGAGAGTGAGCGCAGTGCTTCAGCGAGGGTGCCCTGAAGGTACTGGTTGGTGCAGTGGCGCGCAGGCGCCTTGTCCTCTTCCCTGATAGTGGCAGGAGGCCGCTGCCCAACAAGTATCGAAAAGCCTGGAGGGAGGTGGCAAACAGGGCGACCTCCAACAGCGTGGTTGGCAGGACTCCTGTGCAATGCAGAAAAAAGTTCAACGACCTCACTCGGGTTGTCAGGGTGAGTACCCTTTCCAGTATCCTCCTCATCCCTGCATGTGCACCTCACTTTATGGCTAAAGGGACCTGAAAGCCCTAATGCCCAGCCCTCATCCAGCAGCTATGGGACTGTCATGAAAATCACTTGCACATTCAGGACTTTACACACTGTCAGGGCTATTCCACCATGGGAGGCAGTGCAGGCAAGATCAGGGCTGCACACTGTCAGGGCTATTCTACCATGTGAGGCAGTGCAGGCAAGATGAGGGCTTCACACTGTCAGGGCTATTCCACCATGGGAGGCAGTGCAGGCAAGCTGAGGGCTTCACACTGTCAGGGCTATTCCACCATGGGAGGCAGTGCAGGCAAGATCAGGGCTTGACACTGTACTTAGAGGCCGTCCTTTCTCTTGCAGGGCAAGCTGGCCCACGACTGAAGGCAGCAGCGACAGAGCGGGGGAGGCCGTCCTGACCTCAAACAGCTCAGCGACTTGGAGCAGCGCGTGGAGCGCATTATGGCAGGCCGGCTGATTGGCCCCGTCGCCAGTGGAGATGCCGACCCTGTTCTGGGCCCCAATGGTAAGGGCATCACCTTTTTGACCTCTCTCTTTCCACTTGCGCCTCACACCAGCATCCTTTGCCACTATCGAACCAATGCAGTGCATAGCAGCCCTCATGCCTCCCTTGCTGCTGCCCTGTCCTCACTCTAAAGCAACTCTTGTGCCTCCCTGCTTTCAGATGGTGAATCGCCAGGTGAGGAGGTGGGCCCTCAAGCTGGCACTGTGTCTGATTCGGAAATCGAGGAGGAGGAAGAGGAAGCCGGCCCATCAGTGACACCCTCAGCTGAGGCAGCCCATGGCCATGATGGGGACACGTCTTCCCTGGAGGGGTGCATGGGGGAAGGTTCTGAGGAGAGTGAAGCTCCGGGGCCCAGCGGGCTGCAGCAACGCAGGAGGGGTGGGGAAGCTCAGCGGCCTTCTCCCCGGAGGGTGAGTGCGGCCTCCAGTCCTGCTACGGTGAGCGCAGAGGAGGTGCAGCTCCTTGCTGAAATGGGCGCCCAGGCTGAGCGCAGGCACACTGAGCTCATGGCTGCAGTGGCAAGGATGCCTGACTCCATAGAGTCACTGGCAAGGAGTGTACAGGAATTCGGGGCAGCACAGGCCAGGAGTCTGCAGGACTTCGCGGCAGCACAGGCCAGGAGTCAGCAGGACTTCGCGGCAGCACAGGCTAGGAGTCAGCAGGACTTCGCTGCATCACAGGCGGCTTCCAGCCAAGTGATCAGTCGTGCCGTGCATTAACTGGCTGGTGTGATGCAGACACAGACCAGGGCCACACGGGCACTAACTGCTGCCACCCTCGCTGGTTCGGCCAGGCATCGCCGGGGCACTCGCCGCACCGCAGCAGCCCAGCAGTCTGTGCCTCAGCAGATTGCCGCGCATGCTGCAGTGCTGGCCCGTGCGAGTGCCAGTGCATCAGCCGACCAGGGAGTGCCTGTGCTCTGTCAGGTTGGCAGCATTCCTGCAGCCAACACTGTCACTCCTCCACTGCAGCTGCCACCACCCATAGGACAGACTGCTGCCGCCCAAGCAGAGTTGGAGCAGTCAGCAGCTGGCCCCTCCAGGCCCAGAGCTGGTCCAGGCCGACCCCCAAGGGCCTCTGCCGTCTCACCATCTGACCCTCAGCAGCCTTCCCCCAGCCTTGCTGCAGCCACTGGGGTCCCATTGAGGAGGAGCTGCAGGGCGGGAAGGGGCCACTCGCAGAAGCGAGACGGATCACCCTCGCAGAGGAAAAAGTAGAAGGTGTGGCCAAATGATTTTTTTATATATGAGGCCGAGAGGGTTTTTTTATATATGAAGGCTGAGACTGTTATGTTCTTTTATATATGAAGGCCGAGACTGTTGTGTTTGTTTTTTATAAAGGCTGAGGATCATGGTCTTTTTTGTTTAACTGCTTTTTGCATTTTCTGAAGGTTGTGAGAGCCAGTTATGTCTCTGACTGTTTTTTGGGGGGTTTCTCTGAATTAGTTTGTCATGCGGGAAGGGCACAAAGTTTGCACAGTAAAAAATGTTCTTTAATCGCATTGCCCATGTTTCCTTTTGGAAGTATTTGTTGCCTTGACCGGCTGAGGGCTTGCGGAGCAGCTACATTCATCTTCTTTCATTGGCACAAGCCATTCCCTGAGAGGGGGCCTAGAACCGAGTTGCAATAAGCCGCCGACGGACGGCCCTTGCACTTTGTGCCTCCCTCCCGTGTTGGTGCTCCTCCTCCTCCTCCTCCTCCTCTGGTGGTCCTCCAATGTCTGCTGGAAGTGGCTGAGTCCTGCGGATAGCCAGGTTGTGCAGCATGCATCACACTACAACAAAATGGGAGATTCGCTCAGGCGAGTACTGTAGGGCTCCCCCGGAACGATCCAGACAGCGGAACCATTGCTTGAGCACGCCGATTGTGTGCTCAATGATGTTCCTGGTTGCTTGATGGCTGTCATTGCATCGCTCTTCAGCAGGGGTGCTGGGCGCACGGAGCGGGGTCATCAGCCAGGTGCACAAAGGATAGCTTTTGTCCCCGAGAAGCCATCCTCGTGGGCGAGTCTGAGCTTTGAAAATGTCTGCCACAGAAGTCTGGCGCAGGATGAAGGCATCGTGGCTGCTGCCTGGAAAGCGGGCATTGACAGCTAGTATGAGCTGCCTGTGGTCACACACCAACTGCACGTTGAGTGAATGGTAGCCCTTCCAGTTGCAGTAATCCTCGGCATTCTGTAGAGGTGCCCGCAAAGCCACATGCGTGCAGTCAATGGCGCCCTGCACCATGGGGAAGCCCGCTAATGCTGAAAATCCCATTCAACGCTCTTGCTGCTTGTCCAGGGTCATGGGGAAGGAGATGAACTGACGTCTCCTTCTGAAAAGGGCATTGGTCACCTGGCGGATGCAGCAATGTACCGCGAACTGGGATATGTTGGCAATGTCCCCAGTAGCGGATTGGAAGGAGCCGGTGGCATAGAAGTTGAGAGCCACCGTCACCTTCACTGCCACCGACAGGACGTCCTGCTCCTCAGCTGTGGCTGCAGATCTCTGCGAAGCAGGTGGCAGATCTCAGTGACCACCTCCCTTCTGAATCGCAGCCTCCGAACACACTGCTCCTCAGACATGTTCAGATATGAAAACTGCTGGCGGTATACCCTGGGTAGGTAAGGCCTGCTGTGCCGACGCCTGTTGGCCCTTCTCCGTCTGGCCATGACTGGCACTCTCTCGTGGCGTCTCTGAGCCCTTTGAATGCAATGCAGTAAGCCAACGTTTCCACCCATTGCAGCCCCCATTATGTGTTTCGAATCAAGGCTATGGCACTGAAAGTTAAATGCAAGTGCAAAGCTCTGGCCTGAAGCCAGAAGTACCTGTGTGAGCGTTGAGTCAAACCAGAAAGCTCTCTCCCTTTGTCTCTCTCCAAATATCCGTCTCTCACAAAGAAGGAGTGGAACAAAATGGCTGCCACTTATACTGCAGGAGGAGTCCCCTTTAATTAGCACCCCCCGCGCCCCGCAGCGACTGGGAACCGTTCCCCTCTACCAGTCGCTGGGGGTGCCAGGCGCATATAAGGGCGGCGCCACTGAAGTTCCGGTTCGGGGCGCACCAAGGGCGTTGCACCATGAAATGACGTCAGGATCTGCGCACGCAGCTGAGCGGGCGCTGCGGTTTTACGCTGCCGCTAAATCTTAAGTGAAGTTCGCGAGAGGCACAGATCTCGCCGCACCCGGGCGCTAGCCGTTTAGCGCCCCACTTCTCCTCCTCCTAAGGCGCTAGCGGCTGGCGCTAACAACTGAATTTCTAGGCCATGGAGTTAAAACCCTAAAACAGAAACATGAGTTAATACCTCTATTGCAATAATGACGAGAGGAATTAAGTATGAGTGCATTAGGTGCTTGTACAAGAACATCGCTCACATGATTTCTACCCAATGTCCAGGCCACTACTTTACAGTGATGGAATTAGTCAAATTCAGATTTTATTATGAGAGTCCAGAAATTTTACCAGTAATTTGGGGATTGCATTCTGCAAATCTAACCAATATTCCATGAAAGCTGCAAATCAGTGGCCATCAGTACAGTCGACTACTGGCCTGTAGTTACTGCCTAACCTTTGTGCTGTGTCTCATATCATGGGACTATAGATCCCCACAATAGATTTTGAACTTGGGGGTTAAAATTGCACTGTTGATATTAGTATTGAATTAAATTCCTCTGCCTCCTATTTTGGCACAGACATTAATTGGATTACTTTACAGAGGAATTTCATACAAATGTGTCACTGCATTTGCTACTAATATCACACAATGCAATTTCAACCCTTTGAACTTTATTGCAATGTACCTGAATTAGTGTGATGTGCTTTGAAAATAAGAACATCACACAAATTTGATGGTGTTAAAAAATCACCACTGTTATTTGCTGCTGTGAAATGTTGCCGAGTATCTCTACAGGATATCACTTTCTCTGCCTTTATATTGGACCGTAAGTGCTTTCAGGCCCTGATTCATTGAACCATAAAATAAATCAATATTAGTTTTTTTTTTAAAACCTTCCAATAGAACATTTTGAACTCTGTTTTGTATACTGAGGCTATAAACACTAGAATTTACATTTTCTATTTCCTGAAAAGTTTAGAAAACAAAATCAAACAATGTGTTCAATGATAAGTTCACTAAGGTTTATTCTAATGATATAACATGTGACAATATTAGCCATCTATTCATAGTGACGTTTTTATTAAGCAGGCACAGTTGTAAATTTCTCATGCATCGCTACACAGTGAGGGATAGGATGCTACAGATAACATTCTTCCACAAAATATATTAACTAAAAATTCCACTTACCCCAGTCTGTAACACCAGCAGCTAAAGTGGCAATGTTTATTTGCAGCTTTGTAGTCTGTATTGAAGAGTTTTTCAGACGGGATTTTCCAACTCCTTAGTTGGAATTTAGACAGGACTGGGGCAAGTGTTGGCTGAAAACTGAGTGAGGACCCACAACACCAGATCCCCACCCAATCAAAATGGAACTTACAACAATCTGGCAGAAGTGATGGTGGACACCAGTCACCTCAGCACTTTATAGACATTCAGCATTGCTAAGGCTGGTGGAAGGCATTTAAAAATAAAAGGCTCAACTTTGTGAGTGCAATTGATTGTGGGGTGATGCATAAACTCTCTCTGGTGGTAGATTTTGGCTGTTTTATCCCAGGTAGCAGTCAGCCCCTTTAAGCTACTGAAGGTGCTCAAGGCTTGCAGCAGTTCCAATTTTCCTCCCCCTGCCCCTTTCCCCTGGCTTTGTGGTAGTTTTCTGAAACAGGCAAGGAGGAGCCCGGCAAACAAATTTAAATTAGCCTGACCACTGGAAATTCGTCAGGGTCAGCAGCAGAGCGGGAAGTCAAGTGCAAAGTGTGCCTCGCCAACTTAATGCTGTCAATATCGGCACCCAGAAAATCCCAGCCTTTGTCTGATATAAAGGTTTCACTGTAAAAATGTCATAGATTTTTACTCAGCGGGGTATATTGTTACTATTGCTACTAGTTTCCTGGGTTTATGTCTTCTTGCAATTAGTGTAACTTTACTGCCAAAAAAAGGGTCTAACAGGACCCCCTAGCGTTTCAGACAAGTATGCGTGAGGAGTTGGGGAGCTGAAGAGGAAACCAACTTTATTTATTAAATACAGGTATCTGAGGAACTTTTGTTTACCTCCTTCCTTCACTATTTTTAATCACCTGCACTTCATTTCATTCTAGTGCTTCCCCCTCTTCCCACAAAAAAATCTTGGCCTGAAACCCAGAAGTAGATCGACTTCGGATCAGGGATGGCTTTAGACCATCATAATGGAGGGGGAATTTCAGCAGCAATGTGCCTGGGTCAGGACAATCAGATAACATGGCTGAGGACAAAAGCCCCCAGGTAAGACCCTCCCCAACAGGTGTACAGTCCGCAAAGGTCCTACAAGGACTTCTCTGAGGAGCTGTGCATCCAAGGATTGTGCATCTCCACAGATGTAATTGGGCACCTCTGTCAATGTCATCACAAAGATATGCAGACTCGCTTCACTGCCACAACTGTTCTATCTGTGGCAACTGAAGTGACGACAGGTCTCATCATTACGGCTTTGCATTCTTCTAGGCTGCCACAGGGCATCTGTCAGAGCATGTATAGTGCAGGTGATGGGTACCCTCTTTTATAGGGAATCCAAATTTATTCACTTCGGCATCACCCCCCAGGCAACAGAGGCACAGATCCGATGCCTTCTGCAGGATAGCTGGGATCCCCAGGGTACAAGGTGCCACCAAGGTGCATATATAGAACTGAAGATACCAATTGAGCAGCTGCTGACTTATGTTAATAGGAAGGGGTTCTATTCCCAGGACCAGCTAGTCTGTGATGCAAACCAGGCCATGTCCTCACTCATTGCTGCAAGAGACATCAGAGGGTAGGCTCTGTAGGATGTCTTCATTGACTGATGGTGGGCATGGAGGAATGGAAGTGTGTGGTGACAGACTATCCTTGCCTACCCTCATGAAGTGCTTTCACTCCTTTTTACATTACCAATCAGTCCTGGGTGTGAGGGAGTTGGGGGTCAGTGCCAGTGTCATCTGCCTGCAGCCGGCATGACTAAGGTTGGTGTCCAGCTTGGTAAAAAAGAGACCCAGGAATGTGAGGCACTTTTCTTGTACCTCTTGGAGGAGGGCTTGGAGGTCTTCATCAGAGAAGTGTGTTAACATAAGAACATCAGAATTAGGAGCAGGAGTAGGACATATGACCCCGCGAGCTTGCTCCGCCATTCAATAAGATCCTGGCTGATCTTCGACCTCACCTCCCCATATCCCTTGATCCCCCTAGAGTCCAAAAATCTGTCTATCTCAGCCTTGAATATTCTCAATGACTCAGCATCCACAGCCATTTGGGGTAGAGAATTCCAAAGATTCACAATCCTCTGAATGAAGAAATTCCTCTTCATCTCAGTCTTAAATGGCCGACCCCTTATCCTGAGACTATGCCCCCTCATTCTAGAGTATTCAGCCAGGGGAAACAACTTCTCAGCATCTACCCTGTCAATCCCCCTCAGAATCTTATACATTTCAATGAGATTATCTTTCATTCTTCTAAACTCTAGAGAGTTTGGGCCCAATCTACTAGTTGTGTTTCTTCTGTCTGCTGCCCTGGTGTGGTATCCAGTGGGCACAGCTGGCACCCAATTGGGCATGATGATCCAAATCTGGACTGATGCTGTGGGATAGAGATGCCATCAAGTGATTTGGTGGAAATTACTAACAAAACCACTTGTTGGCTGCTTACTTTGCCGTCGGATAGGATTCTGCTGCTGCTGGGAGCTCGTAGAATGCTTTTATAGTTGTTGCACAGAGGTTTCTGGGAGGGGGAGGCGTGTTAGCAACTTTAATAGTTTCTGCACTCAAGTTACACCAGATTTGAACCAAGAATATTTAAATTAACTTTCCCCAGGGAAGCAGCATGTAACTCACTCTGCTAGTGAATGGCATAACTTTCCGACACAACTATGTAGTAACTACAGCATAACTAACATCAAGGAAATTCAGGATCTGTGTTTCGCGGCTGAAGATCTTTGCCACTGGGCTAAGGGAGCCCTTGTGCATCAGCCTCTCCCTCCCTCCTGTAATCATGGGTTATACAGGTGCCTAAAAATGACCCCCAACTTGTTTGCAAAAGTAAGCTGTTATAAATATGCAAAAATAGGATTTCTCAGAAATTGGCCTGATTACATAGAATAATTATTCATTCGTGGAAACCTGTCACTGGTTGAAGCAAAGTAAAATGATGTCAGTTACTTATTAATTGCCACTAATTATGATTATCTCATTTCAAAAAAAACTTCTTTTAAGCTCCTCTAATCACTGCAACTTTATCTGCTGACCTGCTGAGCCATCTAAACTAGGAATGTAGCAGATTCAATCCTCGACCTGACCTCAGCTGGATGGTGGTATGGGAACTACAATTAGGCTCCGGAGGGGGGAATTGGGAAGGGTTCCCATTCCTTCTCTTTATCCAGCCATCATGAAGGCAAGGGCATAATGGGGTTCCAATGTGAATCCACCCCACCTCCTTCACACCCTGCTCAAACACTTTTGTGTATAATCACACTTGAATAATCATCACTTGGAGGAAGCCTGATGTAAGTGGAACTGTACCCCAGCAAGGAGTGAAAATGTTCTGGTGGGAGGAGAGAAGATGGGGAGGAAACCAGGAAGAAGAAAAGGAATTTTATTATTTTAAAGATAATCCAGATATGTGATATGAAAGTACATTATCTACACATTTATCTTAGAATTAGGCAAAGCTGTAGCATTTACCTTAGAACTGAAAATCCAGACTTTGGTAAATCTGAGATTGTCAATATTCAAAAGAACTGCTCAGAAGAATGGCAAATAAAGTACATCAACAATTGAAGTACTAAAGCACAGGGGAGTTTGATGTGATGTACAGTGAGTGTTAATCCAAATCCTTAGTGACTAAGAGATTGATTGACAAGGTTACAACATTAAGGCTTGAAGTAGACCACACAAATGATCCCACACATCCCCTCACTGAGGTTAAATCACATTTCTTAATGCATTTTTCAGATTTCTGGTTTGACTCATGATTGAAAATGCCTTTAAGGTGGATTCTGCTTTTGTAAAAGGACATTTCAAAGTGCATCTGGGATTACCTGTCTCATGAATTATAGTATGACCAATCTAGCATTTGAGCTGTGGTGCATCAGACTTTAACCTGAATTAACTTAACTTTCTTGGCAATGTGCCAGTGTTTAAAAAGGAAAGTCTGAACCAAATTGAATCCTGATCCTAGATAAATACTATTGAATAGAACTTATATAACCCTTCAAATACTACAAGTCCTTTTTCGTTTTCTAAATATAAGTGCCTTCACACTCTGGCCGGAATTTTGCCGACTGTCAGAGGGCAGGTTTGGAGGCGGGTCTGCTGTCAAAATCTAAAAGATTGACAGCGGGTCGGGATCCCACTCTGAACCCGCCTCTGTGTCAGTTTCCCAAGTGCAGGGTCTGCCTACACTTTGCAGACCCGGCACTAAGCGGCAGGTCAGCCAATTGAGATAGTTAAGAGAGTCTTTAAAGGTAGTTAAACAGCATTTTACCACCTTCTAGTCATTTTTCCAACTTTTCCACGAGGTTCTCATCACTTGGGGATCACGTCAGGTAAGTGTGTCGGGTTCTCTATGTCTCCCCATTGCTGTGAATAGGTGACAGCTGCCAAAGTGGTATAAAAGCTACCATTTCACAGCTGTTCACTTTCCAACGTCAGAAGCTTGAGCCTTCAGGATTTGGAAGACACTTTTGAGCTGTATGCAGTTTGGAAGTGTTTGGAGTAACCTCTCTATCCACTGTCACCTCCTTGGAGCAACCTCTCTCACCATTGACAGATTGTTTCTGTCATGTCAACTTCTGCTGCCATCCATTCCAGCAACATCGATGCCCTTGAAAAAAATCTCACCTTCAAAATCATTCCTCAGAATCTGACCACGATCAGCCCCAACACCAACATCACCAGGCACACCAGCAGCACCAACAACAACACCAACCTTCTCCGCAATCACCTGATGCTGCACAGGACAGAGGGCATCAGCACCCAACCACACTGCTGCCAGCAGTGGCCTCACCATGGCCTGTACACTGTACACCCTGGTTGCCACATGATGCACCAGGTTAGCACCACCCCACACCAACACCATAAAGCATCCCTACATTGTCCAAGCCATTCCTTTCACACTCACCACCATTGGGGCGGGGGGTGAACGTTATGTCTCACCATTCACAGGAACTCACTAAGACACTTCCAAAAGTGCACACAAATCTGTCCAAGAAGGCAAAGTGTTGAAAATAAAGGTTTCAATGTTTGACACCACATTAACAGAAACGTTGCATGAACATTGCATAATACACCCAAGTGCCTACCCTTCTGTGTTGTTAGTTGGTATGATTGGACAAGGGTAAGGGTGAGTGTTAGGGGTGGCTAGTGAGATGGGGGAGTGATAATGTAGATAGAGAGGGATGGGTGGAGGTGCAAGGTAAGTTGGTGTGAGTAAAGATGTGCAGGTATAGGGTAGGGAAGCCAGAGTGATGGGGATGTGATGAGTGGCACAGCAGGATGAGGTTGAGTGTGGCTTTGCAGTAATGTTTTGTGATCTACTGAGATCATTGAAAGGTTTGCGCCACTGCAGCCAGGTCCTCCTGACGACATCCCTGCTTGTGCCCTCCTGTGCAATGTGTGACCAGGCTGCATTGGTGACCTGGGGAGGTCTCTTCCGCCCATTGGAAGGGAAGAGAACTTCCCTGCGTGCATATGGAGGGAGTAACGGGAGAGCCTGGGTGCAACCGCGCACCTTTGTACAGTGCTTCTCAGTGTTTGCAGCACCTCAATGCTGTAGAACACTGACAGCACAACTGTCAAAATGAATGTGGACCTTTAAGGACACCGGCTGATGACGCGTCATCAGATGACATCATCAGACCCGCTTCCTTTTAATTGGCCGGGAACCTTGCAAGGAGGGCTTAACAAACCAAATCAGGGCAAAATCACTTGGCGGAGGCGGGATGAAGACGACAGCAGTGTTTGAAGCCGCCACCTGCTCTGGCCACACCAGACTCACCACGGTTGGTGAAATCACGGGTTGTGTCTCTCTTATACACGTCGTCAATCTGACTCAAGACTGGCTATTTAGTTTTCCTAAATAATTTAGGTGCAACCCCACTTTTACGGACCCCAAAATTCCTTTTCAGTTGCATTGTCCCATAGAGATAAGCTTTCAGGTTAATTCAGAGAAATCCTCTTCACATACATGAATATGCGAAGAACTCTGAAATCCTATTTGTGTTTACTATAACGTACATGTGCAATATCAACCTGGGCTAAGTCCAGGTTCTGGCTTCAGGTTTAAGACTACTTGAAAAGGTAGTCTCAGATTATTTTGGCTTCACATACAGTATAGTTGCAACTGGTGTGAATCAATCTTTTTCTCCCTCTGTAACATTTTTTAAAAACTTCTTTAAAGTGATCAGGAGGTGCAAGGTAGCATCAAAACTATAAGATCTTAACAACTGAGGATGTTACAACAACATTCTCATGTTTAGCATTCCCAAGGATGCAGAGAAAAATATCTCCTTCATCCACGACATCTTGGTACCCACACAAAGTCGACAACTGAATTGTCGTAAGACTGGAGAGTTCCCACAGAATGCAAAATGCTCCAGGGCATCTGTGGTGCATGACCACAACTTCTAAATAAAATAAATTATCATGGTCCATGCAAGAGCCAAGGGACATCTGCCACCAGGTTTCAATTATTGCCAAAGCAAAATACTGTGGATGCTGGAAATCTGAAATAAAAGCAGAAAATGCTGGAAATACTCAGCAGGTCAGGCAGCATCTGTGGAGAGAGAAACAGAGTTAACCTTTCAGGTCGATGACCCTTCGTCAGAACTGTTCTCCACAGATGCTGCCACAGATGAGTATTTCCAGCATTTTCTGTTTTTATTTCAATTATTGCCAACCTGTCTCCAAACTATCACGACATGCAATGCTTTTTATGTCATCAAAACAACACTCCGAGTATAGGATGCTGTCCCCCTCCTAGCTTAAAATCCTGCCTGATGACTCACCGCCCCCTTTTGACACCCTGATGCTCCTTAAGAACACATACTAACCCAGAATATGTAGCTCTCACCTTGCCCAAATTGACAATACACCACAAAGAAAATTGGGAAAAATCAGGGCATCTCTGAGCCCAAGGAGATCCCTGGCACAAACCATCCAGACACACCACAGCACTGCTGATAAAGCAAAATATTTAAACTTTAAAACATAAGTTTCAAAGACTGTCAACCATTCTTATGTGGCTAAAAAAGCTGATGGGTTACTTGGGTTTATAAATAGAGGAATAGAATATAAAAGCAGAGATCATGCTAGAACTTTCTAAATCCCTGGTTAGCCCTCAGCTGGAGTATTGTGGACAATTCTGGGCATCGCACTTCAGGGAAGATGCAAATGCCTTAGAAAGGGTGCAGAGGAGGTTTATCAAGATGTTACCAGGGATGAGGGACTTCAGTTATGACGTGAAATTGGAAAAGTTAGGACTGTTCTCCTTAGAATAGAGAAGGTTAAGAGGTGACCTAATAAAGGTTTTCAAGATACAGGTGGACTATCCTTTATCCGAAAACCTCGGGACCAGCCGAGTTTCGGATAAAGGAGAATTTCGGATTTCGGAAGGTGGGTCGGCGGGGGTCGGCGGGGGGTCGTGCGCACGACTTACGCTGATGCTCAGCGTAAGGTCGGCGGGGGTCGGGGCCGGCGGGGTCCGCGGGGGGGTCGGCGGTTGGCGGGGCCGGCGGGGGGGTCGGCGGTTGGCGGGGTCGGCGGGGCCGGCGGGGTCCGCGGGGGGGTCGGCGGTTGGCGGGGTCGGCGGTTGTCGGGGCCGGCGGGGTCCGCGGGGGGGTCGGCGGTTGGCGGGGTCGGCGGTTGTCGGGGCCGGCGGGGTCCACGGGGGGGTCGGCGGTTGGCGGGATCGGCGGTTGTCGGGGCCGGCGGGGTCCGCGGGGGGTTCGGCGGTTGTCGGGGCTGGCGGGGTCGGCGGTTGTCGGGGCCCGCGGGGGGGTCGGCGGTTGTCGGGGCTGGCGGGGTCGGCGGTTGTCGGGGCCGGCGGGGTCGGCGGGGGGTCGTGCGCACGACTTACCCTTTATCCGAACTTCCGAAACCGGAACCCTCTAAAAACCGAAGATTTTTTCGTTCGTACGCACGACTTACGCTGAACGAAAAAACCTTCGGTTTTTAGAGGGTTTCGGTTTTCGGAAGTCCGGATAAAGGGTAGTCTACCTGTAATGAGAGGTTTTGATGGAGTAGATAGAGAAAATTTATTCTCTCTGGCGAATGGATCAATAACCAGAGGTCATAGATTCAAAATCATTGGCAAAAGATTTAGAGAACTCTAGAGGAGAATTTTTTTCACTCAGAGAGTTGTGGGGATCTGGAATGCTCCACCTAGAAGTAAAGGGAATTAAGGGTTATGGGGGGCGGGCAGGAATTTGGACATGAGTCTAGGTTCAGATCGGTCATGGCCCTGTGGGTAGCAGAGCGGGCCCAGGGGCCGTGTAGCCTGATCCTGCTCCTATTTCGTGTGTCTAATTCTGTTAGATTCAGGAGCTGGTTCTGTGATAGTGGATTGGCGGTTAGGATCAGGTCAGCCATGATCTTATTGAATGGCGGAGCAGGCTCGAGGGGCCGATTGGCCTACTCCTGCTCCTATTTCTTATGTTCTTATATTCTTAAAAGGTTTTGGAAGCTGATTCCATAAATAATTTTAAAAGGGAGTTGAACAGGTATTGAGGTTAAGGAACTTACAGGGCTACGGACAAAAAGCGGGCATGTGGGCCTAAGCACGACTGTTCTTTCAAAGGCCGGAATTTTGCCAGCGCTCAGGGGGTGGGTTTGGAGGCGGGACATCCGGCAAAATCACAAAGATTGACAGCGGGTCAGAAACCTGCTGTCAAGCCACCTCTAAACAATCTTCCCAGGTGTCGGGTCCCCGATTTGCGCGTGGGCCCGACACCTAGCGGTGGGAAGCGGTTTATAGCCACTTAACTGCTTGTTAACAGGTTATTAACAGGCAGTTAAGAGGCTTTTTGCAATTTTGACAGGCTTACTGCGGGCTTCCTGACGTCCGGACACCACGCCAGGTAAGTGTGGTGTGCTGTGGGTCTACTGTAATGTTTCTACATTGATGACAGCTGCAGAATTGGTGTTATGGAACCAATGGTACACTGGTGAGTTTCAGAGGTAAGAAAATGTTGGGAAAATCATTTTGAATGCATTTGCACTTTGCTGTAGGTAACAGGTTTTGATTTGTATGTGTAGTCCCACCTCATTCGGAGAACCTCTCTCACCAGTGACAGATTGCTTCTGTACCCTTACCTGCAGCTGCCATCTGTTCCAGCCTATGGAGGGAGTCATTGGAGAGCCTAGGTGAAAGGGCTCACCTTTGTACAGTGATTGTTAGTGTTTGCAGCACCTCAGTGCTGTCAAACACTGAAAAATCAGCTGTCAAAAAAAATTGCGTGGCCCCTTTAAGAAAATCGGCAGATGATGCGTCATCAACTGACGCCGGCTTCCTCTTAATTGGCCGGCAAGCCCGCAGGGCAAGCTTAACAAGGCTAATTGACGCAAAATCGCATCTGATGTCGTTGGGGGCAGAACTGGAACCCGGAAGGCAGCTGTCCCACCCCCCAAGGCGCATCGATAAGAAAAATTGCGGCCAATGAGTCAGCATAGGCACTTCAGGCCTAATGGGATCCTTCTGTGCTGTAAGTTGCTATGATTTCATGACTCCCACTGTCTTTACATTTTTAATGTTAGTAAAGGAAATAGGAACAAGTGTAAGCCATTCAGCCCTCGAGCCTGTTGCACCATTCTATTAGGTCACAGCTGATCTGTACCTCAACTCCATTTACCTGCTTTGATCCATATCCCTTGATACTCTTACCTAACAAAATTCTATCGATCTGTCTTGAAAATTTCAATTAACCCAGCATCCACAGCCTTTTGGGGGAGAGAGTTCCAGATTTTGACTACCCTATGTATGAAAAAGTACTTCCTGGTTTTACACCTGAATGGAAAGTGAGTCGCGTTCAGTATGAATGTATAAGGTTGTATCTATAGTACTGTGCTCACCCCAATTTAAGAGCAGTGTAGTGCTCGCATTATAACTTGGTGCTACCAGGTCACATCACACATCTATAGATACTGGTCTCAAATGGACCATGCAGCATGAGACAAAGAGGAATAAGGGAAAGAGGATATCAAGAAATTCCTCTGTCGGTACAGGTATATAAACAGAGATACCTCGAAGAGTTAAAGCATTCTTGTATGTATAATGAAAGGAAGAGAAGCTGAAATCACAGAAGTATGACTATAATTTTAACAGCCAGGTTTGGGTAAGATTGTCTAGTCTTAAATTGGATGTTTGTTTTCCCTAACCGTTATTTTGCCACAAAATCTTTTGGAGTTTGCTTTTTTATGTTTTTTGGGGTTACACTTCTGCTCCTGAGCAGAATCTGGCATAACAGTAGCGCAGATCAGTGACTCAGGTTCCGAGGTCAGCACACTTCCAATTTTCTGGCCATTGATCTTAATAGCCAGAAAATTGGGAACACTGTGAATGAGGTGATTCGCTGATATACTGTCCCATCTGTGCCAGGAGCGAAGTCTTGAAATTTTGTGGCTGTAAAGTGAATACAACAATCTCTTAATAGCTCATGCACTTTAGTGAAGATAAACAAAAGTTGTGCAGTGTATCAACCTTTACTTTTGAACCCACTTCAGATTCAAGAACTGAGGGAATCATCAAACTGCTGACTTCAAAAATATGTGCAAGAGCTAACTGCTTTCATGTAAAATGACTCAAAACTGGAACTGAATAAATAAAACTCAAAGGCTGTTCATCATTTACAGTATTCTATACATGCTGGTATGTAACATACTTTTACTTGATCTGGTCTTAGAGTAAATACAACTTAATATGTATTTTTAATCTTATGGTTACAAATAACTGATGTCTTTTTGTTGCTTATTTCTGTCTTCATGTCACTTTCATATGATTTTCAGGATTTTTTTCTGAAATGTCTCTATTTTGTTTTTACCCTTCACAAGTGTATCCTTTCTTTCCTGCTCCTTGTTGCTCTCTATTTTCAAGATTTTCTTCCTTGCAAATATTGCTTCATTGATTACTTTTTGTCTGTGTGCTTAATTTTCTTATTGTTGTATGTCCAAGTTTGAGATGACACTAAGTTAGGAGGAACAGCAAGTTGTGCAGATGGGTGCACAAAGTCAGAAAGGGACACAGACAGATTAAGTGAGAAAGCGATTTGGTGTCCATGTACACAAATCACTAAAAGCTAGTGCACTGTACAAAAAGTCATCAAAAAGGCTAATGGAATGTTGGCCTTTCTCTCAAGGGGGTTGGAATTCAAAAGTGAGGAAGTGATGCTTCTGTTGTACGGAGCTTTGGTCAGACCCCATCTGGAGTACAGCATTTAGTTTTGGGCACAATACCTCATGAAGGATATTTTGGCCTTGGAAGGAGTATACAGTGCAGATTCACCAGCGTGATACCAAAGCTTAAAGGGTTAAATTATGAGGACAAATTTCATAATCTTGGCTTGTATTCCTTTGAGTTTACAAAGTTGAAGGGAGATCTAATCAAAGTTCTTAAAATGGTTAAGGGATTCAATAGGGCAGATACAGAGAAACTATTTCCTCCAGTGGGGGAATCCAGAACAAGGGGGCATAACCCTAAAATTAGAGCTAGTCCATTTAGGATTGACATCAGGAAGCACTTTTTCACACAAAGGTTAGTGGAAATCTGGAACTCTGCTCCTCAAATTGCTATGCATGATGTGAATTTGAATTTTCAAGACTGAGAGCGATGGGATTTTGTTAGGTAAGAGTATCAAGCGATATGAAGAAAAGACAGGTAAGTGGAGTTGAGATATAGATCAGCTTTGATGTAATAAAATGGTGGAACAGGCTTGAGGGGCTGAATGGCCTATTCCTATTCCTATGTTCATGCTTTTTTAATTTTTTATTTGTTTTTTAATTGTCTTTTTGGGGAGGCAAGTGAATGCCATTGCAGACAATATTAAAAGGAAATGAGATGCAGTACAGAACAATATAAAGACAATGTTATAGACCACATCAAGTGAGAGGAGACATGAAATACAGTGTACTCCTAATTATTCAAAGTCATTTTTTGTTCAAAAAATTTCAAATTATCCAGAAGCTTGAATTAAGCAACAGTAGTAGACTGTATAAAATAAGCATGGAAAAAATATTGGAAATGGTTGAGGTAAGCAAGATGTTAATTTAGACATTGCACACAGGTAAAAAATCACAAGCCCGGATTAGATAATTAAAACATAATTTTTTCCCCACATCATAGTAGACTCCCAGAAAAGCTGGTTGATTCAAAGTTATCCTTTAAAAAGGGATGGAGGGTTATAGCAATATTAATAACACTGCTTAATTTTTAAATGCAGAGAAAGATGGGTAGGAAGAGGGAAGACTAAGGGAAATGAAAGGGCAGACTGATGATTGAGAATTGTGGAAATGCAGAGCAAAACCAAGGACATTAAGAGCAAAATGGAGCAAAACAAAGAAAAAGACAGGGAACATGCAGAGACAGCTATAAGGAAGACTTACAATGTAAAACATAATTAACTTTGGTATCAGTTACATCATTTACGCATCCTACATCCATTTTTTCCTCAGCTAAAACTTGATAATGATGTAATCACTAGTTGACTTTATGTTGCATGATATCAAGTTAGAGACAGATAACCATCTCTAATAAAAAAAAGTGCATTAAAGAAACACCTTTAGCAGGGATTTGGATTTACAATTCTGTGCACGTCAAGATTATAAAACTGTATTGCTGAACTGGGGACTCTGCTTTAAAATGCATTGGCTGGGAATTTCCTCGGAACTTCTCCTGTGCGTCGATGGGGTACCCGCTGCACTTCCAGCGAAGTAACGCCGGCGGAGTGGGAGCAGCTCTGGAAATTTCTCAGCCATTATGATTTGAAATTAAGGGGTAAAAAATCATTCATATGTAGAACCTGAGTAATATTGGTGTTGGGGCTGTAAAGACCAGTTTTTATTGGATTTCAGCTTCTTGAAAAAGAACAGCTTCTCAGCTACTGGATTTAGTATTCAGACCTCCGCAGTCCGCATTGTGATATCAGGATCTTCCTTGCTGCAATGCTCCATCTCACCCTCAGTAAGCTCCCTGCTGGAGTGGAGCTAATCTACAGAACAAACGGGAAAACTGTTCAACCTCCATCGTCTCCAGTCCAGATCCAAGGTCATCCCATCCTCTGTCATTGAATTACAGTACGCAGACGATGCTTGCGTCTGCGCATACTCGGAGGTCGAACTCCAAACTATCGTCAATACCTTCACCAAAGTGTACGAGAGCATGGGCCTTACACTAAACATCAGTAAAACAAAGGTCCTCTACCAACCTGCCCCCGCCACACAGTACTGCCCCCTGATTATCAAAATCCACGACGAGGTCTTGGACAACGTTGACCACTTTCCATACCTCGGGAGCCTACTATCAACAAGGGCAGACATTGATGACAAAGTCCAACACTGCCTTCAGTGTGCCAGTGCAGCCTTCGGTCGCCTGAGAAAGAGAGTGTTTGAAGACCAGGACCTCAAACCCGGCACCAAGCTCATGGTCTACAGAGCAATAGTGATTCCCGCCCTCCTGTATGCTTCAGAGACATGGGCCATGTACAACAGGCACCTCAAAGCACTGGAGAGGTACCACCAATACAGTCTCCGCAAGATCCTGCAAATCCATTGGCAGGATAGGCACACCAACATCAGTGTTCTCACTCAGGCCAACATCCCCAGCATCGAAGCTTTGACCACGCTTGATCAGCTCCGATGGATGGGCCACATCGTCCGCATGCCTGATACAAGACTCCCAAAACAAGCGCTCTAGTCGGAGCTCCGACACGGCAGGAGATCTCCAGGTGGGCAGAGGAAATGCTTCAAGGACACCCTCAAAGCCTCCTTGAAAAAGTGCAACATCCCCACCGACACCTGGGAATCCCTGGCACAAGACCGTTCAAAGTGGAGGAGAAGCATCCGGGAAGGCGCCGAACACCTCGAGTCTCTTCGATGGGAGCAAGCGGAAGCCAAGTGCAAACAGCAGAAGGAGCACACATCAACCCAAGCACCCCACCCACCCGCCCCTTCAACCACCATTTGTCCCACCTGTGACAGAGACTGTAGGTCCCGCATTGGACTCACCACCTGAGAACTCATTTTTAGTGAGAAAGAATGTCATCCTCGGTTCTGAGGGACTGCCTAAGAAGGAGAAGAAAATCAGGGTGACTAATCTCATGATATATTTCACTGCTGTGTGTCAAATGCCAATCTCTCCAGGCATGATCTTTCGTGCCTGATCTTCCCTGGAATTGTGCCAGCTGCCAATTTGGTAGCCGCCGACTTCGAAATGTCCTGTGCGCCTGCCTGAAACACACATTAGGCCCCTTGAATATGCTAATCAGGGTCCTAACATTTGCTTAAGGACCCCGCTCCAAAATTCAATGCAAATTGAATGGAGCTTGCACCGTGGATGCTCTGCTCAGTTTATTTGGGTTTACAGCGGCTTAAGCTACAGCCTTTAAAGGGACCGCTGGGGCCACTGACAGAAAGGGTAGTAGCTTTCTTTTAACTTATATTTACATGGAGCCAAGAGGAGGACTTTTGGTTCCACAACACTACTGCGGTCACTCACCGGCCTAGGCTTGAACCACCTCCCCCAACCCCTCTCTGGTTCATTCCCCACCACCCCGCCCCACCCAGGATCTAGCTGCGGGCCAGCTCGGTGTTGGATGGGGATGATTTTTCTGAGACTCTGACCGGTTTTATGCAGATGAGGCCTGAGACCCAATTTATGGCGAGCCTCGGGCCAAGATCTTTGGGTGCGTGTCCCTTTGCAACGCCCATTTCATGCCGGTTTCCAGCATTACTCCACTTTCTCCATCTCTATTTCTAGCCCCATGTTCAGCCCATCTCTTATAAGCAGCTAAAATAACAACAGAAAATGCTGGAAATACTGAGGGCTAGAAATTAGGTATAGCCCCGCCAGCTCGCTTGCGCCCAGAATTTACCGCTGGGCGCGGAGCCACTCGCACCCATCGGATATTCAGTTTCAGCGCCCCAAGTCGAGGACGGCCGCTGTTCAAGGGTGTGGCCGCCCCCGCTTGGGGCGCTGAAACTGAATATCGGCGCGCTAGTTGCCGCAGCGCCACCCGCAGCGGAGCGGCAGGCTGCGGTACTGCAGGCCTTCCTCCCTCTCTTAAGGGGGAGGTGCCTGCAACAGCCGGAGCCCCGATCGCGAGTGCCGGCAAAAGAGCCCGGCACAACGGAGAAGTGCCGGGCTCCCGGAAACCAGCCGGCAATGCCGCGGGGGGGGGGGGTGGAGGAGGCCGGGGAAGGAGGTGCGGGCAGGCGGCCGCCGAAAAAGCGGCCGGCCGCACCTCCACCTTAAAGCGCCCCACTAAGGCTGCTGTACGGACCCGGTCTCTGAATGCTATTAGTGGCCGCCACGGAAGAGGCGGCCGCTACTGAAGATGGGGGTCGGGCCGGTGTCGGGGCGGAACCGGGGCACTGCGCACACCGATGACGTCATCGGTGGCGGCGCAGCGCTACCGGCTACCGCTGCAATTAGCGCATCACTGAATTTAGCCCGAAGTTTGCAGACTGGCGCAGAAGCCCTCTTTGGGCGGTAACTGGGCGCAAAGCCCACTGAATTTCTAGGCCTGAGTATTTCCAGCATTTTCTATTGTTATTTCAGATTTCTAGCATCCGCAGTATTTTGCTCTTTTTAAGCAGCTCATGTCTTCCCCAAAACAAACCCCAAATCTCAACCTTGACAATCTGCATCATATGAACAGATTCCCACAAAACAGCTGGCGATCATATTATTACAACAACAACAATAACAAATTGTATTTATGTAGCACCTTTAATGTAGTAAAACATCCCAAGGCCAGGAGTGTTATAAGACAAAAAAATTGACTCTTGCAGACTATTAAAAAATTACAGACTATTGCGATAAATTGCAATGGATTCCATTAGGATAGGATCAAATTTCCTATTTATGTTCATCTTGTACTTTACAAATACTTGCATAAAATCCAAAATGTCTAAGGGTTTTAGTAGATTACTCATTCAACGTGTCCAATTAATGTGAAGCAGCAATCAATAACACAAACAGAATGCTGAACTATGTCAGCAACACAGCAGAATACATGTCAGATGGAGTCGTGCTCAAGTGATTAGTGCTCTGATTAAATCTTATCTTGAGTACCTAATCTAATTCTGAACTCGGAGATAACAGCAACTTGCATTTATATAGCACCTTTAACACAGTAAAATGTCCCAAAGCGCTTCACAGGAGTGTATTAGAAAAAAAAATTGACACTGAGCCAAAGAAGGAGATATTTGCACAGGTGACCAGATGTATTTTCAAAAAGGTAGGATTTAAGGAGCGTCTTAAAGAAGGAGATAGAGGTGGAGAGGTGGAGAGGTTTAGGGAAGGAATTCCAGAGCTTAGGGCCTAGGCAGCTGAAGGCACAGCCACCAATGGTAGGCCAATGGGATGCACAAGAGACCAAAATTATAGGAACATAGAGGGGGAAAAGTTCAGTTGGTTTGCACCTCCCGTTAGCGCCTTAAGAGGGCGCTAATGGAGCGCAAAGCAACTAGCACCTGGGCACGGCGATATCTGCGCCTCTCGCGAAATTGACCAGACATTTTGCGGCGGCGCTAAACAATACCGCCCCAATCTCCTGCGCACGCAGATTTTGACGTCATTCGAACGTGCAACGCCCTTGTGGCGCCCCGGAACGGAAATTGAGTGGTGCCCCCCTCCTTTCCGCCTGGCGCAAGCAATGACAGGTAGACTGGAACGCTTCCCAGTCACTGTAGGGCTGGGGGGGGGCGCTATTTAAAGGGGGCCTCTTCCTGGCTTTTTCTGTGGTAGACATTTTTGCGCCACTCGTTCTGAGAGAGAGATTCTGAGAGAGAGAAAGAGAGACTTCTGCATTGAGTCAACGTTGTGTGAAGTAGTTTTGGCTACTGAGCATCACATTGCAGGTACTTTGGTTTTTGACCTTCATTACTTTGATTGCCAATAGACTATGGGGGCTGCACTGATTGGGGGCATCATCCTACGTCAGCAGAATCGGAGGCCACAGAGACGCAGAGAGAGTGGCAATCATGGTCAGATGGAGGAGGGCCAACAGGCCTCTGTACAGGAGACCTTACCCTCCCAGGGTATTTCGCCAACAATTCTCCTACATTAATATGTCTGAGGAGCAGTGTTTGCGAAGGCTGCGCTTCAGCAAGGAGGTGGTCACTGAGCTCTGCCACCTGCTGCAGCCAGATCTGCAGCCTCTACTGAGGACCAGGACGTCTCTGTCGGTGGCAGTGAGGATCACAGTGGCTCTGAACTTTTATGCCACCGGCTCCTTTCAAGCAGCTACTGGAGACATCGCCAATATCTCCCAGTTCGCGGTCCATTGCTGCATCCGTCAGGTCACAAATGCCCTCTTTAAAAGAAGACGACAGTACATCTCTTTCCCCTAGACCCGGGCCAAACAGCATGAACGCGCATTGGGCTTTGCGAGGATAGCGGGCTTCCCCATGGTGCAGGGCGCCATTGACTGCACGCATGTGGCTTTTCGTGCACCACATGAGAATGCAGAGGATTTCCGCAACTGAAAGGGATTCCATTCCTTAAACGTCCAGTTGGTCTGTGACCACAGACAGCTGATACTCGCTGTCAATGCCCGCTATCCTGGCAGCAGCCACGATGCATTCATCCTGCACCAGATTACTGTGGCAGAACTTTTCCAGTCGCCGCATAACCCAGGTGGTTGGCTACTCGGGGACAAGGGATATCCACTGTGCACCTGGCTGATGAGACTGCTCCGTATGCCCAACACCCCTGCTGAGCTGCGGTACAACGAGAGCCATCTCACTACCAGGAACATGGTTGAGCACACAATCGGTGTGCTCAAGCAACAGTTCCACTGTCTGGACCACTCAGGAGGAGCCCTGCAGTACTCGCCTGAGCGAGTCTCCCTCTTCGTAGTTGTGTGCTGCATGACCTAGCAATCCTCAGGAACCAACCATTGCCACCAGGCCTTGGAGCACCACCAGAGGAGGAGGAGGAAGAGGAGGAGGAAGAGGAGGAGGAAGAGGAGGAGGAAGAAGAGGAGGATGATCATCAACAGCACCAAGGTGGGAGGGAGGCCCACAATGTAGGAACTGGAAGGGCCGTCCATCAACGTCTGATAGCAAGCCGCTTCTAGGCCCCTGCTGAGGAAATGGCTTCTGCCATTGAGAACAACATGAATGAAACCAACCCGCAACCCCTATGCTGGCCAAGGCAGCAATGATTCCAAAGACCAAACATGTACATTTTGAATATAAAAACTTATTTATTTTACAAAATCTGTGTGTGTCATTTCCTCATGACAAACTAATAGAAAGAAACACAAAAAAACATTAACATAACTGGTTCTCACAACATGGAGACAATGTCCAAAACACTAAACAAAAGTTTGACCATGAACCTCGGCCTTTAATAAATAAATGACCAACATTTTGTCACACCTCCTACTTTTTGCCCTTCGAGGGTGATCTCCTTCCCTTGTGCACTTCCCCCCTGCCCACCTTACTGCTCCTCCATAATGGGACCCCAGTGGCTGCAACAAGGCTGGAGGAAGGCTGCTGACTGTCAGAACCTGAGACTGCAGATGCCCTTGAAGGACGGCCTCGACCAGCTCTGGACCTGGAGGGCCCAGCTGCAGACTGCACCAACTCTGCATGGGTGGCAGCAGTCTGTCCTACTTTGTGGCAAGTGCAGTGGAGAAGTGACAGAGGTGGCAGCAGCAATGCTGTCATCTTGGGAGAGGACAGAAACTCCCTGCTCGACCGACACACTGGCACTCCCACGGGGCAGCACTTCAGCATCCGGAGCAATCTGCTGGAGCACAGATTGCTGGCCTGCTGCGGCATGGTGAGAGCCCCGGGGAAATGTGTCCGAACCAGCGAGGATGGCAGCAATCAGTGCTTGCATGGCATCAATCTGAGTCTGCATGAGAGCAGACAGAGATGGGGTCATGGCAACCAGTGACTGAATTTCAGCACTGAATATTTGCGTGGCATCCGCCTGTGCTACAGCAAAGTGCTCCACACACCTTGCCAGTGATTCAATGCATTCGGGCACCCTTCCTACTGCACCCATGAGCTCAGTGTGCATGTCCACCACCTGGGTGTTCATTCAGCGATCAGCCCCTCCTCCTCTGCGTCCAGTGCAGTAGGACTCACTGGCATACTCTCCCTCCGGGGAGAAGGCCCCCAAGCTTCCCTACCCCATCGCATTGCTGCAGCCCGCTGGGTCCTGGAGCTTCACCCTCATCAGACCCTTCCCCCCTGCTCCCCTCCAGGGAAGGCGTGTTCCCAGTGTGGGCATGGGCTTCCTCAGAAGAGGTTGGCGCTGATGCTCCAGTTTCATCTTCCTCCTCGCCTGCAGCTTCACTCCCACTGGCAGCTTGAGGGCCCATCTCCTCAGCTGGTGAATCACCATCTGAAAGCAGAGAGGTACAAGAGTGGCTTTAGCATGAGGACAGGGTGGCAGTAAGGGAGGAATGAGTGCAGCGATTTAGTAAGTTGTCAAAGGCTGGTGTTGTGAGGGACAAGTGGAAGGAGAGAGGACAAAAAGGTGATGACCTTACCATTGCTGTCCAGAACGGGGTCGGCCTCTCCAGTGGCGACGGGACCGATCACCCGACTTGCCACAATCCTCTGGACGCGCGCCTCAAGATCGCTGAGGGGTTCCACCCATCCGTTGCTGCTGTCTCCTATTATGAGATAGCTCGGACTTATCTGAGTAAGGATGTTCTTGCCATGGAGGGAGTGAGTCATAGAGTTTTACAGCACAGAAAGAGGCCCTTCGGCCCATCGTGTCTGCGCCGCCCATCCATCCCTGTCCAGTCTAATCCCATTTTCCAGCATTTGGTCCATAGCCTTGTATGCAATGGCATTTCAAGTGCTCATCCAAATGCTTCTTGAATGTTGTGAGGGTTCCTGCCTCTACCACCCTTTTAGGCATTGAGTTCCACATTCCAACCACCCTCTGGGTGAAAAAGTTCCTCCTCAAATCCCCACTAAATCTCCTGCCCCTTACCCTGAATCTATGCCCCCTTGTTATTGACCCCCCTACTAAGGGGAAAAGTTCCTCTTTGTCTACCCTATCTATGCCCCTCATCATTTTGTACACCTCAATCAGGTCCCCCCTCAGCCTTCTTTGCTCCAAGGAAAACAACCCCAGCCTGTTTAGTCTTTCTTCATAGCTGAGGCGCTCCATCCCAGGTAACATCCTGGTGAATCTTCTCTGCACCCTCTCCAAAGCAATCACATCCTTCCTATAGTGAGGTGACCAGAACTGCACACAGTACTCCAGCTGTGGCCTCACCAGCGTTTTGTACAGCTCCATCATAACCTCCCCGCTCTTATATTCTATGCCTCGGCTAATGAAGGCAAGTATCCCATATGCCTTTTTAACCACCTTATCTACCTGTTCCGCTGCCTTCAGGGATCTATGTACATGTACACCAAGGTCCCTCTGACCCTCTGTACTTCCTAGGGTCCTACCACTCATTGTGTATTCCCTTGCCTTATTTGTCCGTCCAAAATGCATCGCCTCGCACTTTTCAGGGTTAAATTCCATTTGCCACTTTTCCGCCCATCTGACCAACCCGTTTATATCGTCCTGTAGCCTAAGGCTTTCCTCCTCGCAATTTACCACCCCACCAATTTTCATGTCATCTGCGAACTTACTGATCATACCTTTTACATTCTCATCCAAATCATTTATGTAGATCACAAACAACAAGGGACCCAGCACCGATCCCTGAGGTACCCCACTGGACACAGGCTTCCAGTCACAAAAGCAACCTTCGACCATCACCCTCTGCCTCCTGCCACTCAGCCAGTTTAGGATCCAACGCGCCAAGGCACCCTGGATCCCATGGGCTCTTACCTTCTTGACCAGTCTCCTATGCGGGACTTTGTCAAAAGCTTTACTGAAGTCCATGTAAACCACATCCACAGCATTTCCCTCATCCACCCCCCTAGTCACCCCCTCGAAAAATTCAATCAGGTTTGTCAGACATGATTTACCCTTGACAAAGCCATGCTGACTATCCCCGATTAATCCTTGCCTCTCCAAGTGGAGACTAATTTTGTCCCTCAGAATTTTTTCCAATAATTTCTCTACCACAGATGTTAGGCTCACTGGCCTGTAATTCCCTGGTTTATCCCTGCTACCCTTCTTGTATAATGGTACTACATTAGCTGTTCTCCAGTCCTCTGGTACATCCCCTGTGGCCAGAGAGGTTCTGAAAATTTGTGTCAGAGCCCCTGCAATCTCCTCCTTTGCCTCCCACAGCAGCCTGGGATACATCTCGTCCGGGCCTGGGGATTTATCCACTTTTTGGCCTGCTAAAACCGCTAGCACCTCCTCCCTCTCGATGCTAATATGTTCAAGTATGTCACAGTCCCCTTGCCCGATTTCTATGTCTGCATCGTCTTTCTCCATAGTGAACACAGATGCAAAAAATTCATTCAAAACCCCGCCTACATCATCTGGCTCTACACACAGATTGCCACTTTGGTCCCTAATGGTCCCTACCCTTTCCCTGGTTATCCTCTTGCCCTTAATATACTTATAAAACATCTTAGGATTTTCCTTTATTTTGCTCGCCAGTGTTATTTCATGGCCCCTCCTCGCCCTCCTAATTTCTTTTTTAAGTATGCCCCTGCACTTTTTATACTCCTCTAGGGCTTCTTCCGTCTTTAGTCTTTTGTAACTGCCAAAAGCCCCCCTTTTATTCCTAATGCATTTTTGTATATCCCTTGTCATCCAAGGTTCCCTTTGCTTGTTGGTCCCACCCTTGACCTTTACAGGAACATGTTGGCGTTGTACTCTCTCTATTTCCCTTCTGAAAGTCTCCCACTGTTTTGATGTGGATTTTCCTATAAGTAGCTGCTCCCAGTCCACTTTGGCCAGATCCTGCCTTATCATATTAAAATCGGCCTTCCCCCAATTTAGAACCCTTATTTCCGGGCCGTCTTTGTCTTTTTCCATGACCACCTTAAATCTCACCGAATTATGGTCACTGTCGCCAAAATGCTCTCCTGCTGATACTTCCACCATTTGCCCGGCTACATTCCCCAGAATTAGGTCCAGTACCGCCCCCTCTCTTGTAGGACTTTCTACATGTTGGCTCAAAAAGCTCTCCTGGATGCACTTTAAGAATTCTGCACCCTCTAAGCCTTTCACACTCTGACTATCCCAATTTATATTGGGGAAGTTGAAATCCCCCACTATTATTACCCTATTATTTTCACACTTCTCTGAGATTTGCCTACATATCTGTTCCTCTATCTCCCCCTGACTGTTTGGGGGCCTATAGTACACTCCCAGCAAAGTGCTTGCCCCCTTTTTGTTTTTAAGTTCTACCCATATGGCCTCATTAGGGGAACCCGCTAATATATCATCCCTCCTTACAGCAGTAATTGACTCCTTAATTAATATTGCAACACCCCCTCCCCTTTTACACCCCCCTCTGTCTCGCCTGAAGATTCTATACCCCGGAATATTGAGCTGCCAGTCCTGACCCTCCCTCAACCATGTCTCCGTGATAGCAACAATATCGTACTCCCATGTGTTCAACAACAACTTCAGTTCATCCACCTTATTTGCAAGACTCCTTGCATTAAAATAAATGCCTTCCAGCCCTGCCATATTCCCTTTTGCCTTCACATATTTGCTCTGCCTTCCCAGCTGACTTGTTTTTTCCTCTGTATTTGGCTGTAAATCACCCCCTACTATAGCTCCACTCTGTACCCCATCCCCCTGCCAAGTTAGTTTAGTGCAGCGAAGATTCACCAGACTGATACCTGGGATGGCAGGAATGACGTATGAAGAGAGATTGGGTCGATTAGGCTTATATTCGCTAGAGTTTAGAAGAATGAGAGTGGGTCTCATTGTAACTTATAAAATTCTAACAGGACTAGACAGACTAGATGCAGGAAGGATGTTGCCGATGGTGGGACAGTCCAGAACCAGGGGTCACAGTCTAAGGATAAGGGGTAAGCCATTTAGGACTGAGATGAGGAGGAATTTCTTCACCCAGAGAGTGGTGAACCTGTGGAATTCTCTACCACAGAAGGCAGTTGAGGCCAACTTATTAAATATATTCAAGAAGGAGTAAGTTATGTTTCTTATGGCTAAAGGGATCAAGGGATATGGGGAGAAAGCAGGGACAGGGTACTGAATTTGGATGATCAGCCATGATCTCATTAAATGGCAGAACAGGCTCGAGGGGCCGAAAGGCCTACTCCGGCTCCTATCTTCTATGTTTCTATGTTTCTATGCAAGAAAAAGGACGGTGTCTGAGTAAATATACAGCCATGGTCTTGCCTGATGTGCCTCCCATAGGTGAATAGCCCTTACTGTATGCAGCCATGGTCTTGCCTGATGTGCCTCCTATAGGTGAATAGGCCTTACTGTATGCAGCCATGGTCTTGCCTGATGTGCCTCCCATAGGTGAATAGGCCTTACTGTATGCAGCCATGATTTTGCCTGATGTGCCTCCCATAGGTGAATAGCCCTTACTGTATGCAAAGTTTGGAATGCACGTGTGTTTCATGAGAGGGCCATAGGTGTTGGATGAGTGTTAGGCATTGGGGTTTTAAGACCCTCTGGCCATAGAGTGAGGTTGAGATGGAGGGATGGAGAGGTATTGAAAAAAATCCACTCATTCTGACGACCCGAGTGAGGTCATTGAACTTTTTTCGACATTGTATATGGGTCCTGGGCACCATGCTGCTTGAGGAGACACTCTGAGCCACCTCCCTCCATACTCTTCTGTACTTGTGTGGCAAAGGCCTCCTGCCACTCTCTGGGTACAGTGTTAATCTTCTGTGCTCCACCGCGCCAACCAAAGCCTCCAAGGCCCGATCGCAGAAGCGCTGTGCTGGCTCCCTGACCCTCTCCAAAGTCCTTGGCTGGAAGATTTATCCACAGGTCTGCCCAGGCTGAGATTCAAGGCTGCAATGAGCAGGGTGTGGCTGCAGAGCAAGATCGACCCTCACCTTTAAGAACTGGCCGGCGCCAGTGTGTCTGTGTTCAATCGCTAACTGACAGCACCTGCGCTCTGAGGTAGCGCCTCGCTCCTCGGCCTTTGCGCCTTAAGACAGGTGTGTAGTGCCTGATTTAGTGCTCCAATTACCTCCAGGGGCGATGAAAGCCAAGTTTGCAGTCGGAGGCGATAATTACCGCCAGGTGCTAAACTTTGTGCATGGCCGATAATCGCGCCCCTAATGGGGCGATACTGAATTTTTCCCCCAGAGTTTTTAGAGGGTTGGAGGGCTGGAGAAAGTTAAAGAGAGAGGGAGAGACACATGGGAAACATTCAGGCTCTGGATGTGGTGCAGGTGGAGGCACAGGACTGATCCCCAGCATCAGAGTACTGAGAAAAGAATAAAGAAAGCTGGACTTTTTAGCTTGAAAGTAGGAACTGAAAGGTGACCTTACAGAACTTTATAAAATAATGAGCAATATAGCCTGGAAATTCCTGGATCCCACTCAGCTAACTGCTAACTCCAGAGACCATTATGATAGGTGTGGTAGTAGACTCTAGGGCAGTGGCAGATGATTGAAGGGAGAAACCCAAGTGATGCCACCTCTTCCTCCATAAAGCCCTCAATCACTTTGTCCAATCCAAGGCTTTCAACGAAAAATGTCTTCAGCATGTTTCTTCTTCCTTTACACGGCTCCCTCCTTTTCATGGTGTCAGGATCAAAGCAGGGTTCAAGCAATGGGTGGAATTCTGGCCCAACCATACTTTGGCGGGAGGCGGAAAATCCAGGCCAAAAATCCATTACTGCTTTTTCTCAACACTCTAGTCATATTTAGCTTTTTGATTAATATTACCACCAAGAGCAAAACGAACCCCATGCTGCATCAAATTGAAAACACTGGCCCAAAATTTCCTCTGAGCTGCTCCCACACTCCTGTCGCAACTTTGCTGAATCCAAAGTGTAAAGGTGATGAGCTATTATGAAGGATTAGAGAAGTTCAAGTGTACACTTTGGAAAAAAATAGTAGTTATCACATCATCAAAGTATATAAAATATTAAATGATATATATGTAAAGTAAATGCAGATTATTACTTCAAAATACAAAAAGAAAGTAGATCCAGAGGATATAAGTGGAAAGTAGTGAAAAGTAAATTCAAAGTAGATATTAGAAAGAACATCTTGTCCCCGAGAATCCATGGTCTGTGATCTCAGGAGTTACATCCTTCAGCGCTGGAGTTTGCAGGATTAACTGGAAGGATCCTAATTTGCATGTGGCTGGTGAGTGCCTGTACCACTACTTGTGCAACTCTATTACCCACCTGTCCATTGTGGTCAGAAAATCGCTCACCTGACCAAACACTCTCCCTTTCGCAACCCCAGCCAACTCTCATTCGGCCCCTTGTGTAAGAGGGTCTATCCAGATTTTGGAAAATAAAATGCGATGCTTTCTTTGGGGGCTGTAGGCCAATGTTCCCTCTTATTTTTTTTTGGTGCGCGGTCCCTTTAAGTGGCTCCGCGGCCCATTCAAATTTTCGTACATGTTTGGTTTCTCCTATATAAAAGCCGGTGAGCAGCCTGCGTGGGATCTCCAGACCACTTGTGGGAATGTTGGTGCAGACTACTCCCCTGGCCTGGACAACCCGGTGGGATCCATTTATGCCCATCTGGAGGCCGGTACATCTCACCTCACTCAGCGTACTGGCCTCCAGTCCTATTTCATCTGAGCCAGGGAAGCAGCAGAGAATCTCTGCCCTGATCTCCACCCCACTGATGTCACTGGGCTTGTAAAAAAACTTGCATTTATATTCCATTCTCCCAGTTTCTCCGCCTCCGCCGTATCTGCTCCGACGATGCCACCTTCCACACCAGTGCTTCAGACATGTCTTCCTTTTTCCGCAACCGAGGATTCCCCTCTACCGTGGTGGACACTGCCCTCGACCGTGTCAGTTCTATCTCCCGCACCTCTGCCCTCACCCCTGCCCCTCCCTCCCAGAACCACGATAGGGTTCCCCTTGTCCTCACCTTTCACCCCACCAGCCTCCACATTCAACGGATCATCCTCCGGCATTTCCGCTACCTCCAAAGTGATCCCACCACCAAACGTATCTTCCCCTCCCCTCCCCTTTCAGCATTCTGCAGGGACCGCTCTCTCCGAGACACCCTAGTCCACTCCTCTATCACCCCAAACAGCCCTTCCCCTTCGCCTGGCACCTTCCCGTGCAAGCGGAGGAGGTGTAACACCTGCCCCTATACCTCCCCCCTCCCCACTGTCCAGGGCCCCAAACACCCCTTCCAGGTGAAACAGCGATTTACTTGTACTTCTCGCAATCTAGTATACTGTATTCGCTGCTCACGATGCGGTCTCCTCTACATTGGGGAGACCAAACGCAGATTGGGTGACCGCTTTGCGGAACACCTCCGTTCAGTCCGTAAGGGTGACCCCGAGCTTCCGGTCGCCTGTCATTTCAATTCACCGCTCCATTCCCACTCGGACCTCACCGTCCTTGGCCTCTTGTACTGTTCCACGGAAGCTCAACGTAAACTCGAGGAACAGCACCTCATCTTCCGATTAGGCACTCTGCAGCCTTCCGGTCTCAATATCGAGTTCAACAATTTCAGATCATAACCTCGGCCCCTATTTCATTTTTACTTATATTTTTCCACTCCTTTCCTCCCCCCCCCTCTCCTTTTGTTTCTCTCTCACACCTGGCAGCTATCTTCTGCCCTGCCAGTACACTTTACACCTAATCCCAGCCTATTACCATCTCGTCTAGCTTCTAATCTCTTTTACTTCTTTTGGTTCTTTTATTCTTTTGTCCGATCGCAGCCCTGCCTTCGATCTAGTTCCTTTTCTCTCCAGTTTTGAAGAAGGGTCAAACCCGAAACGTCAACTCAAATTTCTCTCCACGGATGTTGCCTGACCTGCTGAGTTTTTCCAGCATTTTCTGTTGTTATTTTGCATTTATATAGTTTCTTTCACAACCTTAGGACATCCCAAAGCGCTTGACAGTCGGTAAAGTACTTTTGAAGTGTAGTCACTGTTGTAATGTAGGAAAAGCGACAGCCATTTTTTTGCACAGCAAACTCCCACAAACGGCAATGTGATATTGTGAGGGTGGGCGGAGGTTGCTCTCCTTACAAGGCTGACTGAAAAATTCCAGAATCAGCGAAGGCGTGGCACGACCAGCTCCTTGCCTTTTCAGGTAGGTTCGACCAGACTCCTGCAGAACTCTATTCATGGCTCCTTACTTAAAAGAATGATAAATGTTTTGACTAATCTATCAAGCAAGGTAACAGAGGCAAATCTATTTAGACTATTTAAAATACAATCAATTGTAATGTTTGGAGAGTAAATGCACTAGAGAGATGAGCTTCAGTGGGCCTTTTCTCATCCCTGAGTTTTCTTATCTTCTAATTATGTGTAAAGAATAAAGTGTCAGCACTTTAAAGGCTCAATATGTTTATTTGCAGGGATTGAAAATAACCCATTGAGAGGAAAGATAACTATCAGTTCTTAATATGTTTCTTGAAATTTTATCAAGATAACCCATACCTCCACTGTTTAATCATGTGTCAACAAAATTTTTGCACATGCCTTGGACCTGAATTGATTCATAGCTTATTGCAACTTAAGTCTGGTAACAGTGTATCTCTCCACTGTAATTGTGCATTACATATACTCGCACTTATAATTAATTGCCCTTTCTTATCACAACCCAAGTGCACAAGTACTTCATCATGTAATACATACACTGCCTCAGGCACCTTATCTTACAGCCCAGTAATACTTTTGGTTTGGATTGATGCAAAGTGGTTTTGGTTTTGCATGAATGAAAATGGTATTGGAACTCAGAGTGAAGTCCACAGATTGGATTCTGGAAATCAATATTAGACCACCTTGAGGAGGTCCCCTTCCATCCCTTTGACTTCATACCAGCTGTGGTATATCTGTAACAGGTGTGAAATGAACCTTGGTTGGTGCTTTCATCTGGGAACTTTTCACGTCATTCTTAAATTGCTTGACATGGGTTTTCACTAACACTAAAAATTTAACCAGCAGTTGGACATTGGTGAGCAGAAATCTGCACTTACGTATCGGCAAAATTTCTCAGCGCTCCACTTGCCTGACCAGAAAGAAACACAGAGCCAGCTCTGCATCCTACAATTTCAAACTAGTACCTGTAGCATAACAGTCCATTGCTGAGACCTTTTTGATTGATGTTTTGCTGACAACTTGCAGTTACAAAGTACGAAGCAGTTAAATGCTGTGGAGCTGTGTTCTCTGGGAACTTGCATTACTAACAGCATGATCACAGACAGTATAATAGCAAAATACTGCGGATGCTGGAAATCTGAAATAACAACAGCAAATGCTGGAAATACTCAGCAGGCCAGGCAGCATCTGTGGAGAGAGAAACAGAGTTAACGTTTCAGGTCTGGAACCCTTCATCAGAACTGGAAAAAGCTGGAAATGTAACAGATTTTAAGCAGGTGCAGAGACAGGGGGGGAGGGGTTTAGGAGGGGAGGAAGGAATTGAAAGAGCATGCTGTGAAAATGTTGCAAATGGGAATGGCAAAATCATACTGCATGAAAAATGGGGGCAGGGATTATTAGACCAAGGACAGAGAGATCAGAGTGGGAGTGAAGTGGTGAATTAAAGTGACAGGCAACCGGAAGCTTACGGAGGTGTTCCGCAAAGCGGCCGCCCAATCTGCGTTTGGTCTCCCCAATGTAGAGGAGACTGCATCGTGAGCAGCGAATACAGTATATTAAATGGGAAGAAGTACAAGTAAATCGCTGTTTCACCTGGAAGGGGTGTTTGGGGCCCCGGACAGTGGGAAGGGAGGAGGTTAAAGGGCATGTGTTGCATCTCCTGCGCTTGCACGGGAAGGTGCCAGGTGAAGGAGAAGTGCTGTTGCGGGTGATTGAGGAGTGGACCAGGGTGTCGCAGAGGGAGCGGTCCCTTTGGAATGCTGAAAGGGGAGGTGAGGGGAAGATGTGTTTGGTGGTGGGATCACGTTGGAGGTGGCTGAAATGGCGGAGGATGATCCGTTGAATGTGGAGGCTGGTGGGGTGAAAGGTGAGGACAAGGGGAACCCTATCATGGTTCTGGGAGGGAGGGGAAGGGGTGAGAGCAGAAGTGCGGGAAATAGGGGACCTGAGTAGGACTGGAACAAAGAATGTTCCACATATCCCATGAACAGGCAGGCATAGCTAGGGCCCATGCGGGTTCCCATGGCAACACCTTTAATTTGGAGGAAGTGAGTGGAGTCAAAGGAGAAGTTGTTCAATGTGAGAACAAGTTCAGCCAGGCGGAGGAGGGTGGTGGTGGATGGGGACTGGTCGGGCCTCTGTTCAAGGAAGAAACGGAGTGCCCGAAGGCCGTCCTGGTGGGGGATGGAGGTGTAGAGGGATTGGACGTCCATAGTGAAAAGGAGACGGTTGGGGCCAGGAAACTGGAAACTGTTAAAGTGACGGAGGGTGTCGGAAGAGTCGCGAATGTAGGTGGGAAGAGACTGGACAAGGGGAGAAAAAATAGAGTCGAGATAGGAAGAGATAAGTTCCATGGGGCAAGAACAAGCTGAAACGATGGGTCTACCAGGGCAGTCCTGCTTGTGGATCTTGGGAAGGAGGTAGAAGCGGGCTGTGCAGGGTTGGGGGACTATGAGGTTGGCGGCCATGGAGGGAAAATCTCCAGAGGAGATGAGGTCAGTGACACACTTGGAAACAATGGCTTGATGTTTGCTAGTGGGGTCATGGTCCAGGCGGAGGTAGGAGGAGGTGTTGGAGAGTTGGCGTTCAGCTTCCGCACGGTAGAGGTCGGTTCACCAAACAACAGCAGCAACAGCCTTATCAGCAGGTTTAATGATAATGTTAGGGTTGGATCGGAGAGAACGGAGTGCTGCAAGTTCAGAGGGAGTTAGATTGGAGTGAGAGTGGGGAGCAGAGAAATGGAGACGGCCGATGTCACGTCGGCAGTTAGCAATGAAAAGATCTAGAGAGGGTAAGAGGCCAGAGAGAGGGGTCCAAGTAGAACGAGAATTTAGAAAGCGGGAGAAAGGCTCAGCAGTGCGGGGGGAAGACTCCTGGCCAGAGAAGTGGGCACGGAGACGAAGGTGACGGAAGAAGAGCTCAGCATCATGCCGAGCTCGAAATTCATTCAGATGGGGGCGTAAGGGGATGAAGCTCAGGCCTTTGCTGAGGACTGATCGTTTGGGGTCAGAGAAGGGAAGGTCAGAGGGGATAGTGAAAACACGGCAGGGGGTGAGATTGGAAGAAGGGATGGGATCAGAGGAAAGTTACAGGGAAGAAGGTTCTGGAGGGGCGTTAGTGTCCAAGAGTTGATGAAACAGCGATTTACTTGTACTTCTTGCAATTTAATATACTGTATTCGCTGCTCACGATGCGGTCTCCTCTACATTGGGGAGACCAAACGCAGATTGGGCGACCGCTTTGCGGAACACCTCCGTTCAGTCCGTAAGGGTGACCCTGAGCTTCCGGTCGCCTGTCACTTTAATTCTCCACTTCACTCCCACTCTGATCTCTCTGTCCTCGGCCTAATAATCCCTGCCCCCATTTTTCATGCAGTATGATTTTGCCATTCCCATTTGCAACATTTTCACAGCATATTCTTTCAATTCCTTCCTCCCCTCCTAAACCCCTCCCCCCCTGTCTCTGCACCTGCTTAAAATCTGTTATATCTCCAGCTTTTTCCAGTTCTGATGAAGGGTCCCAGACCTGAAACGTTAACCCTGTTTCTCTCTCCACGGGTGCTGCCTGGCCTGCTGAGTATTTCCATGATCACAGACAGCATGTGCTCATGCGATGTTCTCACTTTACTTTAAGCTTGGATGTTTTTTCACCACTAATGAGGTCCTAGAAGACCTTTTCGTGCCATGCTTCTGGGCAAACATTGAGCTGGATGACACATTTCAGCTGGTCAATGACGCAATCTTTTCTTGCCGGTGATATTGAGAAATAGAATGTCAGCATTATCGTGTAGATTTTTACAGTCACTGGGCATGAATCAAGTTGAACATTTCTGGAACAAGTAATGCAGGGGACCAGAAAACACAAATCCGATTGGGAAATTATTTGACTTTTTTAACAAGCACAAACATTTACAGTGGACAGTCAAACTGGTGAATGGAATGCCAGCCTGAGTAAAAGCAGCCATAATTGCTTCAGAAGCACAGGCTTTATACTTTACTAGCTGGGGGAGCCCGGCGGTGCCGAGGCTTTCTCGAGGGGATGTTGTTGTTGGAAGAGAGAGAGGGAGCGACTGGGGGGAAGAGAGAGAGGGAAGGAGAGAGAGAGAGAGAGGGAATGAGAGAGAGGGAAGGAGAGAGAGAGGGAAGGAGAGAGAGAGAGGGAAGGAGAGAGAGAGACAGGGGGGGAAGGAGAGAGAGAGAGGGGGAAGGAGAGAGAGAGAGATGGAAGGAAAGAGAGACAGAGATGGAAGGAGAGAGAGAGGGAAGGAGAGAGAGGGAAGGAGAAAGAGAGGGAAGGAGAGAGAGACAGAGAGAGAGAGGGAAGGAGAGAGAGAGAGAGAGAGAGAGAGAGAGGGAAGGAGAGAGAGATTGGGAGTGTGAGAGAGAGAGAGATTGGGAGTGTGAGAGAGAGAGATTGGGAGTGAGAGAGAGAGAGATTGGGAGTGAGAGAGAGATTGGGAGTGTGAGAGAGAGAGATTGGGAATGTGAGAGAGAGAGACTGGGCGTGTGAGAGAGAGAGATTGGGTGTGTGAGAGAGAGAGAGATTGGGAGTGCGAGAGAGAGAGATTGGGAGTGTGAGAGAGAGAGACTGGGAGTGTAAGAGAGAGATTGGGAGTGTGAGAGAGAGAGATTGGGAGTGTGAGAGAGATTGGGTGTGTGAGAGAGAGAGATTGGGAGTGTGAGAGAGAGAGACTGGGAGTGTGAGAGAGAGATTGGGAGTGTGAGAGAGAGAGAGATTGGGAGTGTGAGAGAGAGAGACTGGGAGTGTGAGAGAGAGATTGGGAGTGTGAGAGAGAGAGATTGGGAGTGTGAGAGAGAGAGACTGGGAGTGTGAGAGAGAGATTGGGAGTGAGAGAGAGAGAGAGATTGGGAGTGTGAGAGAGAGAGATTGGGAGTGTGAGAGAGATTGGGTGTGTGAGAGAGAGAGATTGGGAGTGTGAGAGAGAGAGATTGGGAGTGTGAGAGAGAGAGATTGGGTGTGTGAGAGAGAGATTGGGAGTGTGAGAGAGAGAGACTGGGAGTGTGAGAGAGACTGGGAGTGTGAGAGAGAGAGACTGGGAGTGTGAGAGAGAGATTGGGAGTGTGAGAGAGAGAGATTGGGAGTGTGAGAGAGAGAGATTGGGAGTGTGAGAGAGAGAGATTGGGAGTGTGAGAGAGAGAGATTGGGTGTGTGAGAGAGAGATTGGGAGTGTGAGAGAGAGAGACTGGGAGTGTGAGAGAGAGATTGGGAGTGTGAGAGAGAGAGATTGGGAGTGTGAGAGAGAGAGACTGGGAGTGTGAGAGAGAGATTGGGAGTGAGAGAGAGAGAGATTGGGTGTGTGAGAGAGAGATTGGAAGTGTGAGAGAGAGAGATTGGGTGTGTGAGAGAGAGATTGGGAGTGTGAGAGAGAGAGAGATTGGGTGTGTGAGAGAGAGATTGGAAGTGTGAGAGAGAGAGATTGGGTGTGTGAGAGAGAGATTGGGAGTGTGAGAGAGAGAGACTGGGAGTGTGAGAGAGAGATTGGGAGTGTGAGAGAGAGAGATTGGGAGTGTGAGAGAGAGAGATTGGGAGTGTGAGAGAGAGAGATTGGGTGTGTGAGAGAGAGATTGGGAGTGTGAGAGAGAGAGACTGGGAGTGTGAGAGAGAGATTGGGAGTGTGAGAGAGAGAGAGATTGGGAGTGTGAGAGAGACTGGGAGTGTGAGAGAGAGATTGGGAGTGAGAGAGAGAGAGAGATTGGGAGTGTGTGAGAGAGAGAGATTGGAGTGTGAGAGAGAGAGATTGGGAGTGTGAGAGAGAGAGACTGGGAGTGTGAGAGAGAGCTACACTAAATGGGAAAAACATACAATAGAAGCCCTACATGCAGAATTCTGCCGAAGCATCCTTCGCACCCAAAGGAAAACGCCAACAAATGCATGCAGAGCCGAACTAGGCAGATACCCACTGATAATAAACATCCAAAAACGAGCACTAAACTTCCTAAATCACCTCAAATCTAGCTCCCCAGACACCCTTCATTTCAAAGCCTTTCAGACCCAAGAGCTAAACCCAGAAAAGAGTCCCCTGAGTCAGCTGCTACGGAAACTAAGTACTCAGCCGGACCCTGACCAGCCCCAGACCAACACAGCCGCCCAAACACCAATCCGAGTGAACCAAATCATTAAAAAATGCAAAGAAACCTACCTGGAACATTGGAACAAAATAACCGAAAGCCAAAGCAGATTAGAATGTTACCGGGCCCTAAAAAGAGAATATAAACTGGCAGACTACCTCACGACCATCAGAGACACAAAACAGAGACAGACCCTCACCAGGTACAGACTAAGCGACCACCAACTGGAAATTGAAAAAGGCAGATACAAGAAATCCTGGCAGCCTAGAGAGAATAGAATATGCGATCAATGTCTGGCTGGCGAGGTTGAAACAGAAATGCATTTCCTCCTAAAATGCGAAAAATTCAACACATCAAGAAACATATTATTCAACAAGCTAAGCCAAACAACCCCAGATTTCAAGAATTGGATGATCTGTCAAAATTGAGATTAGTCCTAGGAGAAGGAGACAGACCATACCTTGGGGCCAAATATGTAACAACATGTCACAACCTGAGGACTGTTTAAAATTAAGACTGTTTAAAATTAATATTGAACGTACCAAATGAAGTACAAAGACTGTTTAAAATTAATATTGTTTAAAAGTAATATTGTATGTACCCAACAAATGTCAAATCGATTGACACCTACAGAATGTTGGAAAACTGTACCTTTTTGCTATGTAAGCTTTGGCAATATGGTTCTCTGTAAACTTTCATGCCAATAAAGCATTTTAATTGGAATTGGAATTGGAGAGAGAGATTGGGAGTGTGAGAGAGAGAGAGATTGGGAGTGTGAGAGAGAGAGATTGGGAGTGTGAGAGAGAGAGACTGGGAGTGTGAGAGAGAGATTGGGAGTGAGAGAGAGAGAGAGATTGGGAGTGTGTGAGAGAGAGAGATTGGGAGTGTGAGAGAGAGAGATTGGGAGTGTGTGAGAGAGAGAGATTGGGAGTGTGAGAGAGAGAGAGATTGGAGTGTGTGAGAGAGAGAGATTGGGAGTGTGTGAGAGAGAGAGATTGGGAGTGTGAGAGAGAGAGATTGGGAGTGTGAGAGAGAGAGATTGGGTGTGTGAGAGAGAGATTGGGAGTGTGAGAGAGAGATTGGGAGTGTGAGAGAGAGATTGGGAGTGTGAGAGAGAGAGACTGGGAGTGTGAGAGAGAGATTGGGAGTGTGTGAGAGAGAGAGATTGGGAGTGTGTGAGAGAGAGAGATTGGGAGTGTGAGAGAGAGAGATTGGGAGTGTGAGAGAGAGAGATTGGGAGTGTGTGAGAGAGAGAGATTGGGAGTGTGAGAGAGAGAGATTGGGAGTGTGAGAGAGAGAGATTGGGAGTGTGTGAGAGAGAGAGATTGGGAGTGTGAGAGAGAGAGATTGGAGTGTGTGAGAGAGAGAGATTGGGAGTGTGAGAGAGAGAGATTGGGAGTGTGAGAGAGAGAGATTGGGAGTGTGTGAGAGAGAGAGATTGGGAGTGTGAGAGAGAGGAGATTGGGTGTGTGTGAGAGAGAGAGAGATTGGGAGTGTGAGAGAGGGAGACTGGGAGTGTGAGAGAGAGATTGGGAGTGTGAGAGAGAGAGAGATTGGGAGTGAGAGAGAGAGAGATTGGGAGTGTGAGAGAGAGAGAGAGACTGGGCGTGTGAGAGAGAGAGATTGGGTGTGTGAGAGAGAGAGAGATTGGGAGTGTGAGAGAGAGAGATTGGGAGTGTGAGAGAGAGAGAGATTGGGAGTGTGAGAGAGAGAGATTGGGAGTGAGAGAGAGAGAGATTGGGAGTGAGAGAGAGATTGGGAGTGTGAGGAGAGAGAGATTGGGAATGTGAGAGAGAGAGACTGGGCGTGTGAGAGAGAGAGATTGGGTGTGTGAGAGGAGAGAGAGATTGGGGAGTGCGAGAGAGAGAGATTGGGAGTGTGAGAGAGAGAGACTGGGAGTGTAGAGAGAGATTGGGAGTGTGAGAGAGAGAGATTGGGTGTGTGAGAGAGAGAGATTGGGAGTGTGAGAGAGAGAGACTGGGAGTGTGAGAGAGAGATTGGGCAGTGTGAGAGAGAGAGAGATTGGGAGTGTGAGAGAGAGAGACTGGGAGTGTGAGAGAGAGATTGGGAGTGTAAGAGAGAGATTGGGAGTGTGAGAGAGAGAGACTGGGAGTGTGAGAGAGAGATTGGGAGTGAGAGTGAGAGAGATTGGGAGTGTGAGAGAGAGAGATTGGGAGTGTGAGAGAGATTGGGAGTGTGAGAGAGAGAGATTGGGTGTGTGAGAGAGAGAGATTGGGAGTGTGAGAGAGAGAGATTGGGTGTGTGAGAGAGAGATTGGGAGTGTGAGAGAGAGAGACTGAAATTGAAAAAGGCAGATACAAGAAATCCTGGCAGCCTAGAGAGAATAGAATATGCGATCAATGTCTGGCTGGCGAGGTTGAAACAGAAATGCATTTCCTCCTAAAATGCGAAAAATTCAACACATCAAGAAACATATTATTCAACAAGCTAAGCCAAACAACCCCAGATTTCAAGGAATTGGATGATCTGTCAAAATTGAGATTAGTCCTAGGAGAAGGAGACAGACCATACCTTGGGGCTAAATCTGTAACAACATGTCACAACCTGAGGACTGTTTAAAAGTAAGACTGTTTAAAATTAATATTGAACGTACCAAATGAAGTAGAAAGACTGTTTAAAATTAATATTGTTTAAAAGTAATATTGTATATATCCAACAAATGTCAAATCGATTGACACCTACAGAATGTTGGAAAACTGTACCTTTTTGCTATGTAAGCTTTGGCAATATGGTTCTCTGTAAACTTTCATGCCAATAAAGCATTTGAACTGAACTGAACTGAACTGAACTGACTGGGAGTGTGAGAGAGAGAGACTGGGAGTGTGAGAGAGAGAGACTGGGAGTGTGAGAGAGAGACTGGGAGTGTGAGAGAGAGAGATTGGGAGTGTGAGAGAGAGAGATTGGGAGTGTGAGAGAGAGAGATTGGGTGTGTGAGAGAGAGAGATTGGGTGTGTGAGAGAGAGATTGGGAGTGTGAGAGAGAGAGACTGGGAGTGTGAGAGAGAGATTGGGAGTGTGAGAGAGAGAGATTGGGAGTGTGAGAGAGAGAGATTGGGAGTGTGAGAGAGAGAGATTGGGTGTGTGAGAGAGAGATTGGGAGTGTGAGAGAGAGAGACTGGGAGTGTGAGAGAGAGATTGGGAGTGTGAGAGAGAGAGAGATTGGGAGTGTGAGAGAGAGAGACTGGGAGTGTGAGAGAGAGATTGGGAGTGAGAGAGAGAGAGAGATTGGGAGTGTGTGAGAGAGAGAGATTGGGAGTGTGAGAGAGAGAGATTGGGAGTGTGAGAGAGAGAGACTGGGAGTGTGAGAGAGAGATTGGGAGTGAGAGAGAGAGAGAGAGATTGGGAGTGTGAGAGAGAGAGAGATTGGGAGTGTGAGAGAGAGAGATTGGGAGTGTGAGAGAGAGAGACTGGAGTGTGAGAGAGAGATTGGGAGTGAGAGAGAGAGAGAGATTGGGAGTGTGTGAGAGAGAGATTGGGAGTGTGAGAGAGAGAGATTGGGAGTGTGTGAGAGAGAGAGATTGGGAGTGTGAGAGAGAGAGAGATTGGAGTGTGTGAGAGAGAGAGATTGGGAGTGTGAGAGAGAGAGAGATTGGGAGTGTGTGAGAGAGAGAGATTGGGAGTGTGAGAGAGAGAGATTGGGAGTGTGAGAGAGAGAGATTGGGTGTGTGAGAGAGAGATTGGGAGTGTGAGAGAGAGATTGGGAGTGTGGAGAGAGAGATTGGGAGTGTGAGAGAGAGAGATGGGAGTGTGAGAGAGAGATTGGGAGTGTGTGAGAGGAGAGAGATTGGGAGTGTGTGAGAGAGAGAGATTGGGAGTGTGAGAGAGAGAGATTGGGAGTGTGTGAGAGAGAGAGATTGGGAGTGTGAGAGAGAGAGATTGGGTGTGTGTGAGAGAGAGATTGGGTGTGTGAGAGAGAGAGATTGGGAGTGTGAGAGAGGAGACTGGGAGTGTGAGAGAGAGATTGGGAGTGTGAGAGAGAGAGAGATTGGGAGTGAGAGAGAGAGAGATTGGGAGTGTGAGAGAGAGAGAGATTGGGAGTGTGAGAGGAGAGAGAGATTGGGAGTGTGAGAGAGAGATTGGGAGTGTGAGAGAGAGAGAGAGATTGGGTGTGGAGAGAGATTGGGTGTGTGGAGAGGAGAGATTGGGAGTGTGAGAGAGAGATTGGGAGTGTGAGAGAGAGAGATTGGGAGTGTGAGAGAGAGAGATTGGGAGTGTGAGAGAGAGAGACTGGGAGTGTGAGAGAGAGAGATTGGGAGTGTGAGAGAGAGAGACTGGGAGTGAGAGAGAGAGAGATTGGGAATGTGAGAGAGAGAGAGATTGGGAGTGTCAGAGAGAGAGATTGGGAGTGAGAGAGAGAGAGATTGGAGTGTGTGAGAGAGAGATTGGGAGTGTGAGAGAGAGAGAGATTGGGAGTGAGAGAGAGAGAGATTGGGAGTGTGAGAGAGAGAGAGATTGGGAGTGTGAGAGAGAGAGACTGGGGAGAGAGAGAGAGAATGGGGAGATAGAGAGAGAGAGAGAGATTGGAGTGAGAGAGAGAGAGAATGGGGAGACAGAGAGAGAGAGAGAGATTGGGAGTGTGAGAGAGAGAGAGGCTGGGGAGAGAGAGAGAGAATGGGGAGATAGAGAGAGAGAGATTGGGAGTGAGAGAGGGAGAGATTGGGAGTGTGAGAGAGAGAGATTGGGAGTGTGAGAGAGAGAGACTGGGAGTGTGAGAGAGAGAGATTGGGAGTGTGAGAGAGAGAGACTGGGGAGAGAGAGAGAGAATGGGGAGATAGAGAGAGAGAGCGACTGAGGGGGAGAGAGAGAGCGACTGAGGGGTGAGAGAGAGAGAGATGTGGAGAGAGAGAGAGGGAGAGACTGGGAGATAGAGAGAGAGACTGAGGGGGGAGAGAGAGAGAGACTGAGGGGGGAGAGACAGAGCGACTGAGGGAGGAGAGAGAGGGAGACTGGGGGAGAGAGAGAGAGATGGGGGAGAGAAAGAGAGAGAGAGAGACGGGGGAGAGAGAGGAGAGAGACTTTTTCGAGGGCATGTTGTTGTTGGAAGAGAGAGCGAGTGGGGGGGGGAAGAGAGAGAGAGAGAGCGAGTGGGGGGGGCGGTGCACAGGCTTTTTTGAGGGCATGTTGTTGTTGGAAGAGAGAGAGGGAGCGACTGGGGGGGGAAGAGAGAGAACGACTGGGGGGGGAAGAGAGAGAACGACTGGGGGGGGGAAGCGAGAGAACGACTGGGGGGGGGAAGCGAGAGAGCGACTGGGGGAAGAGAGAGAGCGACTGGGGGAGAGAGAGAGCGACTGGGGGGAAGAGAGAGAGCGACTGGGGGGGTAAGAGAGAGAGAGCGACTGGGGGGAGGAACGAGAGAGAGCGACGGGGGGGGAAGAGAGAGAGCGACGGGGGGGAAGAGAGAGAGCGACGGGGGGGGAAGAGAGAGAGCGCGGGGAGGGGAAGAGAAGAGAGCGACGGGGGGGAAGAGAGAGAGCGACGGGGGGGAAGAGAGAGAGCGACGGGGAGGGGAAGAGAGAGAGCGACGGGGGGGGAAGAGAGAGAGCGCGACGGGGGGGAAGAGAGAGAGCGCGACGGGGGGGAAGAGAGAGAGCGCGACGGGGGGAAGAGAGAGAGCGCGACGGGGGGAAGAGAGAGAGCGCGGACGGGGGGAAGAGAGAGAGCGCGACGGGGGAGAGAGAGAGCGCGACGGGGGGGAAGAGAGAGAGCGCGACGGGGGGAAGAGAGAGAGCGCGACGGGGGGAAGAGAGAGAGCGCGACGGGGGAAGAGAGAGAGCGCGACGGGGGGAAGAGAGAGAGCGCGACGGGGGAAGAGAGAGAGCGCGACGGGGGGAAGAGAGAGAGCGCGACGGGGGGAAGAGAGAGAGCGCGACGGGGGAGAGAGAGCGCGAGAGAGAGCGCGACGGGGGGAAAGAGAGAGCGCGACGGGGGGGAAGAGAGAGAGCGCGACGGGGGGAAGAGAGAGAGCGCGACGGGGGGGAAGAGAGAGAGCGCGACGGGGGGAGAAGAGAGGAGAGAGCGCGACGGGGGGGAAGAGAGAGAGCGCGACGGGGGGGGAAGAGAGGAGCGCGACGGGGGAAGAGAGAGAGCGCGACGGGGGGAAGAGAGCTGAAGCGCGACCGGGGGGAAGAGAGAGAGCTCGACGGGGAAGAGAGAGAGAGCGCGACGGGGGAAGAGAGAGAGCGCGACGGGGGGGGAAGAGAGAGAGCGCGGACGGGGGGGGAAGAGAGAGAGCGCCGCGGGGGGGGGAAGAGAGAGAGCGCGACGGGGGGGGGGAGAAGGTGGCCCGATGGACCCCTGCGAAGGAAGAAGGTAAGCTCTCCCACCCCTTCACTCTTTCCCTGCCCTGGTCCCACCCCTTCACTCTTTCCCCTCCCTTCACC
>NC_140988.1:241887216-242257785 GCF_052327205.1 Somniosus microcephalus
CCCACCCTCTCTCTCTCTCTCCTCCCCTCCCCCTCTCTCTCCTCCCCCACCCCCTCTCTCTCTCTCCTCCCCCACCCCTCTCTCTCTCTCCTCCCCTCCCCCTCTCTCTCTCCTCCCCCACCCTCTCTCTCTCCTCCCCACCCTCTCTCTCTCCCCCCCACCCTCTCTCTCTCCTCCCCCACCCTCTCTCTCTCTCCTCCCCCACCCTCCCTCTCTCTCTCTCCCCTCCCCCACCCTCCCTCTCTCCTCCCCCACCCTCCCTCTCTCCTCCACCCTCCCTCTCTCTCTCCTCCCCCACCCTCTCTCTCTCTCCTCCCCCACCCTCCTCCCCCACCCTCTTTCTCCTCCCCCACCCTCTCTCTCCTCCCCCACCCTCTCTCTTCTCCCCACCCGCTCTCTCTCTCTTCTCCCCCACCCTCTCTCTCTCTCCTCCCCCACCCTCCCTCTCTCCTCCCCTCCCCACCCTCCCTCTCTCCTCCCCCACCCTCCCTCTCTCCTCCCCCACCCTCCCTCTCTCCTCCCCCACCCTCTCTCTCTCTCCTCCCCACCCTCCTCCCCCACCCTCTTTCTCCTCCCCCACCCTCTCTCTCTCCTCCCCCACCCTCTCTCTTCTCCCCACCCGCTCTCTCTCTCTTCTCCCCCACCCTCTCTCTCTCTCTCCCCCCCCCGCGATTTCCCGAGGCTCTCTCCCCCCCCGCCCCCGCGATTTCCCGAGGCTCTCCCCCCCGCGATTTCCGAGGCTCTCCCCCCCCCGCGATTTCCCGAGGCTCTCCCCCCCCCGCGATTTCCCGAGGCTCTCCCCCCCCCCGCGATTTCCCGAGGCTCTCCCCCCCCCGCGATTTCCCGAGGCTCTCCCCCCCCGCGATTTCCCGAGGCTCTCCCCCCCGCGATTTCCCGAGGCTCTCCCCCCCGCGATTTCCCGAGGCTCTCCCCCCGCGATTTCCCGAGGCTCTCCCCCCCGCGATTTCCCGAGTGGAATCACATATAGATCAGACTGGGTAATGATGGCAGGATTCCTTCCCTAAAGGACATTAGTGAACCAGTTGGGTTTTTATGACAACCTGACAGCTTTATGAACCCTTTTTACTGATACCAGCTCTTTTTTTCCAGAATTTGTTTTCAAACTGAATTCAAATTTTCAAACTGCCATGTTGAAACTCCTGGTTTCTGAATTATTAGCCTAGGTCTACTGTACCCCAAAAAAGGGAAAGGGCAAGGGATGGGACTAAGTGGATAGCTTTCAGCAAACCAGCGCAAGTGCGATAGGCCAGGTGGCCTTTGCTTTACAACGATATGATTCTACTCTAGGTGACATTAGAGAATATGCTGTATGGCATTCCTCTGATCACTATTTAACAGACACATTAACCCCTTTTATCATATGAATGTATTAAGCATTCATCTGCTAATACTGCCAACGTTAGCCTTATATGTAAGGCATGTGAATTAAATTAATTGAAAAAAGCTCCACAATGATGGTTTAAATATTTATTCAAGCTGTGAAAAAAACATGATTAACCTCTGAAGCAATCAGAGGGGAATTTTAACTCGCAGGTGGGAAGCCGGTGGGACACCTGCCCGGGATTCTCCGTGGGAGGCCTAGTAGGTTTCAAGTTGGAGGCCTTCCCGTTTCAGCGAGTTAAAATCGCGTTGCGCTGCCAACGATATCACTGGGCCACAACTTCTGCGTGATAAGCAGGTCTCCGTCTGCTTGGTGTGGGCTATCCTCCCAAATGAGTTTCTGCTCAGTTAAAATGGCGTGGGGTGGGACTGTGACAGAAAACTCCCACCCGCCCTGTTCTTAAATTAAACTACTCGCCCACCCTAAACTTTAAAATAACTAAGTTTATCTGAAAATCATAAAATCCTACTGGGGTAGAAAAGTAATTATTACATAGGAACATAGGAACAGGAGTAGGCCATTTAGCCCTATGAGCTTGTTGCGTCATTCAATGAGATCATGGCTGATCTGCGAACTCCATATGCCTACCTTTCGGTCAGGGTCCCAGATTCCTCACCCAACTGAGATGGCCATCTCAGCCCCTGCACAGCCGCAGGAGGAGCAGACTGTTGCGGAGCCCTCCCAGGCTCCCAACCCAATAGGACGCCCGCCAAAGGTGTCTCAGCAGGTGCAGCATAGAAGTGAGCAAGCTGCCTCTACATCTGCTGAAGCCACAGGGGACGCATCACGTAGAAGCACGCGTAAGAGAAAGTTAACACACAAATAATCACAAGGGTAGTCACTTGGGTGTTTCTTATCGTTATTTCAATTGTATTAAAGAAATGCGATGTCAAAGATTCAAAGAGTTGGCCTTTGTGTGCTCAGAAATGGAAGTTGCACAGTGAGGGGTCAGGGCGCCTTTCATCTGTAATGATGGTGGGGAGAGAGTTAGGAAAGCACAGTTTATTGTACAGATGCTGTATGGTGCATTAAGAAGGTCGGGCAGACACTCATTTCCATGTGCTAGCCACATGTGGCCAGCAATGTGCTCACGTGCTGGTGGAACTGGCACATCCACCTCTGCAAGGTCTTCCTCATCTGCCGCCTCCTCCTCTTCTGAGGAGGCTGTGCGCTGAACCACTTGTTCCTCAGGCAGCGGTAAGCCACGCTGCTGTGCGATGTTGTGCAGGGCATAGCAGACAACGATGATTCTGGACACCCTGGCTGGTGCATGCTGTAGGGTTCCACCAGATCTGTCCAGGCATCTGAATCGCATTTTGAGCAAGCCGATGGTTTACTCTATGATGCTTCTGGTGAAAATGTGACTCACATTGTAGCACTCCTCAGCTTCATTTGATGGTCTCCTCATCGGTGTCATTAGATACGTCTTCAGGGGATAGCTCTTGTCTCCAAGTAGCCATCCAGAAAGTTGGGTTGGCAGATTGAAGAGCTGAGGCACAATAGACTGTCGAAAGGATGAAGGAGTCATGGCAACTGCCAGGGAACTTGGCATAAACATGCATAATGTTCTTCCTGTGGTTCCACACCAGCTGGATGTTAAGGGAGTGGAAGCCCTTGCGGTTCACAAATACAGCTGGGTTGTGATGGGGTGCTCTAATGGCCACATGTGTGCGGTCTACAAAGCTCTGCACCCTTGGGAAGCCTGCCATATTTGCAAAGCCAACTGCATGCGCGGTAACACTTGCTGCATCCGTGGAGAGGTGGATGTAATTGTGCGACTTGGTAAAGAGGGCATCCGTAACTTGCATGATGCAACTGTTGTGCGGCTGACTGGGAGATGCTGCTGATGTCTGCTGTTGATCTCTGGAAGGACCCCGAAGCAAAGAAGTTGAGTGCGGTGGTGACTTTGACAGATGCTGGTAAGGAGTGTCCACATGCTCCTCTGGGCTTCAGGTGTTGGTGCAGTATTGTGCAGATTTCAGTGACTACCTCTCGCGAAAGTCTCAGCCTCCTTTGGCACTGCTCAGTCATGCTGAGGAAGCTCATCCTCTGCCTGTAAACCCTGTGTTGGGGGTATCTCCTGTGGCGAGGTGCAGTCCTGCGTTGACGCCCTCTGCCCTGTGCAGCATCAAGTGGGTGAGGAGGAGGTTGGCACTCCTGTTGTTGGTGCTGCTGCTGTTCCTGGTTCTACTGCTGCCATGGCTGCTCTTCCTCTAATTTCGAGGACCAGGATGAGAGGGTATAAATGGTTCCCATTCTGCTGGTATATATGTCAGTTGAGGAATAGATGTTATAAGTGCTTGGTCAATGTGGGGAGAGGGTTTTCCAAGGAGGTCACAGTGCATATGGATCTCAGATTAAACACTTACAACCTTAATACACTTGTGTTCCAAAACCTCAAAACAGAAAGTTCTGTCATCTGAAAGTGAACTCATGTTACTGGCCAGCTTTTATGCTGCAAGTGCAGCTGTCAACTATTCAGCTAGTTTCTGAACCCGGCACAATCAGCTGGTGTGTTTGTTGCACGACGTGGAACATGCTGAAAATGTTGCAAAATGGGAAGAGCCACTCAAAATAGGATTATCCAGGCAGCTAACAAGCTGTTAACTGCCTTAAGTGGCTCTCCCGCTGCTTGGTGTCGGGTCTGATCAGAACTCGCAGACCTGACACTTTGTACAGTTGCGTGGAGGCGGGATGGCGGTGGGTTCGCAACCGCCATCAATCATTTTGATTTTAACTCCAGACCTGCCTCCAAACCTGCCCTCTGAGTGCCGGCGAAATCGCGGCCCTAAACTCCGGTAAGATCAATGTTGGATGGCCCCAATTGGCCCCAAAGAAATTTTGGGGTCAAAGTGTCAGTCATTGTAACTGACACACAGAAACAGCTTGTAGTGGTTATAGAACCAATGTTTATGGGAAGCAGATTCCAACCTGCCTGTTTTGCCTTCTCTGATATCACACCTAGCCTGAGTCAATAACCTGTACAATAACCTGAGCTCCTGTTAGCTGAGTTTACTTGAACTTCTGACCCAGAAGAAAAGCACCTAAGGCTTTGCTGCACTCAACGGCATTAAATTAACAACTGCTTTGCTCAACATCTGCCTAATGATGTATTACAAATCTTGACTGCAAACAGTAATAAGCTGTCACCTTTGATATGTTCTGCACTACTATATACCTGTAGTGAGCATGTTACCCAACAATACTAGCCTGACATCTGCCATTTTCTGTACAGCACTTCAGTGATATTTCAGAACAACTCCATCATTAACTGTTACCTTTATTTAAAGAATTCTAATAAGATGTATTTTCCTAAAAATATGTCGCAGTCTTTAATATTTTGTAACTATTTACTCTTAAAAATACTCAGCAGTTTATATGCTGACATACAACCAACTGAAGATGAAAATTGGACCAGATCATCACTTTTAAAGACAGGGTAGTACATGCAAAGAAGAGGAATCCAATTTTACTGCAAGGAAGGATTGAAGTAGCAGAATGTAGTATTGAAATAACCTTCAACTAAAATGAGCGCAGGTAAAGCACAATTGTGTTAATATTTTGAACAATTCCTTTCATAAATCCACCTCCATGTTAATGCTACCTTTGGCCCAGCAGACCTAATAAAAAATGGAACATTCTTACCAGCAAATCCCAATGGTGAATATATTCATTTTCAAAACATTCCTAACATTTCTCTTCATTTTTACCATGGTATTTTCTCTGTCGCTATTACTCCCGTAGCAAGAACACGCTTCAGTTAGTTATTCAGGTCTCTGAAACCTCCGTGCTCCATTTGTAACTGAAACTTATAGTCCCATGAGCACACAGCCTAGAATTGCTAGGCCTGGGAGGGTGCTAGAGGGACATATATAAAGTGCGGGGGGTGGCGAGGGGGAATGCTGTAATTTGGGACAGGACCCATTTTCATCAGGTCTCCAAACCTTTTTTGTTCCTTGAGAAATACCACTGGGAGGGGGTGTTTATGGCAGCAGAGGAAACAATGCAGGCCGCATGATGTCTCCTGCCAGAAACGACACCAGTTTGTCTCCTTTGGCTTCCATGCAACATCTAGACAGAAGTGCAGTTCACAATGATGGTTTCCTAACAGCAATTAGGTAAGCAGCAACTGTGAAATGGATCTTCTTTGAAAAACAATCTTCCACTTTCAATTGGAATGGCCAAGCCCTTCTCCCATCACCTCCCCACCCCCAACAGAGCAGCAAAGTGCTGCTCCAAAATTTCTGGCCCACCACATGGCAGGTGCCCATGGAGCACCGTAAATGACGCGAACATCCAACCTATTTATGCAAATGAGCCCATCCCCAGGATTTGGGATGGGTTCAAGGCCAGTGCAGACTGGTCCCCAGGAATTTCAGGTCCACTGACTGCATATGATGAAATTTGCAAGGCTTTACTCCCACCACAGAGCGTCACTCAACAGGAGTATTGATGGGAGACTCAGGCACGAATTAAAAAAAAAAATTCTTGGACAATTTGTAGCGCTGCAAATCAGGCAAGCTGACTTCTGCCTCCGGCTCACCAATCCCCATTCCCATTGAGTGAAGGCTCCATGCTGAGAACCTTACCTTGAAAAAATGACTTTGTATGTAAAAAAAATTTAATCATTCAATCTAGTTAAAAAGTAGATAAAATCCTGAAGATTGGATCCAATTCAGTATTTAGGAAGGATCGACAAAAAAGAAAGGGAGGAGGGGTAGCATTGCTAGTAAAAGAGGGGATAAATGCAATTGAAAGGAAGGATATTAACTCAGTTAATACAGAATCTATATGGGTGGAGCTAAGAAATAGCGAGGGGCGAAAAACATTAATAGGAGTGGTATATAGGCCTCCAAATAGTAAAATAGAGGTTAGGGAGGGCATCACGAGGGAAATTAGAGAAGCGTGCAATAAGAGCACAGCTGTCATCATAGGTGACTTTAACTTACATATAGATTGGACTAGCCTAATCAGTAAAAATAATGAGGAGGAGGAATTCCTTGAGTGTTTGAGGGATGGTTATCTGGATCAATATGTCGAGGAACCAACTCGGGAACAGGCTATATTGGACTGGGTACTGTGCAATGAGAAGGGACTAATCAGTAATCTTGTTGTACGGGGACCCTTGGGTCAGAGCGATCATAACATGATCGATTTCTCACTCGAAATGGAGAGCGAAGAAATTGACTCAGAGACTAAGGTCCTGAATTTAAACAAGGGGAATTATGATGCCATGAGACGGGAACTGAGTAGGTCTGATTGGACAACGTTCCTGGGAGGACTGGAGGTAGATAAACAATGGCAAACATTTAAAGATAGAATGACAAAATTGCAAAAATTGTTTATACCAATCTGGCATAAAAGGAAATCTAAAAAGGTGACTCAACCGTGGATAACAGGGGAAATTAGAGACAGCATAAAATCCAAAGATAGGGCGTATAAAATAGCCAAAAAAAGCGCCAGAGCGGAAGATTGGGAACAGTTTAAGATAGAGCAAAGGAGGGCAAAGGGCATAATCAAGAGGGGCAAAATAGCTTACGAAAACAAGCTGGCGGAAAATATAAAAACTAACTCCAAAAGCTTTTATAAGTATATCAAAAGGAAAAGACTGGTGAAAACCAAAGTTGGTCCATTGCAGTCAGATACGGGGGAATATATAATGGGAAATAAGGAAATGGCAGATCAACTAAATGCATACTTTGGGTCAGTCTTTACGAAGGAAGACACAAAAAACCTCCCTGGGATATCGGGAAAAATAGGGACATTGGCAAAGGAGGAACTGACGCAAATCAATATCTCTAAGGATATGGTGTTAAGGAAGCTAAAGGGATTGAAGGTGGACAAATCCCCAGGGCCTGATAACATGCATCCTAGGGTACTGAAGGAGGTGGCCCTAGAGATAGCGGATGCACTAAGGATGATTTTTCAGAATTCATTAGACTCGGGAACAGTGCCGATGGATTGGAGGGTAGCTAACGTTACCCCACTATTCAAAAAGGGGGGTAGGGAAAAAGCAGGTAATTACAGACCTGTAAGCCTTACATCAGTTGTGGGCAAAATGCTGGAGTCCATCATTAAGGATGAAATAGCGGAGCACTTAGCAAATGGGGACAGGATAGGACAGAGTCAACATGGATTTACAAAGGGTAAATCGTGCTTGACTAATCTATTGGAATTTTTTGAGGGAGTAACTGGTAGAATAGATGGGGGAGAGCCAGTAGATGTGGTGTACCTGGACTTCCAAAAGGCCTTCGATAAGGTCCCACATAAAAGATTAGCATGGAAAATTGAGGCTCATGGGATAAAGGGGAAAGTTTTGGCGTGGATAGGGAACTGGCTGTCAGATAGAAAACAGAGAGTTGGAATAAACGGCTCATTTTCTGAATGGCAGGCAGTAACAAGTGGGGTACCACAGGGATCTGTCCTGGGCCCCCAGCTGTTCACAATTTACATTAATGACCTGGATCAGGGAGTCGGATGCAGCATTTCCAAATTTGCAGACGACACTAAACTAGGAGGGGGGGTGGGCTCAGAGGAAGAGACCAGGAAGCTCCAGAGCGATTTGGACAGACTGGGCGATTGGGCGGATAAATGGCAGATGCACTATAATGTGGACAAGTGCGAAGTTATCCACCTTGGGTGCAGGAACGGGAGGGCAAATTATTATTTAAATGGCAATAGATTGGGAGAGGGGGAAGTACAGAGAGACCTGGGTGTTCTTGTACACCAGTCACTGAAGGCGAGCATGCAGGTGCAACAGGCGGTCAAGAAGGCAAACGGTATGCTGGCCTTCATAGCAAAAGGGTTAGAATACAGGAACAGGGATACCTTGCTGCAGCTGTACAGGGCACTGGTGAGACCACACCTCGAGTACTGTGTACAGTTTTGGTCGCCTCATCTGAGGAAGGATGTTCTTGCCATGGAGGGGGTGCAGCGGCGATTCACCAGGCTGATACCAGGAATGGCGGGAATGACCTATGAGGAGAGACTATGTAGTTTAGGGATGTACACACTGGAGTTTAGAAGATTGAGAGGGGACCTCATAGAAGTGTATAAAATTCTGACAGGTCTAGACAGACTGGATGCAGAAGGAATGTTTCCCTTGGCGGGTGAGAACAGAACTAGAGGACATAATTTAAGGATAAGGGCTAAACCATTTAGGACAGAGATGAGGGGGAATTTCTTCACTCAGAGAGTGGTGAACCTGTGGAACTCATTGCCACAGAGGGCAGTGTATGCCAGCTCATTAAATATATTTAAGAGGGAATTAGATATATTTCTACGGGCAAAAGGGGTTAAGGGTTACGGAGAGAAGGCGGGGACGGGATACTGAATTAAAGGATCAGCCATGATCTCATTAAATGGCGGAGCAGGCACGAAGGGCCGAATGGCCTACTCCTGCTCCTATCTTCTATGTATCTATGTATCTATGTATGACCCACTGAAGGCCTCGGCCTAGACTGCAGCCTTCAGCAAGTTAGTATTTGTGCCCAACTGTAGGGTGAGGAGGCTGGTACAAAGCCCTCTCTCTATATAGGAGGAACTCAAGGCCTTTACTACTGCTTCATGGGACCAACCGCTATCTCCATAAGGTGACCTCAGAAAGTGGTAGTAAGTCGTATGGACAGAGGGAAACCCCTCTTGGGACCTGGGTCATGCCCCTACCACCAATTTGCATGTAGCGAGTGGGGAAGGAGATTCTAGCAGTGGTTTAAGTAGGTATAGCGGAATGAAATCCTGGATTTCCACCGCCCCATCAGCGGAAGACTTCAACCCCAACATTCTTACTCATTCTCCAATGTGATCCTGCCCAATTTTGTCACAGGTTTCCAATATCCCAACAGCAAAGTGATGATAGATTCTACATTCTAGAGAATGGTCGGTATCCAGAGGACACAAATTTAAAGTGATTGGCAAAAGAACCAGAGGCAACATGAGGGAAATTACGCAGCGAGTTGTGATCGGGAATCCACTGCTTCAAAGGGTGGTGGAAGCAGATTCAATAGTAACTTTCAAAAAGGAATTGGATAAATACTTGAAGGGAAACAATTTTCAGGGCTATGAGCAAAGATCAGGGGAGTGGGACTAATGGATAGCTCTACCAAAGAGCCAGCACAGGCATGATGGGCTGAATGGCCTCCTTCTGTGCTGTATCATTCTATGATTCTACAATTTGAGGTTCTTCATTCAAACAGCTTAATTCTAGATTATCATAATGCCTGGGATACTTTCTTGAGAAAAAGTTTCCCAGGCAGGAGAAACTGTGTGAAGCTTTGGATGGATGTACTTCTGTCTAAAGTGTATCGATAAAAAGTAATTTTGTTCAGCTCATCAAGGAAATCGTGTGGATACAGTAGTGATAGTATGACAAAGTGGAACATTGTCATGTAAAATTATATTATATCTGGACCTAAATGATGAGCTCCACTGATCGATTGCCTGAGAAAGCAGGAAGTCCAAATTTAGTTACAAAAAAACAGCTCATCTTGATCTAAGGAATGAATTAAATAACTCTGACTAAAGGAGGCATGGCATTCACTGTTCAAAACAAAAACATAAAAGGGTAAATTTGTCTCTGTGCTGCTCCCAAAATAGTGTCCACAAATATGTACATTACAGAGGAAAAATGGGTATTATTCCTTTGCTCTCAAATTTCTTCTGACTAGCATGGCACACCAACTTCATCAATTTTTTTTCATGTGTCTGCACCTGACTACACATGAAAAGATTGAAGCATTGTAAATTTCATGCAAATAAATGTCAGGATCTCCTCTCTAATAGCACAAAGTATTTTACATTTGATGGAGGCCACATCCAGGGCTGTGCAACCTGCTTTTTCATATCGCTCATTTGGAGGCAAAGAGAAACAACTACAACCCCCTTTGACAGCTGCTGAAGCCAATTGCCTGACCTTCTCCTGAGCCTCAAACACCTGTTTCTGTACCAGAGTAGGAAGCCCCGCTCCCTTTCCCTCTCCCTGACCATACTCCTGCAATAAAGAGAAGCATTGCAGTTAATCCAGCATACTCCTCCTGTCCCTGTACCATTATTATTCATACTGTAACAGAGTGTGAGAGGGACGATATGTGAGCCATTGGTTTTTGAGAGCTCTGTATCCGCTATAGGGGAACAGCTTTAAGAAATGTTATAAAATGTCAGAATGACCAAGTCAAAGCAGTACAGCATTATGAAATCTTTAAAGGAAATGAAGGTCAATCAAGGATGACTCCCAGTTTGGAAGGATAAAAGACAGGGAAATGGTTCAGTTGGGGAGAGGCTGGAGAGGAAAGAGCTAAGAGTGAGAATCAGTATACTGGAAGATAATCCCTGTTACTGGTTTTACACAGGATTACATAGGATATATGGCACAGAAACAGGTCATTCGGCCCAACCAGTCCATGCTGGCATTTATGCTCCACTCGAGCCTCCTCCTGTCTTTCCTCATCTAACTCTATCAGCATAACCCTCTATTCCCTTCTCCCTCATATGCTTGTCCAGCCTCCCCTTAAATGCATCTATACTATTTTCTTCAACCACTCCCTGTGGTAGCGAGTTCCACATTCTCACCAGTCTCTGGCTAAAGAAGCTTCTTCTGAATTCCCTATTGGATTTCTTGGTGTCTATCTTATATTGATGGCCTCTAGTTATGCTCTTCCTCACAAGTGGAAACATTCTCTCTGTATCTACTCTATCAAAACCTTTCATAATTCTAAAGACCTCTATTAGGTCACCCCTCAGCCTTCTTTTTTCAAGAGAAAAGAGACCCAGTCTGTTCATCCTTTCCTGATAGATATACCCTCGCTTTCCTGGTATCATCCTTGTAAATCTTCTCTGCACCCTCTGCACCAGAATTATACACAGTACTCCAAGTGTGGTCTAACCAAGTGTAAGATTCTCAAAATTAACAGATCCCCCAAAACAAAGGATAACCCTATTAAATTGACTTTGGACCCTCGCTAAAAACCTCAGGAGTGATAAAAGGGCATGTAGGGCCTAGCAAGGAGTCTCAAGGTCAAAAACAGATTTGGCATTTTAAAAAGGGCATGTTCAGGCATGTTTGGGGAAAAGGCTGAAACAAAGAATGGGATCTACCTTTGCAGTAGACAGTTTGAGTATTCGAGATAGCCAGACTGTCTGGGGGAACTGTAAACATCACTCAGCCCCTATCAAGAAATTTTACATGCTAACAATAGACCCACGGAAGAAACAGCCTCACAAGACCCATCCAGAAACATGCATAAAATAAATTGTTTCACCAACCTACAAAGAACCTCAGGCCCCACAGGAAACTCAAAGCTTGAGGACAATTCAATACAATTAGATAAGAGCTCAACAGCTCAGGAAAACCATCCCGAAACCACTTCACACATTCTTAAAACTTCAACAGCCCATGGAACCACCCCGAAACCACTTTAAACAACTTAATCAGATTAGGAGGCCCCAATTTAGTATAATTGAAAGCCTGTTTTCTAAAGACAGGGAAGCCAAGAAGTTTGAAAGACTCGTCAGGAAGGTTTCAGCAGAACAGTTCAAACAGTTGAAAACAGTTCAGCAAGATGGGAGTTCAAGAAGTACAGAGAGTTCCAAGTTCGAGTTCAGTACTCTCTGCAGTTCAAAGGAGTCTCGCAGAAGTTCTCTCTCTCTCTGGAAGCAGTTTAAACACAAGAAGAAACCGGAGCAACAGTTTCAGTGATCATCAGACACCTCGCGGCAACAAGGGCTTTACGAAACAACCAACCAAACATTACCATCAGCCAACCGGGTAATATTGGGCCACCGTGACCAAAGAAAACCAACTCGGAAGAAAACCGAAGATTCGCAAGTTTTTTCCCACTCTACAAACTATTCCTGCGTTTGGTGAGCATTATCCCTGGTCCTTTAGAGTCCAACTTAGCTATTAAGTTGGGATTGGGAGGGGTGAGGTATTTGTCTACTGTAATTTTCCCTCGTGTATGTCGAAGTGTTTCCCCATTTTATTAGAGTGTTAAGATTATTGTGTTGTATTTTCTTTCTCAAATAAAGTTCAAAGTTCTTGCACCAAAATCAGTTTGCTGCAATTTTATCACAACCCCCAAATAAGTCCAAGGTCTAGAACCAAGGTAGTGGGAGTGATTCGAACTGCTCATAAGTCAGAGGTGAAGCTGACCCCACACACCACCCCTTACATAATGGCGACCGCGGCACGAGCTTGCCAAAAGGGATGTGATGCAGTAGACACTGCTTTTGAGGAGAGAACGAAGATGGAAGAGAGGGTTTCCTCTTATGTATTTGAGAAGGTAAATATCACCAAGAAATGGGTGCTCAGTCTGTTGCGCGCTGAGTGTCCCATGGATGCTGCAGCCAAATGGACTGAGAGCAAGGATCATAAAATGTCTGTGGAGAAAGCCATCTGGTTGGTCTGCTCCCACCGACAGATCCAGCTTTTAGATAAGCGCATTGAGGCACTAACAGAACAGCTGCGGGAATCAGCTCAGCCGTCTCAAGCAAGGGCTCCAGCAGGGGAAGGATTATTGGAGGAGTTAAATGCCCAAAACCAGGAAAAGATGCAGATAGTGGAAAAGCATAGGAACAGACAGGAATACTTTCGGTGTCAGGTCACCGAGGCAAAAAGTAATGAACTACTGTTACGAGAAGAGAACGCCCGCCTTGCCAGGCAAGTAAATGAACAGGAGGAGAGGTTGAGAGACGTACAGGCAGCTTATAAGATAGCAAGCACTAGGGGGTTTGAAGTGGGAGATCACGGCCCCTGTCAGAAGCAGATCGATAGTTTAAACCTTGCTCTGTCCAGGGCAAAAGACATGGTGTGCCTAATAAGCCTGGGTGCGGCCCGGGTGGACCCGGAAGTAGAAGGGAAAACTGTTCAGACATCACCTGTGGCGCCGGGGACCAACCCGGTTGGGCAGCAGGAAGGACGGACGATTTGTGAGGCTGACAGGAAGTGCACACCACCACCACCTGTGGCGCCGGGTTTTTACTCGGTTTGGCAGCAGGAGGAGGTGGGCGAGCCAAAGCAGGAAAGGTCGGAGCCGGGGCCGATGTGCCCGGCCCGGCAGCAAAAGTTTGGACCTCCCGGTGGTGGTTGGGGTCAGGGTCTCTTGAAGGCCAATTCGTGATTCCCCATGGTACCCAACAGCTTAGGGCTATGGTAAGCCACCTGAACAAACTCACCCAAAAGGGAGACCCCTCGGTCCACTACATGGAAGTGGAACAGGCAGCAGGCATTAACGAGTGCGATGACTCCAAGATGGCCAAAATGCTCCTTTTCTCCCTGGATGGCAAATTGTACCAGTCCCTCTCTGCAGAGAGCAAGAAAGGGAAAGGGGGGTACGCTGCCATCCGGGAGGAAGTTCTGGAGGCCATGGGTATGAATGATGGTAGTCCTTTCTCCCGGGTGGAGAAGACAACACAGCTAGCAGGGGAGACCCCACAGACTTTCGCAGACCGACTGTGGCCTGTGTACGAGTGCTGGTAATGGGGATCTCAACCGGGTTCACCTGAATCAGGACGAGCTGACCCATTGGCTCCGAAGCCTGGTGGCAAACAGCTTGCCGCGGATCAGAGCCAAGGCTGAGCTGTGGTTTGACCCAAAAGGCCCCCAAGTCGCCGAGGAGACAGTGGTCAGACAACTGACCCTGGCTTACCAGAACGGTAGAGGAACAGAAGAACACCCACCAAAAGGGGAAGGTTCATGAAATGAAACCTAGCCAGAATAAGAAAGAATGGCACCAGGAAGGGGGTAACCCTTCCGATACGAAGCGTAACTGCTTCGGGTGCGGGAAGAATGAGCATTGGAGAAGGGACTGTAGGAATCCATAGAAGGATAACGTAGGGAAGAACTCCCCATCTCCTGCCCCTAAAACAGAAACACCGACCTCTTCCCCTATGCTTGATTCAATAGTAGCTGCGCTCCGAGTTTTATTAAATGGCCCAGGGAAGGTAGCCACTGCCACTGGTGCTTTAACCCCATCTGCCCCACACAACCCAAGCCTATGACTAGAACCAGCGCAGCCTGTCTACGTATGTCCCCTTGAAAGACACGCCCAGGAAGAGACCTCCCGTAATATGGGGGAATACCTGTGATGCCAGGTTACGGAGGCCAGGTTAAATGAGCAGGCCTTATGGGAGGAGAACGCAAGATTAACAACGAGAGCTGACGGTTTGGAGGGTCAGCTAAGGGACATTAAAATAGCTCAGAAGGTAGCGAGAAGTAGGGGTTATGAAGACTCTGATCACAGTCCCTGCGAAGAAAGGATTAAAAAATTGACCCAAGCCTTGTCTGAGGCCAGAGGCATGGTCTGTTCAATGGCACCAGGGGAAACCCGGGTGGAGTGGGACGAGGAGTGTCAGGAAGCAGAGGATAAGGTTAAGGATAGAGATCCTCAGCCAGCAGCTGTGGCAGACTCACAGACCGCACCGGTGGGGGCAGTGGCTTGTGTCACTGGAGGGACCATCCCACCAATTACTTGGGACACGCCCACAGTAGCCGGAGCCTCAAGAAGGTCTCCTCGCATACCACAGCCTAAATTACCATGGTCACCAGTGTACCAGTTTAAACGGTTCAGCCTCAGAGGGGTCGCAACCCGAAAAGGAATGCCCAAGGTCAGGGATCAATCTAAGGACAGGGATCCCCAGCCTGCAGCCTCCAACGGTGAGGGACTCACAGGAGAGGTAGCGTTGGGCAAGGAAAGCAAGAGGGATCACCAACCTGCAGCTTCAGGCTGCGGGGAACCCACAGGACAGGACAGGGACTCGGCAGCCACACAGAAAGGGTTAGTGTGCTGCAGTACAGGAGGGCACATTCCCCCGATCATCTGGAATTCAGGGAAACTCCCAGTTGTTTTAAGAAGGACTCTTCGGGTCCGACGGCACAGGCCACCTTACGCCCAGGCGTACAAGCTGCCCAGAGGCCGCAAAAGACAAAGGCCAAGCAGGAATTAACCTGGCCGTCCGGAGACGGGCGGCGGATGTACATAGCTTCTCTGTTGAATTTTAAGTGTGTTTTATAGTTTTAGGTTTACTATTGTTTAATTAGTTATAATAAGTTTAGGTTTTTGAGACCCGATCACTTGTCAAGCCAGAGAACCTTCTAGGGACATGGCTATCTGTTTTATGTGTCCCTACAGAGAGGAAATCAGCATGGGAAAGTTTCTGCTCCTGCTCGCCCTGGTAGGGGTGAGCATCGGTGATGTGGAGGACTCCCACATCTATGGGTGCTCGGGAGAGAGAGCACCAATCGTTACCGCTGGGGATGGCGAACCGGGTGTGGAGGAGCTCACTATTTACTTCCATGAGGGAAGGTGGCCAGGGTGGCTGGGGTGTAACTCTACACAATACTCCAGCCAGACCGGGTTCACCTATGGGGAGTCCTCCATCCCGTGCCCCAGGGTACAGGTCATTGCTACAAGGGTCAGCGTCACTGAGGGGAAACGTGTGTGCCTCACATGTAAAGGACAGATTCCACTGGATAGGTGGTAGTGGCTCAGGAAGCTGAGCAGGGACATAGGACTGTACAGCTGACTGGGAACGACTGGGGAATGACACCCATTGGATGATCACAGGGACCCAAGGGGGAGTGAGTGTATGTTGGGATAAGTGGTGGGAGTCGGAACAGGGAATCTACATTTGCATGTGAGGGTCAGAGAAAGTCTGCCCCACAGGCATATCCATCATCTTCTCCAGACAATGGCAAGATGCCAGGAAGGGGATGGGGTGGGATTCTAGCCTGCATGCGTGCACGGTCCCACACTCCCCGATCCCAGTCAACACCACAGAACTCGTAGCATGCACTCGAAAGCCCCTGCCCACGACCACAACATCACGGACCATAGTACAGAGGTGTCCTACCACCACCAAGGGACTAGGGAATGGGTTAGTATTGGTGCCGACCGATAAGGTACTATACCAGGGGGTACACTATGCAGTAGCTTCAGTGATCCTAAACCTTACTGAGGTGCACTTACCTGAATGGTGCCCTAAGGAGACAGAACAGTTATACCAGTTATACCTACTAAAGCAAATGTTTAGGAAGTTTTACGAATTTGACTTTGCCAATGTAGACAAAGTAGAACTGTACACTTTACAGGCTGAGCATACTATGGGCACGGGGAGACAAAGAAGGGGAACCTGGAACGATATTTTCACCACTTATAATACAGGATCCTCTGTAATAAACAGCCTGGACGACATAGAGCTACAAACACAGATGAATGGTTTAAAAACCCAATTACAAAAAATCCTAACAGAAGAAAACACAGTGGTAGGCTCATAGCTACACGAGGACCAAGCAATGATGGTCCATTTAAAAGAGATCATTAATGAGCTAGCGAGACATGCTAAAACAGTAAATGCACTCATACGGGAGGACAGGAATGCTTCGGATCAGGCTGCACAGAATGAGGTGTGTATGCTATACGGGGCATGGTTGCTGGGCGAGGGCTGCAGCAACCTGGAGGATTTAAAACAGGGTTTAGTCCCCTCCTGGATTAGCAACAAGCACCTTGCAGCCCTCCACCTGTTTAGTAATTCACTGAGCCCGTGTCAGCTCCGCCTAGCCTCTGAAGCCTACCCTGTCCCAGTAGATTGTGGACGTTCCAATCACACTATCATGGGGATAGTAGTGAGGGTGCTGGTCATGGGTTGGACAGCCCAACCTGCACCAGTTTACAGGGTGGAGAACATTGGAATCATTCAAGGGGGTGCACACGTCCGTTTCGCAGCAGTCTCACCTTATGTCATAAAGTGGGAGCACGCTATGACAGGTACAGACCTCTTCAGGTGCCGGAGCCAGGGAGCACACATAATACTGTGTACCCAGCACTTGAACGCCTATTCTAGACCACAGTGCAGGTTTAAAGCTGCTGGCGCACAACCTGTGAACTGTACCATGAAGGTAATGGCACAAGACCATGTTCCCCCGCAGGTAGCATTTATAGGAGGTGGGACATATTGTGTCAACACAAGTGCAGCCCATTACCAGCATGGACAGCACATCTGGTGTCCGGTGAGTGACAGCAGTTTCTGCTTTAAACCCAAGGCAGAAGTTCAAGTGGCCCAGGAACGGATTGTCCCCATTCCTGAACCCTCCACTGTTCACCTCACTGTAACTGAAAACATCACCAACCTGCAAAACTATGTTGCACATTTTGGCTATGAAATTCCCCCTCTACCCGAACATCTTACTGCCCTACTAAAAGCAGTTGTTATATCACAAAAACATTTCTACACACTAGAACAGAAGACAGTCGAGATAGGGGCCAAGATCTCGGATATCGTAGTTCCACCCTGGTGGGATATTTTTGAAAATATAGAGGTCCCTTCTTGGATCAGAATGGCTTCCCACATTTTAGTGGTCTGCCAGCTCGGTATAGATTTCTACTTACTATGCACAAAGTGCAAGGGGAGGGACAGAATGCGCCGATCCCAACATGAGAGAGCGTGGGACAAGCATCAAAATAAAGTCTATGACCAGGTCTGAGACGAACCTTAACCGTTATTAAAAAATAAAGATTGTGACCGTGTATTTTCCTTTCTATGTATGTACCATATTTTCTTTTTCTTCCAAGTGGTGCAGGGGTGTTGGACCCCCTCTGTGCTTGGATATGGATGTAACCAAATTTTTATGTATCTGAACACTACACCTAAAGGGGAATATGTTTTTTTTAGGTTTTAGATAAGTAAAATACAGGGGAAGGTTGGTTCTCAGGGATCAGGAATTTTGCTCACCCAGTATGATACTCTAGGAAGTAAAGTATCACAGGGGGGGACTGTAAGATTCTCAAAATTAACAGATCCCCCAAAACAAAGGCTAACCCTATTAAAATGACTTTGGACCCTCGCTAAAAACCTCAGGAGTGATAAAAGGACATGTTGGGCCTAGCAAGGAGTCTCAAGGTCAAAAACAGACTTGACATTTTAAAAAGGACATGTTCAGGCATGTTTAGAAAAAGGCTGTTACAGAATTTGGGATCTACCTCTGCAGCAGACAGTTTGAGTATTCGAGATAATCAAACTGTCTGGGGGAACTGTAAATGTCACTCAGCCCCTATCAGCAATTTACATGCTAACAATAGACCCATGGAAGAAACAGCCTCACAGACCCATCCAAAAACATGCATAAAACAAATCACTTCGCCAACCTACAAAGAATCTCAGGCCCCACAGGAAACAAAAAGCTTGAGAACAATTCACTTCAATTAAATAAGAGCTCAACAGCTCAGGAAAACCATCCCAAAACCACTTGTCACATCTTTAAACAACTTCAACAGCGCAGGAAACCATCCCGAAACCGTTTAAACATTTTACACCACTCAATGTTAACGGGGGCCTCGATTTGTATAATTGGGGGGCCTGTCCAACAGTTAAACAGTACAGTTCAGCAAGGCGGGAGTTCCAAGTTCGAGTTCAGTACTCTCTGCAATTCGAAGGAGTCTCGCAGAAGTTCCCTCTCTCTGGAAGCAGTTCAAACACAAGAAGAAACCTTGTATCTGCACTGTGGGGATTCTGTGTGTGTGAAACCGGAGCAACAGTTTCAGTAATCATCAGACACCTCGCGGCAACAAGGCCCTTGCGAAACAACCAACTGAACATTACCATCAGCCAACCACGACCAAAGAAAACAAACTCGCACGAAACTGAAGATCCGCAAGTTTTTCCACTCTACAAACTATTCCTGCGTTTGGTGAGCATTATCTCTGGTCCTTTACACGACCCCTTACACCAAGGTTCAACCAAGGTTCAATACAAGTTCAGCATAACTTCACTACTTTTTAATTCTATCCCTCTAGAAATAAATCCTAGTGCTTGGTTTGCTTTTTTATGGCTTTGTTAACCTCATGTCGCTACTTTTAGCAATTTTTGTATTTGTACTCCGAGATCCTTTCTCAGCTTTCAAAAAGGAATTGATAAGTACCTGAAGGAAAAAAAATTGCAGGGTTATGGGGAAAGGGCGGGGGAGTGGGACTAGCTAAAGTGCTCTTGCAGAGAGCCGGCATGGGCTTGATGGGCCAAATGGCCTCCTTCTGTGCTGTAACCATTCTATGATTCTATGCCTTTGCTCCTCTACGCCACCCAGACTTGCACACTCCAAGTCATAAGTGACCTCCTTATTCTTCCTACCAAAATGTAATACCTCACATTTATCTGTGTTGAAATTCATTTGCCAATTATATGCCCATTCTGCAAGTTTAATAATGTCCTCCTGTAATTTGTTGCAGTCCTCCTCAGTATTGATTATCCCCCAATTTGGTGTCATCCGCAAATTTAGAAATTGTGTTTTTGATTCCAAAGTCTAAATCGTTAATATAATTTGTGAACAACAGTGGTCCCAGCACTGATCCTTGTGGAACATCACTTCTCACCTTCTGCCACTGTGACTAGCTACCCCTATTCTCTGCTTGCTGTCTTTAAGCCAGCTAGCTATCCATTCTGCTACTTGTTCAATGAGATTGGTCAAGCAAGACTTTCCCTTTTGAAATCCATGCTGACTATTCATTATTATATTTTTGGTTTTTAGATGTTCTTCTATTTTCTCCATTAGTAGGGATTCCATTATTTTTCCTCCCACTGATGTTAAGCTGACTGGTCTATAGTTCCCTGGACATGTTTTATTTCCCTTCTTAAATATAGGTATTACCTTAGCTATCCACCAGTCCTCTGGCACTACACCTTGTTCTAACGAATTATTAAATATGTGTAGTAATGCCTCTGCTTTCTCTTCCCTAGATTATTTTAAAACGCACGGATGTACTCCATCTGGACCAGGGGTTTTATCCTCTTCGCGTTTGATTGGCTCATTTAATATAGTTCCTCTTTTTATTTTAAATGCAGTTATCTCATTACTAATCTCATCATCCAATGTCATGATTTGTTCATCTCAGCACTTAAAGACACAACTGCAGTGGGTGAATATACCTCACTTGTTTTGAACATTAAGCTCTAGTCTGTGTGTCTAATTAACCACTGGGTCCTGGCCTGCTTCAGTTTGTTACAATACCTACACTTGATATCCTTGTTCCTCCACTTACTGCGTGGCACAAAACCAGCTCCTTCCAAGACAGACTACAGGGTCTCCAGACTGCTGCCTGGGGTGCTGCTGCCATCTCAGCCATGACACAACAGCACAAACTATTCACAGGGAAAGAGATCTTTAAATGAACAAAAAGACCATGAACATGCAAATCACATATATTAACTGGAAAATTTACCATTCTTCATCAGACGGTCCACAGATCATAATTCTGTCCCACTATCTGCAAAAAAATCCAAATCCTTCTGGCTCTCCCATTGATTTTAAGAGCACAGCACTGGTGCCCTTAAAGCCAAGGATGCACCTAGGCTTCTCTTTTTGGTCTGCACCCAGTACTGCGACCCATATGCGGCCTCTTCATATTTAAGATACGCCAACAGGAAGGTCAGATTCTCTGGGTATGAGGCTACACCATGTAGCCCTCCTTATCAGGAGACTACCAGGTGGGTTCCTCTTTCACCAAGTGTCAGGGAAGTGTGCCTTGGCTGACGCTATACCAGTTTTCCTCTGAAGTCTGAGTTAAGGCGTTACCAGCTGCCCAGCCCCACCTGCCCTTACGTCGATATCCTTCTGCGATGTATGTAGACTCTTCTCCCAAAACGTCTGACAGGAATCTCCAACTAAAGGCTAGGGCCCACCATGTCTGGGTCCCAGCCACGTTTGGAGTCATTCTGGCAGATTCCTGTGAAAGTTACAAGGGAAGTCCATCAAAATAGACTTTGATTTTTGGGCCCCGATATTTCAGCAAGCATTGATGCCTTAAGGTGAGGATTGAAGAAAAATCCAATGGGAGAAAAAATACAAGAAGAAAATATGAAATGGTAAAATACATTTGGCCCACCAGACCCTTTGGGCTGAATTTTAATGGAGAAGGTGGGTTGGGGGCCTGGGGTGGGGGGAGTGGGGAAGGGTGGGCTCAGTTAGACACAAAATGGAGGTTAAAGAAGAGGCTTCTAGCCTCATTTTAATATTTAAATTGATGGGCTGCCTCCTGGCAGTGGGTTGGCTGCCCACCACCCTGCCTCAGTTAAAACCTCCAGCACCTAGAAGGTCAAGGGCAGCAGGTGCATGGCATCACTATCACCTCCAGGTTCCCCTCTAAGTCACACACCATCCTGACTTGGAAATATATTGTCATTCCTTCATTGTTGCTGGGTCAAAATCCTGGAACCCTCTACCTAAGAGCATTGTGTGAGTACCTTCACCACATGGATTGCAGTGGTTCAAGAAGAAGGCTCACCAGCACCTTTTTAAGGGCAACTAGGAATGGGCAATAAATGCTGGCCTTATCAGCAACGCCCAGATCCTGAGAATGATTTATTTTTTAATTCCATGCCTTTAATAATCTTAAATATCTGGATCAGACACATTCTAAGTCTCCATCTCTCCATTGAAAACAAACCCAAGGAATCAGGTCTATCTTCATATCTGAAGCCATTCACCATATTTGTTGTACTTTCTGCACCTTCTCTAGAGTCACAATTTTGTTCCTGAGGGGAGAGGACCAAAACGGAGCACAGTACTTCAAATGAGGTTACACCAAAGTTTTCTACATTATTCAGGTCCTAGTTTTTGTACGGAATAGTCTGGGCTATACAGCCCTACACATCAACTTAGTCAGTAGGTGATAAGACTTCTACAAATGCAGGGTTCTACCCTTATTTAATTAAAGTCCTCTCCATCAAAAATAAAACTGAAATAAATCTTAAGAAGTAGTGTGAATAATAGTTATACAAAGTGAAAAGAACTGCTGTGCTGACAGATGGACCTTTCAGAATTCAGTGTTCGTATGGTCCATTGTAATATAGGAACTAATCTCATGTAGAGATTGTGCAGTGTTGAAGCTGTATCTGAAGATAACATTATCAAAACCCAAACCCAACCATTTAATTGGTGATTTTGCTGGATTTCTTAGAAGAAAATGCAGAATGATTATTGAGTTAAAAGGTATTCTTGAAGTAGCTCACAGAATGACAAAATGTACCAAGATATTTAAATGCCAATCCCTGCACAAGATGAAAACTAAAATTAGTTTCAAGAAGTGGTATGAAAAAATTCTATTCTCAATTTGTTCTGCCATTGAGCAGAAAGAAATAGCAGCATTATTAAATAATTACTGCACGTCTGTTTTTATCTAGGAAGAGGATGAAACATTGCCTAAGTAGATTGATTTTCCAGAAACAGCACAGCAGGAGGCAAACAGTATGCCGATAATAATGATGCATAAATAGCACATTTACCATTTTACTACAAATAGCAAACAGAGGAAATCCTACCCCTTATTGGGAAGAAGGTTTGATGCTCTTAACACAAAAGGCCGTGATTTTCCCATTGGAGGCGGGTTGGGTGTGGGTCAGGTGGCCGGCGGGTCCCGAACCCGCCTCCGCTGTCAGGTGGGAAAAAGTTATGATTTTCCCCTAATTGGCCTATGAATTCTGGGCGTGTGGGTTCCCCTGGCCCAATTAGTGTTTTGGGACTGAAACTCGCCTCTGCTGATGCCACTTATCCAGCTGCATTTAAGGGCTCCAAGCAGCCTTGTTCCTTATCTGCCTGTGTTCTTGATGCTGTGGAAGTCTGGGAATCTTGCCTTCTTCAAGGCCCAAGGCCTCCCTGACATTCAGTGACAACTCGTTTAATTTGTTGGTGGAGGGAGTAACAGCTAATAAGGAGGTGCTCTTCCCCTCTTCTGGGAGGAAGAAGAAGCCTCCCCAGCAACAAACAAAGGCTGTCTGGCTACAGATTGCAAGTCGGTGTGCAGCAGGTCGGTGTGCAGCAGAACCTGGCTGCAGTGCTGTAAAAAGTTCAATGACCTTGTACAAACAGGAAAAGTGAGTAAACCATCACCTTGACCCTCATTCTGCTCCCCTTCTCCTCTCATCACCAGCACTCTGCATTGTCAACCTACTCCTACACATCCCACTGTACCCTTACATCCCTTGCACCCTTAACCATCCCTCTCTCTGCATGTACAGAATCAGTTCACTATTCGACTATGCTGCCCTCACACTCCCTAAGGGTCCTTGGTATTTGCACCTCACTCCATCCTTGTCTCCTTCGAAGCATCTATGCTCTGGAATCTCTACACTCACTCCATTATTCTCAATCAAACTCCACTTGTCTCCCTGCAGGAAAAGAGAGCCCACAATAAGTGGGAAAGGGTGAGGACTGGAGGAGGGCCACTCTCAATAGCCCATCTCACTAAGCTGAGGCGGCCCTGGAGCTCATTGGCGCTAGCGTAGATGTGGAAGTGGGGGACGGACAGACAGGTGCAGAGGAGCAAGCTGATGACAGAATAGTTTTGCATCTCTCTCATTTACATTGCATGAGTGACTGAAATGGCTTCTGATGCTCTCACAGATTGACTATTGAGGCTCTGCACAATTCCATGTGCATGCTACATTAATATCAGATGTCTAAATCTTGCCTTTACTCCATCACAGGACCATCGACATCCCCCCTCCCCACTGTCCCGGAAATCGTGAAGATTCCTCAGAGGAACCTGAAACCTCTGAGGGCGCAGCGTCAGCAAACGTAAGCGCACCCAGCACCAGCGCAGATACGCACACCTCGGTGGAACCTTCGTGACATACAGTAGTGTTGTCACCTGCTGTATCACAGCTCACAAGTGAGCATCAGCAGATGGTGGAGACAGGGACAGCAGCGGAGACTCCTCATCAAAGGTCGCAGGACTCTCCTAGGTCTGCTCAGCTGCATGTGGACCCGGTGCCTCCGGGTCCATACAGAAAGAGAGTGGTGCTGGAACTCCAGTAACAGATGCAGGAGGCTCTGGCAGGTTTTGTCTCCAGGGTCACTGCGAGTGTGGAGAGGATGGAGGAGTCCAACTCTAATATAAGCAGAGCCTTTGTGGAGGCATTGGCGCATGAACGCATCACCATGGAAAGGATGGCAACCTCTGTGGAAAGGATGGCTACGGTAGAGGAGAGGGTGGCTATGGCCATCAAGAAGTTAAGTCACCAGAGTGTTGAAAACATGATTATTGTTCAGAATAGACTGACATCTCTGGAGGCGTGATGGGCAGTTATTGAGCAGAGAAACCAGAGCTTCATGGGAGTCCTTTTGAGTAGGACTGCCGCTGCAGATACGGGTCCTCATGGCCCCCCTGATGTGCAGCAAGGTGCTGTCCAGCCACTTGCTAGCACTGAAGTGGGGCTGACCCATGAGAGGAATGTTGGTGGCAGCCAACAAGGAAGTGGGGGCTCCTCTCCAAGTGCTCACACTCCCATGCCACTGCGTAGCCCTCGGTCAGAGCCCCACCAGAGTCTTCACCCAACTGGAATGGGCGTCTCAGCCCCTGCACAGCCGCAGGAGGATCAGAATTTTGCTGAGCCATCACAGGCTCGCAAACCCAGATGACGCCCACCAAAGGTGTTGAAGCAGGAGCAGCATGAAAGTGAGCAAGGTGCCTCCACAGCTGCTGAGCTACAGGGGAACCAACATGTAGGGGCACGCGTAAGAGGAAGATAAAGCACAAGTAGTCACAAGGGTAGTCACTTGGGTGTTCTGTTCCATTCAATTGTTATATGTCATCATTTACTGATTTTAATAAATTGCAATGATGGCAAAATGTTGCAGTTCTGGTCTTTGTCATTTTGGAAATGGAAGTTCCACTTTGAGGGCTCAGGGTGACTTGGATTGGTCAGATTGGTGGTCACAGTGATAGGAAGCCACAGATTCTTGTCCATTGTCTATGGAGTGGTAAGAAGGTGCCAGCCACATGTGTTTGATTGGGCAACCTAAGCATCATGCAAGTGCGTGCGGCCGACTGGGAGATGCCGTTGATGGTTGCTGATGATCCCTGGAAGGAGACTGGAGCAAAAAAGTTGAGTGTGGTGGTGACTTTGACAGCCACTGGTGAGGCGTTTCCACCCACTCCTCTGGGTTCCAGGTGTTGGTGCAGCATTGCGCAGATGTCTGCGACTATCTGCTGCTTAGTCATGTTGGGGAAGGTCATCCTCAACCTTTAAACCCTGTTTTGGGGGTCTCTCCTGCGGAGACGTGCTTCCCTGCGGTGATGCTCTCTGCCCTGTGCAGCATCAGGTGGGTGAGGTGGAGGTTGGCCCTGCTGTTGTTATTGCTGCTGCTGCTGCTGTTGTTCCTGGTGCTGCTGTGGCCACAGGTGCTCCTCGTCCGTAGCTGAGGTCCACGATTAAAGGAGATAAATGGTTCCCATGCTGCTGGTGGAAACCTCAGGTGAGGAAGTGCTCAGGCAATGTGGGGAGAGGGTTTTCCCAGGAGGTGACACTGGAGATGACTCTCATCCTCACTAAATCCAAAATCAGTAGGCCTGCAAAAAGTTCTCCACTACCTGAAAATACAAAGTTATGCAACCAGCAAGTGATCCTTGGTGAAAGCTCCGCTTTTATGGAGGAGCTGCAGCAGTCAGGAAGACGGCCGCCAGTGAAACCATCAGGTTTAGCTGCCGTGTTGCAGGAGAGGCGCGCAGGCCGCTGAAAACGTTGCAAAATCTGAAGGGCCTCTCAAAATTGGCTTAGAGAGGTCGTTAAGTGGCTGTTAAGGGCCTTAAGGGCCTGTCCTGCCGCCTGGAGGCAGGACTGAAATGGTGTCTCCAAACCTGCCTCTGGGAAGTTGCGTGGAGACGGGTTGGCGGCGGGATCAGAACCAGCCGACAATTTTTCCAACTTTCCCACCTGACCCGCCTCCAAGCCCACCCCCTGAGCACTGGCAAAATCGAGCCCAAAGTACTTGGTCCAGACAACTTGCACTCAAGTCTTAAAAGAGCTGGGGATTGAAACTACTGAAATTTTAAAGAAAGAAGGACTTGCATTTATATAGACCTTTCATTACCTCAGGATGTCCCAAAGTGGTTTACAGCCAATGAAGTACTTCAGAAGTGTAGTCACTGTTGTAATGTAGGAAACAGAACTGCCAATTTGTGCACAGCAAGCTCCCGCAAACAACAATGAAATAAATGACTCGAAATCTATTTTAGTGGTGTTGGTTGAGGGGTAAATGTTGACCAGGACACCGGGGGGGAAACTCCCCTACTCCTCTTTGAATAGTGCTGTGGGATCTTTAACATCCACCTGAGAGGGCAGACACTTTAACACTGGTTTAACACTTCGTCTGAAAGACGGCACATCTGACAGTGCAAAACTTTTCAGGCTGGAAAAAGGCAACAGCAACATACCCATGAGTCAGTCGTGGGGCCTTGGCTATTTTTAACATATATTAATGGCCCAGAAATTCGGGACGGAGGCTTCCCGCAGGTGCAAGCCTCCGACCTGCACTTACCTAGCGCGCCGGCCATTGTGCTGTGGGCCCGCGTGGGATTCCGATCCTGGGCCTCCTCCAACTGTCGGCGCACAGTGCTTGCATATCCCAGGGGCGCAGTTAGTTCGAAGCGTCCCCTGGAATCACGTGGGCCATGGAGAGCCAATGGCAGCAGGGAATCTGTATTCATAGATTTGACAGGAAGAGCTGTCAAATCTATGAATACAATTCAGCCCCAAAATATAACTAAAACTTCAAATACATTTTTTTTTTAAATCACATTTTTAAAATAACTATAAATTACATAAAATAATTATTTTAAAAAATAATTTAAATTTTTGAAAAAAATTAATGACAGTTTCTAACAGGGCTAAAAATAAACTTACCTTTCTTTAAAGTATTTAAAAATAATAAACCTGTGGAACAAATGTTTTAATTTTACTTAATTCACCACTTACCTTGTTAAAAGCAGGCCTTGCGACTGCTTTTTAGAAGCGTAGCTGCTGGAGACTTGCCCTCCCGGAGAAAGCTGCAAAAAAAACGGAAGTTCCAGGTGTACGCGCTGCCTCTCCGGCGCATGCGTTCGACCTGTGAACCCCTTCCTTTAAGGGAGCGGAAGTTCCGGTTTCCCACGCATGCACAGTGCATGCACGAATCCGGCACTTTCGTTGGGCCTACGCGTGAGTACCCAGCGCGTACTCACCCGTGGGGACCCGAAGTTCTGAAATATTTGACTTGGACAAGGATACAGTAAACAAAAACTCCAGATTAGCAGATGATAATGAAGATTGAGCAATTGGAAAGAGTTTTGATCTAACTGGGCCAACAAATGACAGGTGGAATTTGATGTGCAAATGTGCAAAATGATTCATATGTGGACAAGGAAGCAAAAAAGGGAATATGTGTTGAATGAATCAATGTGCTCGCCAGAAAAAGTGGGTAGCTCTGTGAAACCATCAGCACAGTGGTAAGCTTCAGTAAAAATAGAAAATACGGTATTGGGTTCCATTAGTAGAAGGATAAAGTGCAAATCTGAGGAGGTTCTATTGTTGCTGTACAAGGTATTGGTCTGACCCCCATCTGGAGTACTGAGCAGTTCTGGTCATCTTATTATGGGAATGATATTATTGTCCTCAAGAGGCAAACAACTTAAATGATTCCAAGTATAAGGCACTTAAGTTATGAGGAAGTTTTGCTTTCTTTGCGAAAGCAGCTTTGAGGTCATATGAAGGTTTAAAGATTATGAAGTAAATTCACCCAATTGATCCAGCCAAATTGTTCACTGTAGTGACAGGATCAAATACCAGGCCACAGTAAAAAAAATAGTAGGTAAGAGTAAGAAGGGAAATCAGGCAGAAGTTTTTCATCTAGCGGATATCAGAGTTGTGAAATAAATTATCAGTGAAGGCTATTGAAGCCGGCATTATAAATGCCTTCAAATGAATGCTTTACTGGAGATGGAAAAGACCTATGTGAGTAAGGAGGCAAGCAAGTGGATTTGATGTATGAAAAAGGGATAAGCTTATCATAGCATGGTTGAATTTCATATTCAGTTGGAGGGTGAGAAAGTTGTATCTCAAACCAGTGTCCTGATCTTAAACAAAGGCAATTACAATGGCATAAGGGCAGAACTGGCTAAAGTGGACTGGAAAAATTAATTAAAGGATAACACAGTTGAAATGCAGTGGCGGACATTTAAGGAAATATTTCATAACTCTCAACAAAAATATATTCCAGTGAGAAAGAAAGATTTTAAGAGAAGGGAGTACCATCCATGGCTAACTAAGGATGTAAAGGATGGTATCAAATTGAAAACAAAGGCATACAATGTTATCAAGATTGGTGGGAGGCCAGAGGAGTGGGAAATTTTTTAAACCTGCAAAGGATGACTAAAACAATAATAGAGAGAGGATGAATTATGAGAGAAAACTGGCAAGAAACATTAAAACGGATAGTAAGAGCTTCTACAGGTATATAAAAAGGAAGAGGGTAGCTAAAGTAAACGTTGGTCCCTTAGAGGATGAGATTGGAGAATTAATAATGGGGAACGGGGAAATAGTAGAGACTCTGAACAAATATTTTGTATCTGTCTTCACGGTAGAAGACACTAACAACATCCCAATAATGGATAATCAAGTGGCCACAGGGAGGGGGAAACTAAAGACAATCACTATCACTAGGGAAATAGTACTTGGTAAAATAATGGGACTAAAAGATGACAAGTCCCCTGGACCAGATGGCCTGCATCCCAGGGTCTTAAAAGAAGTGGCTGCAGAGATAGTGGATGCATTGGTTGCAATATACCAACATTCCCTAGACTCTGGAGAGGTCCCAGCGGATTGGAAAACCGCAAATGTAACACCCCTATTTAAGAAAGGAGGGAGACAGAAAGCAGGAAACTATAGACCAGTTAGCCTAACATCTGTCATTGGGAAAATGCTGGAGTCCTTCATTAAGGAAGCAGCAGCAGGGCATTTGGAAAATCATAATGCAGTCAAGCAGAGTCAGCATGGGTTTATGAAAGGGAAATCATGTTTAACAAATTTGCTGGAGTACTTTGAGGATGTAACGAGCAGGGTGGACAAAGGTGAACCAGTAGATGTGGTGTATTTGGATTTTCAGAAGGCATTCAATAAGGTGCCACATAAAAGGTTACTTCATAAGATAAGAGCTCACGGAATTGGGGGTAATATATTAGCATGGATAGAGAATTGGCTAACTAACAGAAAGCAGAGAGCAGAGAGATAAATGGGTCATTTTCCGGTTGACAAACGGTAACTAGTGGGGTGCCACAGAGATCGGTGCTGGTGCCTCAGCTATTTACAATCTACATTAATGACTTGGATGAAGGGGCCGAGTGTAATGCAGCCAAGTTTGCGGATGATACAAAGATGGGTGGAAAAACAAGTTGTACAGAGGACTCAAAAAATCTGCAAAGGGAAATAGACAGGCTAAGTGAATGGGCAAACATTTGGCAGATGGAGTATACTGTGGGAAAGTGCGAGGTTATACACTTTGGCAGGAAAAATAAAAAAGCAAATTATTATTTAAATGGAGAGAGATTACAAAATGCTACAGTTCAGAGGGACCTGGGGGTCCTTGTGCATGAAAGAAAAAAGTTAGCATGCAGGTACAGCAAGTAATCAAAAAGGCAAATGGTATGTTGGCCTTTATTTCAAGGGGTTTGGAGTATAAAAACAGGGAAGTTCTGCTACAACTGTACAGAGTATTGGTGAGACCACACCTTTAGTACTGCGTACAGTTTTGGTCTCCTTATTTAAGGAAGGATATACTTGCATTGGAGGCAGTTCAGAGATGATTCACTAGGTTAATTCCAGAGATGAGGGGGTTGTATTATGAGGAAAGGTTGAGCAGGCTGGGCCTATACTCATTGGAATATAGAAGAATGAGAGGTGATCTTACTGAAACATATAAGATATACTGAGGGGGCTCGACAAGGTAGATGCAGAGAGGATGTTTCCCCTCGTGGGGAAATCTAGAACTCGGGGGCACAGTTTTAGAATAAAGGGTTGCCCTTTTAGAACTGAGATGCGGAGGAATTTCTTCTCTCTGAGGGTCGTAAATCTGTGGAATTCTCTGCCGCGGAGAGCTGTGGGGGCTGGGTCATTAAATACATTTAAGGTGGAGATAGACAGATTTTTGCAAGATAAGGGAGTGAAGGGTTATGGGGAGCAGGCGGGGAAGTGGCTTTGAGCCCAAGATCAGCCATGATCTTATTGAATGGCGGAGCCTATTCCTGCTCCTATTTCTTATTGGGGCTGATGGCTTTTCCTTTTGGCAAGAATACTTGGAGCCAATTTTCCTCTGCCTAAAATCCCCTGTGCACCTGGTTCAGCCATAGAAGTCTGGAGTGGAGACCTGTTAGGTCAGGTATCTGCCCCATTGACGAGTTAGATTAACAGAGGCATCCTCATACTTCGGTGGGAAGCTCTAGCCTGAGATAGGTAGGAGCATTCTAACTTACTGTATATGGGACAGGAGTGACATTATAAAAAAGAGGCTGCTAGTAACCTCTTCATGCTGATCTTCGACCTCAACTCCACTTTCCCGTGTTATCCCAATATCCCTTGATTCTCCCAGAATCCAAAAATCTATCTATCTCAGCCTTGAATATACTCAACCATTTAGCATCCACAGCCCTCTGGGGTAGAGAATTCCAAAGATTCACATCTCTGAGTGAAGAAATTCCTCCTCATCTCAGTCTTAATGGCCGAACCTTATCCTGAGACTGTGACCCTTAGTTCTAGACTCTCCAGCCAGAGGAAACAACCTCTCAGCATCGACCCTGTCAATCCCCCTCCGAATCTTACATGTTTCAATGAGATCACCTCTCATTCTTCTGAACTCCAGAGAGTATAGGCCCAATCTACTCAATCTCTCCTCTTAGGACAACCCTCTATCCCATGAATCAGTATAGTGAACCTTCATTGCACCACCTCTAAGGCAACAACAACAACAACAACGTGTATTTCTATAACGCCTTTAACGCAGTAAAATGTCCCAAGGCGCTTCACAGGAGTATTATAACAAAAAAATTGACACCGAGCCACATAAGGAGAAATTAGGGTAAATGACAGGTAGGTTTTAAGGAGCGTCTTAAAGGAGGGAAGAGAGGCAGAGAGGCAGAGAGGTTCAGGGAGGGAATTCCAGAGCTTCGGGCGCAGCCACCAATGGTTGAGCAATTATAATCAGGGTTGCTCAAGAGGGCAGAATTAGAGGAGTACAGATATCTCGAGGGGTTGTGGGGCTGGAGGTGGTTACAGAGATAGGTGAGGCCATGGAGGGATTTGAAAACAAGGATGAGAATTTTGAAATCAAGGTGTTGCTTAACCGGGAGCCAATGTAGGTCAGCGAGCACAGGGGTGATGGGTGAACAGAACTTGGTGCGAGTTAGCACACGGGCAGCAAAGTTTTGGATCACCTCAAGTTTATGTAGGAAATAATGTGGGAGGCCAGCCAGGAGTGCATTGGAATAGTCAAGTCTAGAGGTAACAAAGGCATGGATGAGGGTTTCAGCAACGGATGAGCTGAGGCAAGGGTGGAGACAGGCGTTGTTACGGAGATGGAAATAGGCAGTCTTAGTTGTGCTGCAGAGATGTGGTCGGAAGCTTACTTCAGGGTCAAATATGACACAAAGGTTTCAAACTGTGTGGTTCAACCTCAGACAGATGTTAGGGAGAGGGATGGAGTCAGTGGCTAGGGAATGGAGTTTGTGGCGGGGACCGAAAACAATGGCTTCGGTCTTCCCAAATTTAACTGGAGAAAATTTCTGCTGATCCAGAACTGGATGTCAAACAAGCAGTCTGTCAATTTAGAGACTGTGGAGGGGTCGAGAGAAGTGGTGGTGAGGTAGAGCTGGGTGTCGTCAGCGTACATGTGGAAACTGATGCTGTGTTTTCGGATGATGTCGCCAAGGGGCAGCATGTCGATGAGAAGTAGGAGGGGGCCAAGGATAGATCCTTGGGGGACACCAGAATTAATGGTGTGGGAGCAGGAAGAGAAGCCACTGCAGGTGATTCTCTGGCTGTGATTAGACAGATGAGAATGGAACCAGGCGAGTGCTGTCCCATCCAGCTGGACGACGGTGGAGAGACATTGGAGAAGGATGGAGTGGTCAACCGTGTCAAAGGCTGCAGACCAGTCAAGAAGGACAAGGAGGGATAGTTTACCTTTGTCACAGTCACAAAGGATGTCATTTGTGACTTAGTTGAGAGCTGTTTCGGTACTGTGGCAGGGGCGGAAACCTGATTGGAGGGATTCAAACATGGAGTTGCGGGGAAAATGGGCACGGATTTGGGACGTGACAACACGTTCAAGGACTTTGGAGAGGAAAGGGAGATTGGAGATGAGGCGGTAGTTTGCAAGGATGGAGCAGTCAAGGGTTGGTTTTTTGAGGAGGGGGTGATGATGGCAGATTTGAGGGAGAGGGGACAGTGCCTGAGGAGAGAGAACCGCTAACAAAGGCAAGTATATCCTTCCTCAAATAAGGAGACCAAAACTGTGCACAGTAATCCAGGTGTGGTCTCACCAAAGCCCTGAACAATTGTAGCAAGACTACCTTCCTCCTGTACTCCAACCCCCTTGCAATAAAGACCAACATGCCATTTGCCTTCCTACTTGCTTGCTGTACCTGCATGCTAACTCTGTAGCTGGAATTTTGTTTACCTGGGTGGGTCGTGTGCGGGCGGTCAGCGTGGTGGGTCAGGACCCAGATCTTCATTTCATGCCGCTTCTCAGAGCGATTTTCCCTTAATGGCGCCTATTAAAGCAGCGTTACCTGGCCCTATTAAATGGTGCAGGTCTGATGACATAATCGATGACTCATTTCCAGTGGAGATATTTTAAGGAGCCTTGGCCACAGTGCATTTGAAGGTTCATCTAGGAGTGTGCAGGCACTATATATAAGCATTTCAGTCTTGTTAAGCCTTGAAAACATGACTGCACAGAGGTACAGGGCTGCACCCAGGTTCTCCGGTGACGCCCTCCATATGCTTGTGGAGGGAGTAAGAGCACACAGAGAGATCCTCTTCCCTTCTGATGGGCACAAGAGACCTCCCCAGGAGACCAAATGAGCTTGGCTGGAGATAGCAGAGGAGGTCAACAGCAGGGATGTTGTGGGGAGGACCTTGGTGCAGTGCCGGAAGCGCTTCAATGATCTCATGAAATCAGGAAAGGTGAGTGCAAAGCCACACTCAACTTCATCCTGCTGTGCCTCTCATCACATCCCCATCACTCTGCCTTCCCAAGCCTACTCCTGCACACCATTACTCACACAAACATACTTTGCACATCCACCCAGCCCTCTCTATCTACATTATCACATCCCCATCTGGCTACCCACCCCTCACACTCACCCTCATCCAAATGCAATCATACCAACTAACAACACACAAGGAGGCCATTTGGCATTGGTACCCACTCCCTCAGTCTCCCTCTACAGATTTAACCCATCCATTCCTTACACTCATTCCATCACTCTCACTCAAACTTCTCTTCTTTTCCTCCGTGCAGGAGAAGAGAGCCCACAATAAGAGGGAGAGGGAGAGAACCAGAGGTGATCCTCCATCATTGGCCACGTTAACTGCAGCAGAGGAGGTCGCCTTGGAGGTCTCAGGAGCTGCAAAGCAGCTGGCAGTGAGAAACGGAGAGAGGGGGACATCTCAGCAACCTAGTGACACAATTACATCTCATACAGCCACATGGCATACAGCAGTCACTCATATGGGGACTGATGTCAGCAGCCAGTGAATGTTCATCATGTGCCTCATGGTATCGTTACCCATTCTTGATATGACATTTCTAAATCATCTCTTTACTCTCCCACAAGTCTATCAAGAGACCGCCCCCCTCCCTCACTGTCCAGGAGAAAGAGGAAGGTGACTCCTCAGAGGAGCCTCCAGCCTCTGAGGGTGCACCGTCAGCATAAGCGCACCCAGCACCAGCGCAGACACGCACACCTTGGTGGCTCCCATGCAAGATAGAGTAATGTTGTCACCTGGTGTGTCACTAGTCACAAGTGAGCAAGAGCAGGTGGTGCAGACAGGGACAGCAGTGGAGACTCCTTGCTGGAGGGCGCAGGATTCTCCCAGCTCTGCTCAGCTGCAAGCAGATGCTGAGCCTCGGGGGCCATCCAAATCTGTGCACAAAATGGAGTCAGCAAGAGCCTTTCCCTTCGGCAAGTAATGAGGTGTCATGTGGGAGTATTTATTTGGATTGCCTGCTCTCAATTAATAACCTCGCAAAATGGCCACTGAGCTTCCGCCTCACGTTGACAGACGAGGTTCCCGAGCTGCATAATTCCTGTGGACAGCCAGTGAAAATCAAAAGCTCTGGTTAAAAATGTAGTGTATGTGCCTTTAAGAGCCCCAGGTGTACTGTAATGCCAGTAATGGCCACTCGGGCTATATAAGCCTGTATATTGTGTTGTATCAGTTAGTTCCTCTCCAGACTTTGTTTAGTAAACACCTGTGAAACCAACTCCTGTCTTCAGTGTCTCTATCAACACACGGACACAACAGTGACGATGAATTGGAAACGGACTTACCTGCAATTCGGCAGCACCTCAAGGACATCGATTCCTCTGGCGTCCAAAGTTGAAGAAAAATCAAGAAAAAGACAAAGCTGTGGTTTCACCAGCTAGCCAAGCTGGTGGCAGGTGCTGCAATAATCCTTCCTGGGCGTCGGGCTGGGGCTCCAGCGGCTGGCTCTGCAGCTAGGCCAAGCAGCGAAAGCAGAGGCAAGCAGTAACAGACGGGGAGGGAGTACTCAGGAGACGGCCGGCGCTGCAAGCAGGTCGGCGTTCAGACCTAGAGAGAGAGTCCGGCGGGAACGAGTCTCCAACTGTAAATAAATAAATAAAAAGAACGGAAACCACGGGAAACAGTGTTGTCATCGGCAGCAGTGGCGGGGAGGCGCGGGAAGTGCCATATCTTTTCTGCAGAAAAGAAAGAGAAGCGCGGGAAGCGCCATTTTTTTTCTAGGATGCCTAAGTCTGGCAATATTGATGCTTTTGATAACGAGATAGAGGATTGGACCACATATGTGGAAAGAGTGGAGGTATATTGCACCGCAAATGGAATAGAAGATGAAAAAAAAGCTTCAGTACTGCTAAATCTAATGGGCGCAAAGACATACGGGCTGTTACAAAATTTAATCACTCCAGCCAAACCAAAGGACAAGAATTTTAAAGAAATTGTTGATACCCTACAGGAGCACTTAAACCCAACACCACTGCTGATAGCGGAACGATTCAAATTCTTCAAGAGAAATCAACACAAGAATGAAAGTAACGCTGATTACCTCACCAAATTAAGAAAGCTATCAAAACACTGCCAATTCGGGGCAGGACTAGCAGATTATCTTCGAGACAAATTTGTCTGCGGTCTCCTAAGTGAAGGAACACAGAAAAGGCTGCTTTCTGAAAAAGATGTAACACTGGACAAGGCTTTCAGTATGGCTGTATCATACGAAGCGGCCGCAAGAGGAGCTGCAGAGATACAACAAAAGACACAGGACTTCGGCACCCATAAAATGACACAGGGTTTCGAGAGATGCTATCGCTGCGGCAGATCCACCTATGACCAGAGGGATTGCTGGTTCAAGGACAAAGCATGCAGGCAATGCGGAAAGATTGGACACATTGCACGGGTATGCCGATCTGGACAAAAAAAATACACGGACAAAAATTTACCTTGTTGACTGACCATCAACCCCTCATCTCCACATTCAACCCTAAAAAAGGTGTTCCTGGGGCCTCACAGGCCAGGGGTTTCGAGCAACTCGGGGCAGCACAGGCCAGGGGCTTCGAGCAATTCGGGGCAGCACAGGACGCGAGTCGTGCCGAATTCAGGGCAGCACAGGATGCGAGTCGGGACGACTTCAGGGCAGCACAGGCAGCGAGTGGCCAGTTGATCAGTGGTGCCGTGCAGTCACTGGCTGGTCTGATGCGGGCACAGACCAGGGCAGTACGGGCACTCACTGCTGCCACACTCGCTGTGTCAGCCAGGCATCGCCAGGGCACCCGCCGCGCTGCAGCAGCACAGCGGTCTGGCCTTCAGCAGATTGCTGCGCTTGCTGCAGTGCCAGCCCGGCCGAGTGCCAGTGTCTCAGGCGAGCAGCGAGCGCCTGGCATCAGCCAGCTTGCCCCATTGCTGCAGCCGCCACTGCCACTCCCCCAGTGAAGCTGCCACGAGCTGCTGGAGAGACTGATGCTGCCCAGCCACAGCTGCAGCAGTCAGCAGCCGGCCCCTCGAGGGCCAGAGCTCGTCTAGTCCGACCCCCAAGGGCATCTGCCGTCACGCCATGTGCCCCTCAGGAGCCTTCCCCCAGCCTTGCAGCACCCACAGGGCCCAGATTGAGGTGGAGCAGCAGGTCGGCCAGGGGCCGGAAAAGGCTGGACAAGGACTCGCCCTCTCGGCACACAAAGTAGAGGGTGTTGCCAAATGTTTTTTTATATGGGGGTGGTTGTGTTGTCTATGGGGGTGGTTGTTTTGGTAAGGCCGAGGATGAAGGCCATTTGGATGGAAAAGTTTTGTTTTTCCTCCCCAGGTTGTGGGAGTGAGTCATGTGTTTGACTGTTTTTTGGGGGTGTTGTCTGTTTTTGGGTTTCATGTGGGAAGGGCCCTGAGTTTGTTCAATAAAGCTTTTTCTTTATTCAGCTTGTCCATGTTTGATGTTTGAAGTGGTTGTTGCGTTAACCGGCTGGGGGCTTGCGGAGCGGCTGCATTCATGTCCCTTCATTGCCACAAGCCATTCCCTGACAGGGGGCCTAGAAGTGTCGTTCAATAAGCCGCTGACGGACGGCCCTTGGACCTTGTGGCTCCCTCCTGGGCTGGTACTCCTCCTCCTCCTCCTCCTCATGGTCCTCCTGCTCCTCCTCCTGAGGTGGTGGTCCAACGTGAGGTGGCAGTGCCTGAGTCCTGCGGATAGCCAGGCTGTGCAGCATGCAGCAAACGACGACGAACAGGGAGACTCTATCCGGCGAATACTGCAGAGATCCGCCGGAGCGATCCAGGCAGCGGAACCGTTGCTTGAGGACGCCAATTGTTTGCTCTATGATGTTCCTTGTGGCTTGATGGCTTTCGTTGTATGCCTCCTCAGCAGGGGTCCTGGGCGCGCGGAGCGGGGTCATGAGCCATGTACACAAAGGATAGCCTTTGTCCCCGATAAGCCATCCTCTTGGGGGAGGCTGTGCCTGGAACATGTCAGCCACAGTAGTCTGGCGCAGGATAAATGCATCGTGGCTGCTGCCTGGAAAGCGGGCATTGACAGCTAGGATGCGCTGCCTGTTGTCACACACCAGCTGTACATTGAGGGAATGGTAGCCCTTCCGGTTGCGGTAATCCTCGGCATTGTCGATAGGTGCCCGCAAAGCCACATGCGTGCAGTCAATGGCGCCCTGCACCATGGGGAAGTCCGCGATCCTCGCAAATCCGACTGCACGCTGCTCCTGCCTCTCCAGGGTCATGGGGAAGGAGATGAATTGGTGTCTCCTTGTGAAAAGGGCATCGGTGACCTGCCGGATGCAGCGATGCACGGCGAACTGGGATATGTTAGCTATGTCCACAGCAGCAGCTTGGAAGGAGCCGCTTGCATAAAGGTTCAGAGCCACCGTGACCTTCACTTCCACCGACAGAGACATCCTGCACATCAGCTGTGGACGCAGATCTCTGTGAAGCAGCTGGCAGATCTCTGCAACCACCTCCCTTCTGAAGCGTAGCCTCTTAACACACTGCGCGGCAGTCATGGTGAGATCGGACACCTGCTGGCAGTATTCCCTGAGTGGGTAAGGCCTATGTTGCCGACGCCTGATGCCCCCTCTGCATCTAGGCATGGCTGCCCCTCTCACACAGCGTCTGCGAGCCCTTCGCACATAATGCTGGAACTGAGGGTTGGCACCCCATGCAGCCCCCATAATATACTGGCAAACAATGAAATCACAATGAGGCAAATTTCCAAGCTCTGGCCAGAAGCCAAAAATACCTCTCCTATGTTGGGCCAAATCAGTAAGGTCTCTTCCTTGGTCTCTGTCCAGAAATCCGTTGCACAAAAGTCATTGCAGCAAAATGGCTGGCCTTGATAGTTCAGTGTAAGTGCCCTTTAATTAGCGCTCCCCGAGGCCCGCAGGGCCTCTGCTGCGTTCCACTTCACAGTTCTTAGCACCGCCACGCCCACATTGGGCGGGCGCGACTGAAGTTCCGGTTTGGGGCGCACAAAGGGCGTTGCACGACGAAATGACGTCATAAGCTGCGCGTGCAGCTGAGCGCGCGCAAACACTTTGCGCCGGCGCTAAATGTCTACTGAAGTTGGGCGTAGGCGCAGATCGCGCTGCGCCCGGCCGCTAAGTGCCTAGCGCTCGAAGTCTACTCCTCTTAAGGCGCTAACGGCTGGCGCACGCAACTGAATTTCTAGGCCAGAATGTTTAAAAATAAGAGTGCAACAGAAAATGGGGCCAAAACAAGGAGAAATGGTAAAAAGACAAAGTTAGAAGCTTTATATCTGAATGCACGCAGCATTCGTAACAAGACAGATGAGTTGACAGCACAAATAGATACAAATGGGTATGATCTGATCGCCATTACAGAGACGTGGTTGCAAGGTGACCTGAGCTGGGAACTGAATATTCCAGGGTATTTGACAATTCGGAAGGATAGACAGAAAGGAAAGGGAGGTGGGGTGGCTTTGTTGGTAAAGGATGGGATCAGTGCAGTGGTGAGAAGTGATATTGGCTTAGAAGATCAAAATGTAGAATCTGTTTGGGTGGAGATAAAAAATAATAAGGGGAAAAAGTCTCTGGTGGGCGTCGTCTACAGGCCCCCGAATAGTAGCAATACAGAGTATAAATCAACAAATAATGGAGGCCTGTAAAAAAGGTACGGTAATAATCATGGGTGATTTTAATCTCCATATTGATTGGACAAATCAAATTGGCCATGGTAGCCTTGAGGAGGAGTTCAGAGAGTGCATCTGGGATGGTTTCCCAGAGCAGTATGTAATGGAACCAACCAGCGAGCAGGCTATCTTGGATCTGGTACCGTGTAATGAGACAGAATTAATAAATGATCTCATAGTAAAGGATCCTCCAGGAAAGAGTGATTATAGCATGGTTGAATATCAAATTCAGTTGGAGGGTAAGAAAGTTGTATCTGAAACCAGTGTCCTGATCTTAACAAAGGCAATTACAATGGCATGAGGGCAGAACTGGCTAAAGTGGAGTGGAAAAATAAATTAAAGGGTAAGACAGTTGAAATGCCATGGCGGACATTTAAGGAGCTATTTCATAACTCTCAACAAAGTGAAAGAGAAAGATTTTAAGAGAAGGGAGCACCATCCATGGCTAACTAAGGAAGTAAAGGATGGTATCAGGGCGGGAGGAAAAAAAGTGGGAGAGCTATAGTGATAGGGGATTCTATTGTAAGGGGAATAGATAGGCGTATCTGCGTCCGCAAACGAGACTCCACGTTAGTATGTTGCCTCCATGGTGCAAGGGTCAAGGATGTCACATAGTAGCTGCAGGGCATTCTGGAGGGGGAGGGTGAACAGCCAGTTGTCGTGGTGCATATAGGTACCAACGATATAGGTAAAAAACAGGATGAGGTCCTAAAAGCTGAATATAGGGAGTTAGGAGGTAAATTAAAAAATAGGACCTCAAAGGTAGTTATGGATTGCTACCAGTGCCATGTGCTAGTCAGAGTAGAAATAGAAGGATATTTCATGTGAATACGTGGCTAGAGGAATGGTGCAAGGGGGAGGGATTCAAATTCCTGGGACATTGGAACCAGTTCTGGGGGAGGTGGGACCAGTACAAACTGGACAGTTTGCACCTGGGCAGGACCGGAACCGATGTCCTAGGGGGAGTGTTTGCTAGTCCTATTGGGGAGGGTTTTGTTAGATCCGTGTGTTAATGGAGACACGGAATGCAGGAGTTGATTTAACAAGTGTTTACTGAACAAAGTCTGGAGGTGAACTAACTACACAAGACGCTATACAGGCTTATATACCCGAGTGGTCACGACTGGTACTACAGTACACAGGGGCTTCAAAAACATAGTTCCTCTTAAAGGTACATACACTACAATTCCTCCCCTTTTAGATAAATAGTACATAACATTTTAAGTAATTATTAAATAACATTTTTACAAGAACAATAATCTACACATTTGCTGAAGTTAATCAATTACAAATTCAGTCTCTCTGGAGGCTTCCTGACTCGGTCCAGATAACGCCTCGGTGGTGTAGTAGGTTCTTTTGGTAAGGTCAATTCGGCTTCAATGCCAGTGTCGGGTTCATCTGGTTCCAGTATCACCGGATCGGAGGTAGATACTATGGGTATCTCTGCTTCATCACTAGGCGTATAGAGTTGTGGTGTAGGTTGTCCTTTTTCGGATGACTCTATGATCTGGTCAGCATGGCGCCTTATTATGCTTTCTCCAATGTCCACGGTATACATCAGCGGTCCTAGTCGTGTGCAAATAGTTCCAGGCTGCCATTTCTCGGTACGGTAGTCCCGGGCCAAAACTGGTTGACCTATCTGGAAGGTTCTAGTTGGCCTTTCATTCATGCTTTGAAGCTGCCAGTTCTCTACGTCCCTTCTGACGGCTGGCTTGACCAAATCCATCCGGCATCTTAGTCTTCTATTGAAAAACATCATGGCGGGGGTTTGGTTTGTAACCACATGTGTTGCATTCCTGTACGCAAACAAGAAGTTATCTACCTTATGTTGTAGATTTATGTCTTCATTACCCATGGCCTTTATGGCCTTCTTGAAGGTCTGGACAAATCTTTCAGCTAATCCATTGGTGGCGGGATGGTATGGGGCGGACGTGTACCGCTTAACCCCATTGTTTTTAAAGAACTTCCTGAATTCTTCGGATACAAATTGCGGTCCATTATCAGAACAGGTCTGTTCAGGCAGCCCATTCCTGGCGAATATGGTCCTTAATACTGTGATGGTTTTTTCCGTGGTGGTGGAGGACATCTTTATTACCTCCGGCCACTTGGAGTGTGCATCCACCGCGATTAAGAACATTGAGTCCATAAATGGACCAGCAAAGTCGATATGTACCCTTTGCCATGGAGATGAGGGCCACTCCCATGGATGTAGAGGGGCTTGTGGTGGGGCGTTTTGGACCTTCTGGCATCCTAGACAGCTCTTGGTCATTTCTTCGATGTCTCCATCGATACCTGGCCACCACACAAACGCTCTGGCTAAGTTCTTCATTTTCACTCCACCCAGATGCCCCTCGTGAAGCTCCTTTAGCACTTCAACCTTGAGTTTGGGTGGGATCACCACTCTGGATCCACACATCAAGGTTCCTCGGCACACTGACAGTGTTCTGTTCTTTGCGAGAATGCTGGCAACAGTGGTTCGCCATGTGCTGGCCATCCCTTCACCGTTAAATTGTAGACTCGTGAGAGAGTCGGGTCATTTCTCGTTTCCTTTTCAATGGTAGAATTTGTCACCGGTAGACATTCCACTGTGGTCGAGTGCAACATCTCCACTGGGTCCACTGTAGGCGCCTCTTCTACCATTGGCAATGGTAGGCGCGATAACCTGTCAGCATTCCCATGCTGTTTTGTTAGGAAAAGGGACCACCTCTGTAGCCTTTGCGCTGTCATAATGGGAACGCCCTTTTTAGGGTTGAATATGGAGACGAGGGGTTGATGGTCAGTCAACAAGGTAAATTTTTGTCCGTGTAGGTAATGGTTGAATTTCTTCACCCCCCACACCAGGCTGAGTGCCTCCCTGTCGATCTGGGCATAGTTACGCTCAGCTGAGTTCAATGAGCGTGACGCAAAAGCTATCAGCCGCTCCGAGCCATCAGGGAACCTATACGATAATACTGCTCCCATGCCGTAAGGGGATGCATCGCACGCCAGTCTGATTGGCAGTGATGGGTTGTAATGAGCCAACACTTCCCTGGACGTGATCAAGCCTTTGCATTTATGGAAGGCACGTTTACAGTCTTCGCTCCATTTCCAAACTACTCCCGTTTGTAGCAGTGCGTTAAGAGGTTGCAGAACCGTTGACAAGTTCGGTAAAAATTTATGATAGTAATTTATTAATCCCAGGAACGACCTTAATTGTGAGACATTTTCAGGCGCGGGGGCTTTTACGACCGCTTCAATTTTTTCAGGTGACTTATGCAACCCTTCTTCGTTAATGACATGGCCACAATATGATATTTGTTTCTGGAAAAATTCGCACTTGGGGCGATTTGCTCGTAGGCCCCGTTTTCTCAGCCTCGTGAGCACCTGCTCCAAGTTGGCAAGGTGCTCGTTGTCGTTTTCTCCTGTTACAAGGATGTCGTCTAGGTAGCATTGAGTCCCCGGAATCCCTTGCAGGACTTGCTCCATAGCTCTTTGCCAGATAGCCGGAGCTGATGCCACTCCGAAAACCAGTCGATTGTACTGGTACAGGCCTTTGTGTGTGTTTATCGTGAGATACTTTTTAGAGGCCTCCTCAACCTCCATCTGTAGATATGCCTGTGCTAAGTCAATTTTGGTGAAACGTTTCCCTCCGGATAGTGAGGCAAAAATATCTTCTATCCTCGGAAGAGAATACTGTACCGTGTGAAGAACCGGGTTTACAGTCACCTTGAAGTCCCCACAGATGCGAATTTTTCTCTGTTCTTCAGATTTATCATTATTCAACGTTTTCTTCATGACCGGGACGATGGGTGTTGCCCACTCGCTCCAATCTACCTTGGATAACATGCCTGCTTTTTCCAAATTCTCCAGCTCTGCCTCGACGGCTGGACGAATTGCGTATGGCACCGGCCTTGCCTTAAAAAACTTGGGAATTGCCGCATCTTCCACTTTTATTGAGATGGTGGCGCCTTTCAGGGTTCCTAGTTCCTGTTGAAACACTTCTTGGGCATTAGCCAAGATTTCTTTTAATCGTCCAGGTATGATGTCATCATCATTTTTTTTCTTACTGGTCACCGTCAGTGCCTGAATGGAGTGCCAGTCTAAACGTATCTTTCTGATCCATTCACGTCCCAACAACGGTGGACCACCATCTTGCAGAATGTATAAATACAACTTCTGTATTTCCTAGCCGTTGTATACAACAGGCACCCTTATTTTCCCTCTGGGGTATACTTTCTGCCCCGTATATGTTTTCAAGATAATGGATGTGTCTTTCAAAGGTATATGCGGAAATAGCCGCTCGTAATCCCGTCGACTTATGACGGTCAGAGCTGATCCTGTATCTAGCTCCATTTTAACTGGGGACCCCGCTATCGTGAGGGTAACCCAAATGGTCTGGTAATCTTCTTTGGCAATTACATTATGTAATTTGAGACAGCTTAGTCTCTTGTTTCCGGAGTCGCTATTGCTCTTCTGGTCTTCGGAGCTACTGTCCGTCATCATTTGTACCTTTCTGTACTTTTCCTTATTGACCTTTTTACTGTCAGCGGATTTTTTTCCAGATCTGCATACACGTGCAATGTGTCCCATCTTTCCGCATTGCCTGCATGCTTTGTCCTTGAACCAGCAGTCCTTCTGGTCATGGGTGGATCTGCCGCAGCGATAACATCTCTCGAAACCCCGTGTCATTTCATGGGTGCCAAAGTCCTGTGGCTTTTGCTGTATCTCTGCAGCTCCTCTTGCTGCTGCTTCGTATGATACAGCCACACTGAAAGCCTTGTCCAGTGTCAAATCTTTCTCAGAAAGTAGTCTTTTCTGTGTTCCTTCGCTTAGGAGACCGCAGACGAATTTCTCTCGTAGAGAATCTGCCAGTCCTGCCCCGAATTGGCAGTGCTTTGGCAGCTTTCGTAATTCGGTGAGGTAATCAGCGTTACTTTCATTCTTGTGCTGATTCCTCCTGAAGAATTTGAATCGTTCCGCTATCAGCAGCGGTGTTGGGTTTAAGTGCTCCTGTAAGGTATCAACAATCTCCTTAAAATTCTTGTCCATCGGTTTGGCTGGAGTGATCAAGTTTCGTAACAGCCCGTATGTCCTTGCGCCCATCAGATTTAGAAGTACCGATGCCTTTTTATCATCCGCTACTTCATTCGCCTTGCAATATACCTCCACGCTTTCCACATATGTGGTCCAATCCTCTATATCACTATCAAAAGCAGTAATATTGCCAGTTTTCGGCATCCTGAAAATCAAAAATGGCGCCTCCCGCGCTTTTCCTTCTTCCCCGCCGAGTCAAGATGGCACCTCCCGTGCTTTCCTGCTGCTGCCGCTGCTGCCAACGCTGTTCTCCGCGGTTCCCGTTGCGACCTGCAGCTTTTCGCGGTATTTCAATTTTTAAATTTTTTTTTATATATATCTTTTAAATAGTTTCTCCGTTACTTGGAGAACCATTCCCGTCGTGGAGCGGACCCTCTGGGACTTTCCCCTCCCTCTGCTCAGTCTGAATGCCGACCTGCTTTGCAGCACCGGCCGCCTCCTGAGTGTTCCACCCTCTGTCTCTCTTTCCTTCTGCTTTCCGACTCACTGCCCGGCCCCGCTGCAGAGCCACCCGATCGAGCCCCTGCCCGCCGCAGCCCAGGAAGGATCAGTGCACTACCTGCCACCAGCCCATTTACCTGGTGAAACCACAGGTTTTTTTTTTTTTTTCTTGCTTCGACCTTCATCTGAGGAATCGATCTCCTCGAGGTGCTGCCGAATTGCAGGTAAGTTCGTTTCTAACTCGTCACCACTGTTAGATCCGTGTGTTAATGGAGACACGGAATGCAGGAGTTGATTTAACAAGTGTTTACTGAACAAAGTCTGGAGGTGAATTAACTACACAAGACGCTATACAGGCTTATATACCCGAGTGGTCACTACTGGTACTACAGTACACAGGGGCTTCAAAAACATAGTTCCTCTTAAAAGTACATACACTACAGGTTTAAACTAAAATGGCAGGGGCTTGGGAACCTGTGCAGGGAGACAGAGGAAAGGGAAGCAAGGATAGAAACAAAAAACAGGAAGGAGAAAAGCAAAAGTGGAAGGCAGAGAAATCAAGGGTGTAAATCAAACAGGGCCACAGTAAATAAGAATTCTAAAAGGACTAAGAGTGTTAAAAAAACAAGCCCGAAGGCTTTGTGTCTTAATGCGAGGAGCATTTGTAATAAGGTGGATGAATTAGCTGTACAAATAGATGTAAATGGATATGATATAATTAGGATTACAGAGACATGGCTCCAGGATGACCAAGTCTGAGAATTCAACATCCAGGGCTATTCAATATTCAGGAAGGACAGGAAAAAAGGAAAAGGTGGTGGGGTAGCATTGCTGGTTAAATTAGTAACAATACTGTGGAGGAGGAATTCCTCGAGTGCATACGGGATGGATTCCTGGACCAATATGTCGAGGAATCAATTAGGAACCAACTACAGATCAGGTCATCTTAGACTGGGTATTATTTAATGAGAAAGGATTAATTAGCAATCTTGTTATGCGATGCCCCTTGGGGAGGAGCGATCATAATATGATAGAATTCTTCATTAAAATGGAAAGTGAAGTAGTTGACTCAGAGACAAGGGTCCTGAATTTAAATAAAGGAAACTACAATGATATGAGGCACGAGTTGGCTAGGATGGATTGGGGAATGTTGCTTAAAGGGTTGACGGTGGATAGGCAATGGCAAACATTTAAAGATCGCATGGATGAACTACAGAATCTGTTCATCCCTTTTTGGCATAAAAATAAAACAAAAAAGGTGTCTCAACCGTGGCTAACAAGGGAAATTAGGGATAGCAAAAGATCCAAGGAGAGGACTTGTAATTTGGCCAGAAAAAGTAGCAAACCTGAGCATTGGGAGCAGTTTAGGATTCAACAAAGGAGGACAAAGGGATTAATTAAGAGGGGGAAAATAGAGTATGAGAGTATGCTTGCAGGGAACATAAAAACTGACTGTAAAAGCTTCCATAGATATGTGAAGAGAAAAAGATTGGTGAAGTCAAGCGTCGGTCCCTTGCAGTCAGAATCAGGGGAATTTATAATGGGGTACAAAGAAATGGCGACCAATTAAATACATACTTTGGTTCTGTCTTCACAAAGGAGGACACAAATAACCTCCCAGAGATGTCGGGGAACATAGGGTCTAATGAGAGGGAGGAATTGAATGAAATCAGTATTTGTAGGGAAATGGTGTTAGGGAAATTGACAGGATTGAAGGCCGATAAATCCCCAGGGCCTGATAATCTACATCCTAGGGTATTTAAGGAAGTGGCCCTAGAAACAGTAGATGCATTGATGGTCATCTTCCAAAATTCTATAGACTCTGGAACAGTTCCCATGGATTGGAGGATAGCCAATATAACCCCACTATTTAAAAAAGGTGGTAGAGAGAAAACAGGGAATTATAGACCGGTAAGTCTGACATTGGTAGTGGGGAAAATGCTACAGTCCATTTTAAAGATGTAATAGCAGAGCACTTGGAAAACAGTGACAGGATCAGAAAAAGTCAACATGGATTTACAAAAGATAAATCGTGCTTGACTAAGGTACTGGAATTTTTTTTGGATGTAACTGGTAGAATAGATAAGAGAGAACCAATGGATGAGGTGTATTTGGACTTTCAGAAGGCTTTCAATAAGGTCCCGCATAAGAGATTAGTGTGCAAAGTTAAAGCACACGGGATTGGGGGTAAGGTTCTGTCTTGGATAGAGAACTGGTTGGCAGACAGGAAGCAAAGAGTTGGAATAAACGGGTCTTTTACCGAGTGGCTGGCAGTGACCAGTGGGGTACCACAGGGATCGGTGCTAAGACCCAACCTATTCACAATATATATAAATGATCTAGACGAGGGAACTAGATGTAATATCTCCAAGTTTGCAGACGACACAAAGCTGGGAGGGCGTGTGTGTTGTGAGGAGGATGCAGAGAAACTCCAGTATGATTTGGACAGGTTGGGTGATTGCAGTATAATGTGGATAAATGCGAGGTTATCCACTTCGGTGGCAAAAACAGGAAGACAGATTATTTTCTGAACGACAATAGATTTGGAATAGGGAAAGTGCAACGAGACCTGGGTGTTCTTGTGCACCAGTCACTGAAGGTAAGCATGCAGGTGCAGCAGGCGGTTAAGAAGGTAAATGGTATGTTGGCCTTCATAGCGAGAGGATTCGAGTACAGGAGCAAGGATGTCTTGCTGCAGTTGTACAGGGCCTTGGTGCGACCACACCTTGAGTATTGTGTGCAGTTTTGGTTGCCTTATTTGAGGAAGGATGTTCTTGCCATGGAGAGAGTGCAGCGAAGATTCACCAGACTGATACCTAGGATGGCAGGAATGATGTATGAGGAGAGATTGGGTCGATTAGGCTTATATTCGCTAGAGTTTAGAAGAATGAGAGGGGATCTCATTGAAACTTATAAAATTCTAACAGGACTAGACAGAGTAGATGCAGGAAGGATGTTCCCGATGGCGGGGGAGTCCAGAACCAGGGGTCACAGTCTAAGGATAAGGGGTAAGCCATTTAGGACTGAGATGAGGAGGAATTTCTTCACCCAGAGAGTGGTGAACCTGTGGAATTCTCTACCACATAAGGCAGTTGAGGCCATTTCATGAAATATATTCAACAAAGGCAAATAATGTTGCCAAGATTGATGGGAGACCAGAGGATTGGGAAATTTTTAAAAACCAGCAAAGAATGACTAAAAAATTAATAAAGAGAGAGAAGATGAATTATGAGAGTAAACTGGCAAGAAATATTAAAACAGATAGTAAGTGCTTCTGCAGGTATATAAAAAGGAAGAGAGTAGCTAAAGTAAATGTTGGTCCCTTAGAGGATGTGATTGGGGAATTATTAATAGGGAACGGGGAAATGTCAGAGACTCTGAACAAATATTTTGTATCTGTCTTCATGGTAGAAGACACTAACAACATCCCAATAATGGATAATCAAGGGGCTTCAGGGAGGGGGGAACTAAAGACAATCACTATCACTAAGGAAAAAATATTTGGTAAAATAATGGGACTAAAAGACGACAAGTCCCCTGGACCAATGGCCTGCATCCCAGGGTCTTTAAAGAAGTGGCTGCAGAGATAGTGGATGCATTGGTTGCAATATACCAAAATTCCCTGGACTCTGGTGAAGTCCCAGCAGATTGGAAAACCGCAAATGTAACACCCCTATTTAAGAATGAAGTGAGACAGAAAGCAGGAAACTATAGACCAGTTCGCCTAACATCTGTCATTGGGAAAATGCTGGAGTCCTTCATTAAGGAAGCAGTAGCAGGGCCTTTGGAAAATCATAATGCAGTCAAGCAGAGTCAGCATGGTTTTATGAAAGGGAAATCATGTTTAACAAATTTGCTGGAGTTCTTTGAGGATGTAACGAGCAGGGTGGACAAAGGTGAGCCAGTGGATGTGGTTTATTTGGATTTCCAGGAGGCATTCGATAAGGTGCCACATAAAAGGTTACTGCATAAGATAAGAGCTCACGGAGTTGGGGTAATATATTAGCATGGATAGAGAATTGGCTAACTAACAGAAAGCTAACGGGATAAATGGATAATATTCCGGTTGACAAATGGTAACTAGTGGGGTGCTACAGGGATAGGTTCTGGGGCCTCAACTATTTACAATCTACATTAATGATTTGGATGAAGGGACCGAGTGTAATGTAGCCAAATTTGCGGATGATACAAAGATGGGTGGGAAAGCAAGTTGTGCAGAGGACTCAAAGAATCTGCAAAGGGATATAGACAGGCTAAGTAAGTGGGCAAACATTTGGCAGATGGAATATAATGTAGGAAAGTGTGAGGTTATACACTTTGGCAGGAAAAATAAAAAAGCAAATTATTATTTAAATGGAGAGAGATTACAAAATGCCACAGTTCAAAGGGACCTGGGGGTCCTTGTGCATGAAACACAAAAAGTTAGCATGCAGGAACGGCAAGTAATCAAAAAGTCATATGGAATGCTGGCCTTTATTTCAAGGGGGTTGGAATATAAAAGCAGGGAGGTCCTGCTACAGCTGTACAGGATATTGGTGAGACCACACCTTGAGTACTGCGTACAGTTTTGGTCTCCTTATTTAAGGAAGGATATACTTGCATTGGAGGCAGTTCAGAGACGATTCATTAGGTTAATTCCAGAGATGAGGGGGTTGACTTATGAGGAAAGGTTGAGCAGGTTGGGCCTATACTCTTTGGAATTTAGAAGAATGAGAGGTGATCTTATTGAAACATATAAGATATTGAGGGGGCTCGACAAGGTAGATACAGAGAGGATGTTTCCCCTCGTGGGGAAATCTAGAAATCGGGACCATAGTTTCAGAATAAATCATTGCCCTTTTAGAACTGAGATGAGGAGGAATTTATTTTCTCAGAGGGTCGTAAATCTGTGGCATTCTCTGCTGCAGAGAGCTGTGGAGGCTGGGTCATTAAATACATTTAATGTGGAGATAGACAGACTTTTGCAAGATAAGGGAGTGAAGGGTTATGGGGAGCGGGCTGGGAAGTGGCTTTGAGGCCAAGATCAGCCATGATCTTATTGAATGGCGGAACAGTTTCGAGGGGCCAAGTGGCCTATTCCTGCTCCTGTTTCTTATGTTCTTACGTTATGTATCCATTCTAAGGGTTTACACTGAGTTTCTATAGCTTTGAGTTTAATTAAGAACCGTTTGTGTAAAACATTATCAAAAGTTAAAGTACACCACAGTCCATGTGGGTTGTCATTTCTTGAAAGTCATCAAGGAGGTTAGTCAGACAGGGTCTTTAATTAATTAAGTCATTGTAATTTGAATTGTTTCATATACTGATCACCAAATATTCAGTTTGTGACTAATAATATTCAATTGTCCATTAATACTCTTTCAATCATGTATCTACACTAACTCAGTATCTTTAACATTTTAAGATATTGAGTTAGTAGTAACATATTTTCATTGATCATATTTGTAAGATATAAGCAAGAAATTTCTATGTATCCTTCTTTGATATATGGTCATGAAATTTTAGATTAATCACATACCATTGATTCAATTATGCAATTATAATTATTGTCAAGTTAGTAGCAATTATATCCCACATTGTATTGTTTACTGGTCCTATCACCATCTCATCTCGTTTTAAATACCTCTTAATGTCTCTTCACTTCTCTTTTGTTCTTTCATCCCTATTTCCCAGCCCCCAAACTGGCTTTTTAATCTGTTTCATTTCCTGTGTTTTTTCAGTCCTGACAAAGGGTTTCAACCTGAAACGTTGACTCTATTTCTCTCTCCACGGATGTTGCCTGGCCTGCTGAATTTTTCCAGCATTTTCTGTTGTTTTATTCAAGTTCCTTCTGACAATACTAATGATAAGCCATTAGTGTCCATTGCCATAACAACTGTACCACATCTGCATGTACCTCCACCATCCCCTCCCTCACATTTCTCATGTCTGTTTGTTGATCCTATTGCCCACCTGTGGGTATCCCATTGACAGCTCATATAGCCCACTGCCAAATTCAGGGAGCAGAGAAAATGTGACAAAAGTGCAGAAAGAGAGAATAAGAGTGCAGAGAGAAAGAGTAAATACGGAGACAGAAAGTAAGAGCCAGTCTCACAGGCCCTATATCCTAAAAAGATCCTTCTGAATGTATAAAGAAATATTAAGATATTCGGACAGCATTTAATGTACATGAACAAAAATAAATACAGAGAGATAGCTGACTTTGTCTTTGACAAATGAAAAAGGAAACCGCTGCATATGCTTCAATTTTTCTTTTAGCTTTGCCAGCTCAGAGATTCTGATAACCTGCCAGAAGTACTGTTGCCAGGAATCTGATGTCAACACTAACTGAACCTTGGAAAACACAAGATACACAGAACAATCTTAAGAGGAAAGCAAATGTTGTTGCTGATTGCTACATAAACAAGGTAAGTTGTCAATTAGCTAAACAAGTGAAAGCATTGGGTTGCGATCAATCCAAGATTTTAACCGTAATAGGACGAGAAACTTTTGAGTTACTAATTTGAGGAAATGTTTATGTCAGAATAATAGGAAAAAAGCCCATGAAAATTTGTGGGTGGCAATAAGGGCAATTATGCCAGGATCATTCCACCAGTACCCTCCAGAATTGGGCTGTCAATGAGAGGACAATTCACTTGCTATGGCATTTCTCAAATGTCCATCTGACACATGCTGCTGAAATGCAGAGAAGCTGGAAGTCCATATTCCCCAAAGCCTCCAATTTAAAACTCTTATCCTTGTGTTTAAATCCCCTCAGGGCCTCACCCCTCCGTATTTCTGTAACCTCCCCCAGCCATACAATCCTCTGAGAACGCTCCATCCCTCCAATACTGGCCTCTTGTGTATCCTCACCACCCTGCACCCCACCATTTATGTCTGTGTCTTCAGCCATGTAGGCCTCATGCTCTGGAATTCTCTCTCTATACACCTCTGCCTCACCAACAACCTCTCCTTCTTGAAGGCGTACCTTAAAACCCACCTCTTTGACTAAGCTGTTGGTCACTTATCTTAATATCTCCTTCATTTGCTCGAGGTCTATTTTTATCTGATTACACTCCTTTAAAGGAACTTGGGATGATTTTCTATGTTAAAGATGTTTTATAAAGGCAAATTGCTGTTGTTGTAGGGACTACCTAACCCCTCTCCATCAGTGCCCTTGTAAGGGGTTAGCAGAGGCTTTATCCCTTGCAAAGCCGAGTAGGATACCTCAACTAACGTCAGGACCCAGCATATCCAGGTTATGGCTTTTTTTCTGAACTATTTTGCTGGACTCCTGCTGGAATTATGATGGGAGTACAGCTAAATGGCCATGGGAATTCGGCACTAAGACATTAGTGGAACTTTTGTGCTTTCTGTAAACTGATCTTGGAAGAAAGTGAGAAGTAGTATGATAAGCTAAAAAGACTTTGGAATAAATTTAGCAATCAGATAATGCTCCCATAACTCTGGCTATCAGTGGCAGCTTAAAAGCTCCTAGCAGCAAAGATAAGTGTTCAGCTTATCTGCAATTGTAGCTCGGATCTGAAAGACTGTGATTGTAGTCATTGAAGAAGATATAACAGAATCAAATCTAGAATCTGACACAGGCACTTTCTGTTAGCAGGTCAATTGTTTCTCAAAGGTGGCACAGGCCACTCAAAGGGAATTACAGACCGGTAGGCCTGATATCGGTAGTGGGGAAAATGCTAGAGTCCAGTATAAAAGAATTAATAGCAGAGCACTTGGAAAACAGTGACAGGATTGGACAAAGTCAACATGGATTTACAAAAGGTAAATCGTGCTTGACTAATCTACTGGAATTTTTGAGGATGTAACTGGTAAAATAGATAAGGGAGAACCAGTGGATGTGGTGTATTTGGACTTTCAGAAGGCTTTCGATAAGGTCCTGCATAAGAGATTAGCGTGTAAAGTTAAGGCACATGGGATTGGGGGCAAGGTATTGACTTGGATAGAGAACTGGTTGGCAGACAGAAAGCAAAGAGTTGGAATAAATGGGTCTTTTTCCAAGTGGCAGGCAGTGACTAGTGGGGTACCACAGGGATCGGTCCTTGGACCCCAGCTATTCACAATATATATTAATGATCTAGACAAGGGAACCAGATGTAATATCTCCAAATTTGCAGACGACACAAAGCTGGGTGGGCGTGTGTGCTGTGAGGAGGATGCTGAGAAACTACAGGATGAGTTGGACAGGTTGGGTGATTGGGCAGAAGCATGGCAGATGCAATATAACGTGGATAAATGCGAGGTTATCCACTTTGGTGGCAAAAACAGGAAGGCAGATTGTTATCTGAATGGCAATAGATTGGGAGAAGGGGAAGTACAACGAGACCTGGGTGTCCTTGTGCACAGTCGCTGAAGGTAAGCATGCAGGTGCAGCAGGCGGTTAAGAAGGCAAATGGTATGTTGGCCTTCGTAGCGAGAGGGTTTGAGTACAGGAACAAGGATGTCTTGCTGCAGTTGTACAGGGCCTTGGTGAGACCACATCTTGAATATTGTGTGCAGTTTTGGTCGCCTTATCTGAGGAAGGATGTTCTTGCCATGGAAGGAGTTCAGCGAAGATTCACCAGACTGATACCTGGGATGGCAGGAATGATGTATGAGGAGAGATTGGGTCGATTGGGCTTGTACTCGCTGGAGTTTAGAAGAATGAGAGGGGATCTCATTGAAACTTAAAAATTCTGACAGGACTGGACAGACTAGATGTAGGAAGGATGTTCCCGATGGTTGAGGAGTCCAAAATCAGGGGTCACAGTCTAAGGATAAGGGGTAGGCCATTTAGGACAGAAATGAGGAGGAATTTCTTCACCCAGAGAGTGGTGAACCTGTGGAATTCTCTACCACAGAAGGCAATAGAGGCCAATACATTAAATATATTCAAGAAGGAGTTGGATATATTTCTTAAGGCTAAAGGGATCAAGGGGTATGGGGAGAAAGCAGGGACCGGGTACTGAATTTGGATGATCAGCCATGATCGCATTGAATGGCGGAGCAGGCTCGAGGGGCCAAATGGCCTACTCCTGCTCCTATTTTCTATGTGCCCTGAAGAATGTGATTCAGGTCCTTAAAAGCCTGAAAGGAATAGACAACACAGATGTAAGCATGTTATTTATGAGTATTTAGTACAAAATATGCAAGCTTCAAGGAAGACTAGAAAATTGAAGATTTTCATTTCCCCAAGATGGTGAATATGTGGAATGGGCTCTCCTTAAAAATGATTAATGCTACGTCATTTAAAAGTCATTTAAAAGAAAAAGACCTGGTCAGACATTTAATTAAAAACACGATTGAAAGTTTTAAGGATAGTTATAATGATATGTTTTCTCCATGGAAAGCAGCTCTGCTGCTGGTCTTTGGAAATATCAACTGTGACTTGTCAGAATTGAATAATTTCTCGAGAATCAAGTGTTGTAAAATTCAATTGATGTAACTTTATAGAGCTTTGCATTTTTAAAAGTTTCATGTGTGATTGGTGACTTCCTTCGTCTATTTATCTATCTAAAAACTATTATAAAAACAGCAAGTCTAGCACACATTTTCTGTCCCTCACATTTCTTTGTCACCCACTTAATTTTCTGTGTCACACTTTAAGGTATAAAGAAACAAAGAAACTCTCCAGAAACATAAAATATCAGAGCTAGGATGTCAGTAGTATCTTAATTAACATCTCTATAAACCAGTGGTTGCTCAATGGTAGCACTCTCACCTCTGAGTCAGAAGGTTCTGGATTGTAAACCTCAATCCAGTGATTTGGGCATATAATCCAGCCTGACATTACAGCGCCTAGCAGCATCAGTTTTCTCAGGCCTAAAGAAGCTAAAACATCAGTCCTTAGAGGGCCCACTGGAGGCTGTCACTAAAATGGTAAGTGTAATGTATTAACACATGGTTTAGTACGAGCATGCTCAGTTTGCTCTGGCCTAATAAACAAGTGCATGGACTAGCAACTCATCGTGTCTCTGTCGTTCATTTGTTCTACCCACATATATCACATTTTGGCGATGAGAATGTGATCCCAAAGCCACTTTTAGGGATCGTGGAAGGACACACTATTTAACCTTCGAGTGGAAAAGTTTCAGGGGAATTTGTGACACCTAATCTGAATTTTTGCGATGTTTTACTGTTAATGCTCATGCAGAATCATTTGTGCTTCACCTTTGCGTGTATGTATACACAGCAACAGCGGCATTGATCCTCACAGGTACACATGTAGCGTGCTGAGTCACTGTTCGATGGGATCGGGACAATCAGGGCCGCGCCTACAGGATTCATCGGAAGCCTCGGCATGTATGACAGAGCTCATGAACCATTCCGTTCTTACAGTGAGCAGATGGAGATTTTTTTAGGGCCAATAACATTATTGAGACCGAAGGTGCAGATGAGAATGTTCAAGTTCAAAATAAAGTAATTTGTGAATGGAAGAAAGCAAATTTTTTAATGGAGATTGAGCCAGATGTCTACGGAACGTTAACAAACCTACTCGCACTAGGGAAAGCGAAGAATGCATCGTTTGAAGACATTGTCGAGAAACTCGAGGACCATTTCGACCCAAAGCCGTTAGAAATAGCAGAGAGCTATAAGTTTGGTACCAGAAACCAAAAAAAGTGAAACCATCAGTGAGTACATTGTAGCTCTTAAGAACCTGTCTTTGCATTGTAACTTCAGCACATTTTTGGATTGTGCGTTGCGAGATAAGTTTGTGTGTGGACTGGTGGATGAGCACACACAGTCCAAGTTACTGAACGCTCCGAACCTAACGTTTGACATAGCATGTAAAATTGCTCTATCTATGGAGATGGTGTCTAAGAATGTTAGGGAGCTCCGTCCAACTCAAGTAACTAGTGCAGCTGAGGTCTACAGTCACAAAGCCACCACCAAATCTAAAGTTGTGAGACCAAGTCAAAAGCATGTCAGTGAGAGCAGTTCAGTGAATTGTTATCGCTGGAATGGAAATCACTCACCACAATCCTGCCAATACAGAAATGTGAAGGGTTTTCACTGCCAGAATCAAGGCCATATTTCAACAGCTTTCAGAGCTAGATCTAAAGCAGGAAGTAAGAACCATTCTAGTGCCTACAATGTCAAATTGAAAAGAAGCAAATGTGCTTTTGTGCAGCCTGTACCTTGGTCTGAATGTTGATGCAAATGGATTGCAACCAGTGAAGGAAAAGGATGATGCTGTCATCAATGCTCCAAAGCCACAGAACGTATTTGAGTTAAGATCTTACAATGGAATGGTCCAGTACTACGCACGTTTCTTACCTGAGTTAGCAACCATGTTAGCTCCATTGCACAAGCTCCTCAAGAAAGATGTTCAGTGGAAGTGGACGGAAGTGCAACAGGAAGCTTATGACGCTTGTAAGAGAAGTCTCTCTAGCTTTGCTCTACTTGTGCACTACGACACAAAGCATGGAATTAAGTTAGCGTGTGATGCTTCCAGCTGTGGTGTGGGAGCTGTTATAAGCCACGTAATGGAAGATGGCCAAGAGAAACTAATTGATTTAGCATCGTGAACCCTCACAAACAGCGAAAGAAACTACGTGCAAACTGAAAAGGAAGCACTTGCCATAGTGTTTGAAATCAAGAAATTCCAACAGTTCCTGATCGGCAGAAAGTTCTATGTGATAATCGATTACAAACAGCTCCTAGCAATATTGAGGCCCAAATCTGCCATCCCTGCAATGGCCGCATCAAGAATGCAACATTGGGCAGTGTTGTTGCCACATGAGGACTCGTGTTGGGAGTGAAGGTGCTATTTTCACGCTAGGTGCAGTTGACAAAGACTTTCCTGTGAATGCAACTGAGATTGCAGATAAGACTCAAAAGGACTCAATACTGAAAACAGTGTATGAAAACACCTTGAATGGAAGGACTGATCAGTATCTGGACACAGAATTGAAACCATTCCATAACCGTCGTACTGAATTGTCTTGTGAGCAAGGTTGTATCAAGTGGGGAACATCCAGGGGTCGTCAATATGAAATAAATTGCAAGAAGCTTTGTTTACTGGCCTGGATTTGGACAGTGATCTTGAATCACTTGTCAGCAAATGCAATGTTTGCCAAAGTTGCAGAAAAAAAACACCTAAAATTCCACTAAATCCCTGGTCATGGCCAAGTAGACCTTTTCAGAGAGTACATGTAGACTTCTGTGAGAAAGCAAATTATTATTTCCTGGTACTTGTAGTTAGTCACTTAAAGTGGATTGAAGTGAAACACATGGATTCAAATACAGGTTGAGTGTCTCAAATCCAGCAACCTCGGGACCGAGGCCGTTCCGGTTTTTGTGTTTTTCCGGACTTCGGACATCAGAAACACGTTTCGAGTCCGGAAATGCCTGGTCTCAGGCTGCGATATTTCCGGTTTTTGGTAAGCCTCCCTCAGGGTGTCCGGATTCTGGAACATTTTACGGATTCCGGACGGCCCTGCCACCAATCGTCCCGGAGTCCGGATTCCGGAACTCCGGATTTTGGACGCTCAACCTGTACTACAAGTGAACTAGATGAGTTGAGGTCTATCTTTGCATGTCATGTCTTACCTGAAGAGCTTGTTTCTGACAATGGCCTTAGTTCCGTTCTGCTTTTTCCCAAGAGTTCATGAAATGGAATGGTATCAAACACACTCTCATTCCACCATATCGTCCAGCTTCAAACGGAGCAGTCGAAACATCAGTCAGAATAGTGAAAGAAGCTCTCAAAAAGCAAGTGCTGCAGGGTTGTTCGGGACTCAGCATGAAGCAACATTTGGCAAATTTCTTGCTGAAGTACAGAATTACTCCGCACACAACAACTGGATATACCCCAGCAGAACTCTTGATGAAGAGGAGATTGAGAACATGATAGAGTCTTGTTCAACCAAATTTGGCCTCAAGAGTTGAACTGAAACAGTTGAGATAGAAATGTTATTATGACAGCAATCAGAAAGAATGCAGTTTCAAACAAAACGAGTGTGTTCATGTTCTCAGTCCCCCTGGAAAGATGAGTTCACACAAGTGAGATGTAGGAACCATAGTAGAGGTTGGTGGAACCAAGAGATATTTGGTGGAAATTGGTGACAACATAGAATCATAGAATAGTACAGCACAGAAGAAGGCTAGTTGGCACATCGAGTCTGCGCTAGCTCTTTCGAAGAGCAATCCAGTTAATCCCACTCCCCCGGTCTTTCCCCATATCCCTGCAATTTTTTCTCCTTCAAATATTTATCCAATTCCCTTTTGAAGGCTACTATTGAATCTGCCTCCACCACCCTTTCAGGCAGTGCATTCCAGATTCTAACCACGCGCTGCATAAAAAAGTTTTTCCTCATGTCGCCTTTGCTTCTTCTGCCAATCACCTTAAATCTGTGTCCTCTGGTTCTCGACCCTTCAGCCAATAGGAACTCTCTATCTGCTCTGTCTAGACCCCTCATGATTTTGAACACATCTATCAAATCTCCTCTCAACCTTCTCTGCTCTAAGGAGAACAACCCAAGCTTCTCCAGTCTATCCATGTAACTGAAGTCCCTCATCCCTGGAACCATTCTTGCAAATCTTTTCTGCAACCTCTCTAAGGTCTTCACATCCTTCCTAAAGTGTGGTGTCCAATTGAGGCCGAACCAGTGTTTTATAAAGGTTCATCATAACTTCCTTGCTTTTGTACTCTATGCCTCTATTTATGAATCCCAGGATCCCGTATGCTTTTGGAACCGCTTTCTCAACTTGCCCTGCCACCTTCAATGATTTGTGCACATATACCCCCAGGTCTCTCTGTTCATGCACCCACTTTAGGATTGTACCCTTTAGTTTATATTGCCTCTCCTCATTCTTTCTACCAAAATGTGCTTTTCTGCGTTAAATTTCATCTGCCACGTGTCGCCCATTCCACCAGCCTGTCTATCTCTTCTTGATGTCTATCACTATCCTCCTCACTGTTCACTATAATTCCAAGTTTTGTGTCATCTGCAAATTTTGAAATAGTGCCCTGTACTCCCAAGTCTAAGTCATTAATATATATCAAGAAAAGCAGTGGTCCGAGTACAATCCCCTGGAGAACATCACTGTATACCTTCCTCCAGTCCGAAAAACAACCATTCACCACTACTCTCTGTTTCCTGTCACTTAGTCAATTTTGTATCTGTGCTGCCACTGTCCCTTTTATTCCATGGGCTTCAACTTTTCTGGCAAGCCTATTATGTGGCACTTTATCAAACGCCTTTTGGAAGTCTATACCCCACGTCAACCGCATTGCCCTCATCAACCCTCCCTGTTACCTCATCAAAAAACTCAATCAAATTAGTTAAACACGATTTGCCTTTAACAAATCCGTGCTGGCTTTCCTTAATTAATCCATATTGGTCCAAGTGACTGTTAATTTTGTCCCGGATTATCATTTCTAAAAGCTTCCCCACTACCGAGGTTAAACTGACTGGCCTGTAGTTGTGGAGTTTATCTTTACACCCTTTTTGAACAAGGGTGTAACATTTGCAATTCACCTGTCCTCGAGCACCAGCCTCGTAACCAAGGAGGATTGGAAGATTATGGCCAGTACCTCCGCAATTTCCACATTTACTTCCCTCACCATCCTAGGATACATCACATCCAGTCCTGGTGACTTATCTACTTTAAGTTGCTTCCACTTGTGCTACAATGTAAGTTGCTAGATCGCCCATCACACGCGGCTTCAGGTCTGGGTCACCACAATCTCTTTGGGAGTCTACCATCCTTTGCAGACTGGAAAAAAGTGGCCCCATGGTGTGCGCAGAGCCTTGTGCAATGTTGGAGGTGGACTCCTCCACACTCCTTATCATTGCTGAGAGACTCTCAAGCACCCTTACCATTGCACCTATCATCTCCGTGTGCATGCCCATCACCTTTCTTCTAAACGCCTCCCCATTGAGGTCCTCATCTGTGTCCTGTGCAGCAGAACTTGCCCTTCAGGGAGCTGGCCCCCAAGCTACCCTTTCCCCCGCCCTTGCTGCAGCCTATTTGTCCCCAGTGCCTCATCCTGTGCAGATCCTGCTACTATACTAGCCTCTAAAGAATACGTAGTGCCAGTATCTGAGATGGTGCCTGCGGGTGAGACTTGCAGTGACGCGGTGTGTTCTTCCTCCTCCTCTTCTCCCGCCTCGCTCTCTACGGTGCCCTCAGGGACAGGCTGGTCAGGTGCTTGCTCATTATCTGAAAGCATAAAGGCACAAGAGTCGGGTTAAGGTGAGGAAAGGGGGGCAGGAAGGGAGCAATGCATGCATACAGCATGATTAGCTGGAAAGTGCGAAATGCTTGTGGGGTGAGGGGAAGTGGCATGTGAGAAGAAGGAGCAGGGATGAACTTACTGTTGTTGTCCCCAAGGGTTTCAACATCACCGATGGCCACGGCGTCTACCACCTGGTACCCAATGATCTGCAGCACTCGATTTTAAAAGCACAGACAGTGGTTGTGTGTTGGCTTGTCCCCCACCTGTGCGCTCCTGCTCCCTCCTGTTGTGAGCCATCTTAGCCTGCAAGAGAAACGAAAGTGTGTGAGTGAGTGTGGAGCAATGTGTTTGGGTGATGTGCCTGCCATAGTTGAATAGCTGTCATTGTGTGCAAGGTGTGAGATGTGGGTGTGAGTGTTGGTAGGTAGAGATTGTTGGTGGGTGAGTGCTACGGGTGTGGTGCTTTGGGCAGTGTGTGAAGACTGTGGTTCAGATGGTGGTATGTATCATTTGTTGAAGCATTCACTCACCCTGACCACCCGAGTGAGGTCATTAAATTTCTTCCTGCACTATGTGTGGGTCCTGGGGACCACAGTGCTGCCCGAGACGCACTGCGCTACCTCCCTCCACATGGTGTGGAAGACTTGTGGCGAGGCCTCCTGCCACATGCCGGGTAGAGCACCGCCCTCCAGCTCTCCACAGCGAACACCAATGCCTCCAATGCTTGATCGCACAATCTGCAGGCTCTCTCCCTGGGGCGTGGATCTACCATGAGTACAGATGCTTCAGTCCTCCAGCTCCTTCTCCTTGACCTGCTGCTGCTTGCTGAGGCAGCTGCACAGCCAGCAATGCTGAAAATGAGTTTCTGCAGCATCAATGAACCTCCCCTTTAAGAACTGAAAAAAGCCTGTGTCAATCATGACTTGCGATTAGACTGCACCTGATATTGGTCCATCCTTTGAGTGTAAAGCCAATGAGCTTGGGCTTTGAGACTTGAATTAGTGCTCCAATTTTTTCTTTTGAGCAGTGAGCACAAATTTTGCATGCCATCTAGAGCATTAGCGTCTGGTGCTAAATCTCCAACTTTTCGAATGATACCGCCCATTCCTGGGATATAATGAATTTCTAGCCGCATGTTCTTAGACTTGAAGCAAAAGTTACTTGGCAGCTATAATATCAAGTGTCTCACATTCTGTAATGCACGCTAACATATATTTTTTTTATCCGTTCATGGGATGTGGGCTCCACTGGCAAGGCCAGTATTTATTGCCCATCCCTAATTGCCCTTGAGAAGGTGGTGGTGAGCCGCCTTTTTGAACCGCTGCAGTCTGTGTGATGAAGATGCTCCCAGAGTGCTGTTAGGGAGGGAGTTGCAGGATTTTGACCCAGCGACAATGAAGTCTCCCGCACGGACACTCAGCAGGCTTCCACCAGCCCTGCTGCAGCCATTGGGTCAGCACTAGAGTAGGCAATGGCACAGTAATGAGAGGCACTAAGGGATTGCTCAAGGGTGAATAGTTAATATGGTTGTTGTAAATTTGTGTTCACTGATTTTTGATAAATTTATTAATTCAGTTTGGATTCTTTTGTGGTGTGTCTCATTTCAGCTTTGCACTGTGATATGGCCTGCGACAGGGATGGAATGATGGGGATGTGGTGAGCAATGGGGATCTGGGGTTAAATTCACTGGAACCACAGTCTGATGAGGCGGTCACGGGCTGCCCTTCCAGAAGGCCGATTGAATGGCTGCCTCCTCCCTCACTCCTGTTTTTCCTCCTCCTTGTCCTCCTCCTCATCTTCCTCATCTTCCTCTTCCTCCTCCTCCTCCTCCTCCTCCTGAGGAGGTCCCACAATCCCTGGTGGCAAGTGCTGGGCCCTCATGATGGCTAAGTTGTGGAGCATGCAGCAGACCACCACAAACTGTGACACCCACTCAGCTGAGTACTAGAGGGCTCCTCCCGAGCAGTCAAGGCAGCGGAACCGTTGCTTCAGCAGGCCGATGGTCTGCTCAATGATGTTCCTGGTGGCAGCATGGCTCTCCTTATATGAGTGTTGGCAAAAATGCTCTAGCGCCCCATTAATGCCATCTGCTGGCGCTAACGGGAGGTGCTAAGGTACCGAATTTTTTCCCCCATGGTGCCATATGATATCACAAAGGGCAATGCTTGACTATTGTGCTACAATTTTACTTAAATATATTCCAGACTTGTGACAACTGTTAACAAATAACAGAAAACTCTTCTCTTTTTTATGCATAGTTAATTAAATTTTAACTTTCAAGAGCTGATTATAATGTTAGTAGCAATGGCATTCATTAAGCTCCCTTTATGCAGTTTCTGTTTATTAAGTAGGATAAAGATCAATACAGCTTTTGTTTTCCATGTTAGAATATTGGCAGCTTAAACAGAATTATAGGAAAATAGGAACATAGGAATAGGAATAGACCATTCAACCCCTCAAGCCTTTTCTGCTATTCAGCTAGATCATGGCTGATCTATACCTCAACTTCATTTATTCACCTTTGCTCCATATCTCTTGATAGCCTTACTGATAAAAAATCTGTCGATCTCAGTTTTGAAAATTTCAATTGACCCAACATTTACAGCCTTTTAGGGGAGTGAGTTTCAGATTTGCTTTGCATGAAAAAGTGCTTCCTGATTTCACTCCTAATTGGTGTAGCTCTAACTTTAATATTGGCCTAACAATTGTGGTCCACGGCATAGCCCCACAGTACGCCGCAGACCTACAAAAAGAATACGCACCTACCTGATGGGGGCCCTCCTTCATAAACTTGCTCTCTGATGCTGCGTAATGAAGGGCAGCGGAATGGCCCACGGGTCTCAAGGACGCAGCCTGTGTGGAAGTGTACCTGGGATCACGTGGGCCTGGTCATAGAGTCATAGAGTCATAGAGGTATCCAATTGGTCCTCCAATCACGAAACAGAATTAGATTATACATCATTTCAGAAGGGAATCCCGTAATCAGATTTAATTACAATTTACAGGATTGAAATTTAATTCCTAATTAGCTTCTAAGAACATAAGAACATAAGAAATAGGAGCAGGAGCAGGCCAATCGGCCCCTCGAGCCTGCTCCGCCATTCAATAAGATCATGGCTGATCTGATCCTAACCGCCAATCCACTATCACAGAGCCATCTCCTGAATCTAACAGAATTAGGCACACGAAATAGGAGCAGGATCAGGCTACACGGCCCCTGGGCCCGCTCCGCTACCCACAGGGCCATGACCGATCCGAACCTCGACTCATGTCCAAATTCCTGCCCGCTCCCCATAACCCTTAATTCCCTTTACTTCTAGGAAACTGTCTATTTCTGTTTTAAATTTATGTAATGATGTAGCTTCTACAGCTTTTTGGGGCAGCATATTCCATGGACCTACCACCCTCTGAGTGAAGTAGTTCCTCCTCATCTCAGTCTTGAAAGAGCAGCCCCTTATTCTAAGACTATGCCCCCTAGTTCTAGTTTCACCCATCATCGGGAACATCCTCCCTGCACCCACCCGATCCAACCCCTTCACAATCTTATATGTTTCAATAAGATCGCCTCTCATTCTTCTGAACTCCAATGAGTAGAGTCCCAATCTACTCAACCTCTCCTCATATGTCCATCCCCTCATCCCCGGGATTAACCGAGTGAACCTTCTTTGTACTGACTCGAGAGCAAGTATGTCCTTTCTTAAGTATGGACACCAAAACTGTACGCAGTATTCCAGGTGTGGTCTCACCAATACCTTGTACAACTGAAGCAATACCTCCCTATTTTTATATTCTATCCCCCTAGCAATGAAAGCCAACATTCCATTGGCCTTCTTAATCACTTGCTGCACCTGCATACTAACCTTTTGAGTTTCGTGCACCAGGACCCCCAGATCCCTTTGTACTTCAGTACTTTCCAGTTTCTTGCCATTAAGATAATAACTTGCTCTACGATTTTTCCTGCCAAAGTGCATAACCTCACACTTTCCAGTATTGTATTCCATCTGCCAAATCTCTGCCCACTTACTTAGCCTGTCTATGACCCCTTGCAGGTTTTTTATGTCCTCCTCACTCACTACTTTCCCTCCCATCTTAGCATCATCTGCAAACTTTGATATGTTACACTCGGTCCCCTCCTCCAAATCGTTAATATACATTGTAAAGAGTTGGGGACCCAGCACTGACCCCTGCGGAACACCACTAGTTACTGATTGCCAGTCTGAGAATGAACCATTTATCCCAACTCTCTCATTTAGCATGATGACCTGGTGGTGCAATATGCTGCCACTCATCTACTACTGCTTATCTTTGCCACTACATGCTAACCCCCATTTTCTTGGTCCATCAGATGTCTTGGACCTTGTAGATGCAAAGATGGAGGTGGAGAAAATTCACACTCGTCTTTCTAAGCACCAGCATAGAAATTGAAAGCCTGCATGGAATAGATGTTGAGTTATTGTGGTCTGCATTTGGGTATTTCACAGAGCACAGGTGAGTAGGGGCAGGTGCAGGTTGAAAGCACAGCCCAGGAAACAGCTCAGCAGAGGGCTAGCTTGCATCCTAGTTCTGCTGAAGAGTACAGAGAGGCAGACCGGGGGGGCCCAGCCTCTGAATGAAATATGCTTTCTCTGCACTAGCACATTGGAATGCTGCTACATGTCAGAGAGAGTGGAGGAGTCCACTACCAACTTATTTATGGTTCTGGTACATGGTACTGACACTCTGCAGCTCAATAGCAGGGGCAATCATGCAATGGGAATGGAACATTTGCCATCTCTCAGGATGACAGCACATCTGGATCCTAGTAACCTCTTCAACCAATGCCAGCCCTGATGCCAGAAAGTCAGCTGGGCCAGACTGCCTCAGCAGCCATTGAACTGCTGTAGTCTGTTGCCGGGCCTTCTCCGGTCTCAGCTCCTAGAGGTCAATGACCTTGAGCATCTCAAGAGCCCTTGACTGAGCCACAGTGGCCTTCCATTGTTATATTCATAAATAAATAGACGTTTTTATCATGAACAGCTAGCTTGTGCTAATCATTTATTCAGCCATGTGGACTTGTATACAGTATCCATCTTAACTAGTGCCTCATGGGTAGCCCACTACTAAACATACAGCTCTACCTAGCGTACCATTCTAGAATGACATGTTACTGATCATTACATCCCCCTTCCTTTGAGGTTAAACAAAATCAATATCAATCAACTTTCAAGAAAAATGATGAAGATGATATCAGTAACACTTTTGTTAGTGCTCTATAAACATAAACATTTTTTTTTTCTTTTACCATCTTCACAACAGTCAACACATCTTCAAAGCTTTCCTTTATGAACTCTAAGCTTTTCATTCTTTTATTATAGTTTTCTTTGTACTCAAAGATTAAGTCTATCAGGCTTTTTTACTTCACGTGTGGATCTTCTCAGCACAGGTAAGTCTGATGTGTTTGTGTTAGATTGTTCTGGTGGTGAGTGACAAGATTCAGTTGCAGCATTTTCATCGATTTGCTCTTGGATAGTTTCTTGTGTTTTCAGGAGGGAATGGCGGTTCCTCCTGAGAATCTGTCCTTCCTCAGTTCTAACAGTGTATGACCTTGGTCCTACTTCCTCAAGAACTGTAGCTTTCCTGTTCCATGCATTTGGATCCTCAATCCTGACAACATCATCCCTTGTCAATGGTTTCATAGTTTTGGATGACTTGTCATAGTGTAATTTCTGTTTCAGCTTTAACAATTGAAGTCTCTGTCTCAGTTCCTTACTCTGCTTTTCTTTTGCACAGCAGGGTAGCGTGGTGCGCAACTTGCGACCCATTAGGATTTCAGCAGGTGAAGAACCACAGTCTAAAGGGGAGGCTCGGTAGCTCAGCAGGGCAAGATAAGGATCAGACTTGCTTTCTGTTGCTTTCTTCAGTAGCTGTTTGAGAACTTGAACACCTTTCTCTGCCTTACCATTCGACTGAGCATACAGAGGACTGGATGTGATGTGCTGAAAGTCATAATGTGCTGCAAACTGTTGCCACTCCTTACAGTTGAAGCACGGACCATTGTCGCTAACAGCAATCCTGGGAATCCCATGTCTGGCGAAGATGGATTTAACATGCATTATGAGACTGCTTGCTGATGTGCTTGAGAGCAGCGCCATCTCAGGATAGTTAGAATAGTAGTCAATCACTAATAGATAGTCTTTACCATTCAAATGAAAAAGGTCCATACCAACCTTTTGCCATGGTGCTGTTGGTAAGTCAGCTACTATCATTGGTTCCTTTGCTTGTTTGTTTTGGTGTTTCTGACATGTCTCACATTTGCCTATCATGTTCTCAATGTCCTTACTTATGCCAGGCCAATAAACAGTGTCTCTTGCTCTCCTTTTGCATTTTTCAATTCCGAGGTGTCCCTCATGAATCCTTTTGAGCATGTCTCGACGTAGAGCCTGTGGAATGACTACTCTGTTCTGTTTTAGTAATAGTCCACTTGCGACACTCAACTCTGACCTGATGTGATAGTACTTTGGACAGGAACCTTTTGGCCAACCATGATGAATGTTCTCTATTACTGTTTGTATCTTTTACTGTTTCTTCTACTATTTGCTTTGATTTTGTGTCTGACACGGGCAGCGCAGCAGTGACCATACTCACATGATCATCCACATCTTCCTCAGTGGAGCTCACATGACTCATTATGGGTGCTCGGGATAGTGCACCTGCTAACACTATGTGTTTGCCTGGTGTGTAGATCAGTTCAAAGTCATATCTTTGCAGCTTCATCATGAGTCGTTGAATCCTTGGAGACATCTCATTCAGGTTTTTTTTTACGATGGCAACTAGTCAGCAGTGGTCTGTCTCAACTGTGAAGGTGGGAAGTCCATATATGTAGCCATGGAACTTTTCTAGTCCAACTACCAAGCCTAGACATTCCTTTTCAATTTGGGCGTATCGACACTCAGAATCAGTCATAGACCTGGAGGCATAGGCAACAGGCTTCCAATCTTCACCCTCTGCTTGTAGCAAGACCGCGCCTAGGGCCATCTTTTGATGCATCCATTGACACTTTGATTCTTTTTGTTGGGTCAAAGAAGGTGAGTACAGGTGTGGTTGTCAGCACTGTTTTGAGGTTCATCCACTCTTGTTCATGTCTTTCTGTCCATGTGAACTCATTTGTTTTATGTAGCAGGTCTCGCAGACAGGCTGTCTTGGCTGACGAGTTAGGAATGAACTTTCCAATTAAGTTTATCATCCCCATGATGCGTAGCACTCCTTCTATGTCAGTGGCTCGGGGCATGTTGAGTATGGCATTTACTTTTTCCATATCTGGCTCTATTCCTTTATCAGATAGATTATCTCCTAGGAAAGTGACTTCCTGGATGCCAAACTGACACTTGGCTTTGTTGAGCTTCAGTCCATTCCGGCGTATGCTCTGTAGCACTTTAGTCAGTCTCTCATTGTGTTCTTTCAGTGTGGAGCCCCAGAGGATGATGTCATCAACATAGACCCGAACTCCTTCCAGATCTTCAATTATGTGTTCCATCGCTCTATGAAAGAATTAAATGCAGATATTATCCCGAAAGGCATTCTGAGGAAACAATACCTGCCAAATGGTGTGTTGAAGGTATAATATTTGGTGCTCTCTTCATCCAGTTTTAGTTGCCAAAATCCTTGTGAGACATCGAGCTTTGTGAAGTATCTGGCACCTGACATTTCACTGGTGATTTCTTCTCGCTTGGGAATCTGGTAGTGTTCATGTTTTATGTTTGCATTTAAGTCCTTTGGATCCATGTATATTCTTAGATCATTGTTCTTTTTCTTTACACATACCATGGAGTTAACCCAGTCTGTTGGCTCTTCGACTTTCCTGATGACTCCTAGCGTGGTCATTCTGTCCAGTTCTTTCTTGAGCCGGTCACGCAGGGGTGCTGGAACTCTCCGTGGAGCATTTATTACTGGCTGAACATCCTCCTTTAGCTGGATCTTGTAAGTGAATGGTAGAACTCCAAATCCTTTGAACACATCCTGGAAATTACTCACTACAGAATCCACTGATTCAGCTGGTCTGCTTATGGCATAGTTTATACGGTAGACTCTCTTGACCAGTTCTAAGTCCTCACAAGCTTTGTCACCTAGTAGTGAATCAAGTCCTTCAGCCACAACAGAAAACATGAGATGATGCACTTTGTCTTTGACTGTCACTTTAAGTCTGCATACACCTAAGCTATCTATTTTCTGGCCATTATAGTTCTTTAGTAGTACTGACTTTTTCTGTATTTTGGGCTTTTCATTCATATTGTTAATGTCACTCATACTGATTAAGTTTGCTTTTGCCCCAGTTTCTATGTTCAATGTAACTAATGCTCCATTTACCTGCAGTGGCATCATCCATTTGTCCTCTTTTACTGCATTAACTTTATGTTCAGCATTGTCCATTCCTGAGGGCTGCACATTTTCTGTATCCTTTTCTATATTGTCACATGACACCATTCCTACAAAAAAGTCTCACTTAAATCAGTGTCCTCTTTTACTGCATTAACTTTATGTTCTTTCTTTGTTTTTACTTTTGAAAAGCATTGTTTGGCAAAATGATTCTTTCCATTCCATTTTGTGCACATTTTCCCAAACGCTGGGCATTATCTTGACTGGTGCTGGTAACCATAGCGTTTACAATTAAAAGTTCCATCATTCGATTGCTTTGCATTTCTGTTCTGCCCACGTTTCTTCCCCTTGCAGGACACAGCACCGACAGCAGCACTGTCACTCATTACAGTCGCATTATTATTAATTTCACTGAAAGTCTTTGCGTGCTGCTGAGCTAGCTCACTGGCATGGCATATTTTCACAGCATCCTCCAATGTTAGTTCGGTTTCTCTTAACACACGTTCCCTGACCTTTTTATCATGAATACCAAACACAATCTGGCACGAATCATGGATGATTTCAGTTCAGAGAAATTACATGTCTGTGCTTTCAGTTTCAGATCGGTCACAAAGCTATCAAAAGTCTCATTTTGCTGCAGTGTCCGTGAACAGAACACATACCTCTCATAGGTCTTGTTCTTTTTGGGAGAACAATGTGTATCAAACTTCTTTAGCACGACGTCCATATTTTCTCTGTCCCCCTCTTGATCAAATACAAATGTATTAAATACCTCTATCACCTGCGGGCCTGCAACCGTGAGCAGCAACGCTATTTTCCTTGCGTCTGCCTTCGTACCGAACCTGATGGCGGCAATGTAGAGTTCGAATTGTTGTTTGAAAGTCCGCCAATTGTAGTCGACATTCCCCGTGAGTTTCAAACCCTCCGGTGGCTTCAAATTCTCCATGTCGCGTTTCGCAATATTCAGCAGATATTACCACACCTGGTGTTATGTTCATAAATAAATAGATGTTTTTATCATGAACAGCTAGCTTGTGCTCGTCATTTATTCAGCCATGTGGACTTGTATACAGTATCCATCTTGACTAGTGCCTCGTGGGTAGCCCACTACTAAACATATAGCTCCACCTAGTGTACCATTCTAGAATGACATGTTACTGATCATTACATCCATTTCCCATGCGGCAGCCAATGGAGAAGCACTCCTGGAGCAGTAGAGTAGATGAAAGAGTACTTAAAACAAGCATTAGAGGCACAAACCAATGTTAAACATGCATGAAAGCTGTAAAATGATAACCTTTTAAAAATATTTGTGTGCTGAGAGTGTTCCTGTATTATCTGGTGACCTTGCAATGTTAGTTGATATGAATATTACTGCTGGTTTTTAGTCTGATATAGTTTATCTGAGGGTGGAAGGATTGGAAGAATGTTGGACATGACTGCTGATGCATGTGGGCCAGGAATTGTTCACCTGAAGCACTCTTCAATCAATGAGCTGTTGCCATAGAGCTCTAGCTGCCATCAAGTGTTGGTGACCTTCCACTTCCTCACCATTCTCTATATCATCAGTGTCTTCTTCCTCATCATCCAATGGTGGCTCTATGTGTTGTCCTCGTTCACAGCAATGTTATACAACATACAACAAACCACCATCACACATAACATTCTTTGTGGGCTGCATTGCAGAGAGACAACAGATCTGTCCAGTCAGTGGAATTGTTGTTTGAGGACTCCAATGGTCTGCTCACTGAGGGCTCTAGTCAATCCATGCAGAACAGTTTGGCTGCTGAGCATGGGTTCCTGAGAGGAGTCATGAGCCAAGTGTGCAAGTAATAATCCTTGTCTCCATGCAGCCAGCCTCTCACTTATTGTGCAAAGGTAAAGAATGGGAGAATGGAGAAATGGCTTGGATTTCAAATTGAAGATGAAAATTTCATGGCAGCTGCCAGGAAAGTGGGCACAGACTTGCATGATGCCCTTCTGGTTATCACACAACAATTGCGCATTAATCGAGTGGAAGCCCTAGCAATTCATGAAGGAAGTGAGGTTGTCTGAAAAAGCCTACAGGACTACCTGGGTGCAATCAATGACACCCTATACTTGGGGCAACCTGCAATCTGTCCTATCCTGCTGTCTCCAGTTGTCTATGGGGAAAGTGAAGAAAGTGTTTTCTCTAGCAAACAGGGCATCAGTCACCTGCTTATTACATGCATGATCTGGAGACTGACCGATGTTACTGATATCCTTATTGCCTGCCTCCAAGTAGCTGGAGGCAAAGAAATTCAGGGCTGCAGTGGCCTTGGGCTCGATTTTGCCAGGCCTGAGGAGGCGAGATTGGAGGCATGTGAGTCGTTAAAATCGCAAAAAATGGCGGGCGGGCCCAATCCCGCCTCCATCCCGCCTCTGAGAGGTGGGATAGGCCCTTAAGGCACTTAACAACCACTTAAATGCCTCTATAATCCCATTTTGAGAGGCCTTTCCGATTTTAACCCTTTTCCCACATTCTGCACGTCTCCTCTGGAACACGCCAGTGAATCCTGACGGCTTCACAAGTGGACTGCTTACTGTAATAACAATAAATAACTTCCGGGGGAAGTTATGTGCACATCACTTCCTGTGAACTGTGAACTCTGTGCATACATCACTTCCTGTGCATACGTCGCTTCCTGTGTTTGGACTAGTATAAATACTGAACTGCTCAGTATAGTAAAAGGGCTTCTCCTAGAGGCATGGTGAAGACCGCTCTTGTATATAGTAGAATTATAAGTTGTTTAAAGCTTACTTTAAAGTTCCTTGATGTGTGAGACTTTTTATTACATCAATTTAAACAACTTAGTATTTACACTCACAAATACTAGACCTTCGGACAAACTCGGAGTTAATGATCCAGGGAACCACCCATCATGGAAAACATCCTTAAACCTACTCGTCTGGACTTGGACCCAAACGCACCAGCAGCTGGCAGGGTGTGGAAGCATTGGTACCATACTTTTGAGAATTTTCTTGATGAATGTAAAGTGAATGCTTCTACTAAACTGAGGATACTTATCAACTATGTGACCCCAACAGTGTTTGAATATGTTGATGAATGGGATAATTACAATGAGGTGATCCGGGCACTTAAAAAACTATATGCCAAGACCGCAAATGAGGTCTATGCTAGACATCTACTGGCCACAGCCCGACAAGGGCCAAGGGAATCGATTAACGAATTCCTTCAAGAACTTCGCAGGCTCAGCGTAGATTGTAACTTTCAGGCAGCCTCGGCTGAGCTGTACCGCGAATAAATGATTCGTGATGCTTTCATCTGCGGGATTGCCTTTCCATTTATACGCCAGCGTCTGCTAGAAAGTAAAACACTTGAGCTACAAAAGGCTTTTGACCTGGCTTGTTCTCTGGATTTGGCAAAGAAAAATGCAGACCTCTATCAGCTGCCCAGATCTCGATCTGCTGCTGTAACTGCAACCAGATGATTCAAGTGGCCTCAGGTGAACCCTATCATGGAGGAATCTAATCCTGATGATAATTCTGATGAAGGAGGATAACTCCACTTTAGCAGCCTCTTGGCAATCTAGGAAGGAATGCTTCTTTTGTGGAGATTCTTTTCACCCTAGGAAATTCTGCCCTGCTCGCAATGCGATCTGCAGTCATTGCGATAAAAAGGGACACTTTGCAAAAGTTTGCCAATCAAGAGCCTCTGCGAGGGCCTATCCAGCTAAGGCCTACCGAACTGCCCCAATTAGGGCCTATCAAGATGCTCCGGCTAGGACCTATCAAGCTTCCTCTCGAGCTCTCTCCCGAAGAAGCACACCTAGAGTTTCAGCCACTCTCTGTGCAACCACACCAATTACAGCTGCTTGCCCACAGAACCTGTTTCATGCAGCTACAAAAGTTTCAGTTAATGGGCATACCTTAGATGCCTTAATTGACTCAGGAAGTACTGATAGTTTCATTAGAGAACAGATTGTTGCGAAATTGAAACTACATATCTTCCCATCGGACCAGGCAATTGCGATGGCTCAGCCATCACTTAATACCAGAATCTCCGGCTTTTGTATTATTGATATGACACTTAATGGTCGCATGTATCCCTCCACCTGACTTTCAGTGCTCAAGGACTTATGTAGTGATCTCATCTTAGGGCTGGATTTTCAAAAACAGCATAAGAAACTCACCATTGAGTTCGGCGGATCCAAACCTGGACTTACTATTTCTAATATACTGTCTAAATTACCGTTTTGTGCATTATCAGCAGCTTCACTTGATGAACCCTCATTATTTGCCAGTATTCCTCCTCGATGCAAACCAATAATAACGAAATCACGGCGCTTTAGTCAGGAAGACCAATCTTTTATTGAGGCTGAAATCTCTCGACTTTTAGCAGAGGATATCATCGAACCATGTTCGTCGCCCTGGTGGGCTCAAATCGTCATCGTCAAGAACCCTCTAAAACCTCACAAACAACGACTATGCATTGATTATTCGCAAACCATCAATCAATATACTGACTTGGACGCCTACCCATTGCCACGCATTGATGATATGGTTAATAAACTGGCCGAATACAAAGTGTTCTCAACTTACGATTTGAAAAGTGCCTATCATCAGGTACCCTTGAAGGTCTCAGATAAGCAGTACACGGCCTTTGAGGCTAATGGACGGCTGTACCAATTTCGTCGCCTCCCATTCGGGGTTACTAATGGAGTGGCTGTCTTCCAACGGGCAATGGATGGCCTGGTTAAGCAGGAAAACTTAAGGGACACTTTTCCCTATCTTGATAACATTACTATTGCAGGTCACGATCAACAGGAACATGACGCCAACCTCCAAAAATTTCGGGATGCTCTCCATCACCGTAACTTAACTTTGAATGAATCTAAATCTGTTGAGTCGCAACCGACCATCAACATCCTTGGCTACTGCGTAGGCAATGGTATCATTAAGCCAGACCCAGAAAGACTTCGCCCGCTCCAAGAGCTCCCGTCACCTAAGAATCCGGCTTCTTTACGTCGGGCTCTCGGTTTGTTTGCATACTACGCTAAATGGATTCCTAATTTTTCAGACAAAATCCAACCCTTGCTGCATGCTAGATCATTTCCATTGGAAACAGCGGCTGTTGCAGCCTTTAGCCTTCTCAAAAAACAGTTGGAGAAAGCGGCTCTTCACTCCATCGATGAGAATCTCCCTTTCATAGTCGAATGTGATGCCTCAGAGGTGGCGATCTCGGCTACTCTAAATCAGGAAGGTCGTCCTGTAGCATTTATGTCCAGGACCTTACAAGGTGCCGAGCTACATTATCCTCCGGTTGAGAAGGAAGCCACAGCCATCATAGAAGCGGTACGGAAGTGGAACCATTTCCTAGCTCGCCAGCACTTTACATTAACCACGGACCAGCGATCAGTCGCCTTCATGCTCGATAATCGAAAACGAACCAAAATTAAGAATAATAAAATACAGCTTTGGAGGATGGAACTGGCCTCTTTTGGTTACACCATTCACTATCGACCTGGCAAGGAGAATGTGGCCCCGGATACCCTCACACGAGCATTCTGCTCCACTATGTTGTCCTCTACTCTCATAGATGTCCATAATGGATTGTGTCATCCTGGCGTTCCGCGCATGCTACATTTTGTACGATCACGGAATCTCCCTTTTTCTACTGGAGATGTAAAGAAAATGTGCTCAGAATGCCGGCTTTGTGCAGAATTAAAACCTCAGTTCTTCCGCCCCTCAGATGGTATGCTCATACACGCAACCCAACCGATGCAACGACTTAGCATCGATTTTAAGGGCCCAGTGCCCTCTTCAACTCGGAACACATATTTGCTCACCATGATTGATGAATATTCACGTTTTCCGTTTGCCTTCCCCTGCTCCAATATGCTGGCGTCCACAGTAATCTGCTGCCTTGAGCAGGTATTTTCTCTCTGTGGCATGGCAGCTTACATTCACTCGGATCGGGGTCCATCCTTTATGTCAAGGGAAATCAAGGACTACCTCTCAGAACGGGGAATTGCTACAAGCAAAACGACGCCATATCATCCCATCGGAAATGGGCAGGTAGAGAGGTATAATGGTATCATCTGGAATTCCGTACATCTTGCTTTAAGATCTCAGGGCCTACCAAACCAGCAATGGGAAGCAGTGCTTCCGGATGCATTGCACTCTATACGGTCCCTTCTTTCTACAGCCACAAATACTACACCTCATGAGCGGTTCTTTGGATTCCAGCGTCGCTCATCTTATGGGACATCCCTCCCGTCATGGCTAACTACTCCTGCACCTGTACTACTCCGAAGATACGTTCGGACGTCTAAAAATGACCCTCTCGTAGACGAGGTCGAACTAACCGATGCCAACCCCACCTATGCATACATACGATATCCCGACGGCCGAGAATCTACCGTATCATTACGGGATCTGGCTCCCTGCCCACCAGGACCTAGTGGGACATCAAGTGATGGTATTTTACCAGGAGCCTCTTGGAACCTACCGGGTACCCCTCTCCAGGATCCTGATCTGACACCAACTAGCTTGGTGCCGGTAGAACCCCGTACTCAAAGTTGCGACCCTCCCAGTACCGCGCACCAAAGTACTGATCCGCCACAGACCAGCTTTGCACCTCCCTCTGAACAGAGACAGACCGACTCTGCACCTATTGGGGCTCGTACACGAAGCCATGATCTCCCCGACCCTTCACAGGGTAATCCAGGCCACACAGACTCTGACCAATGGCCAACAGCATGTAAGCGGACCAGTGACCCTCTACGACGGGAACCCAAACGGGTGCGACTCTTCCTCGTTCGGCGGTTGCGGAATAAAAGGAAGACCACAGCCTTCTAATCTCGCAGGAGGGAAGAATGTAATAATAACAAATAACTTCCGGGGGAAGTTATGTGCACATCACTTCCTGTGAACTGTGAACTGTGAATTCTGTGCATACATGACTTCCTGTGCATACGTCACTTCCTGTGTTTGGACTAGTATAAATACTGAACTGCTCAGTATAGTAAAAGGGCTTCTCCTAGAGGCATGGTGAAGACCGCTCTTGTATATAGTAGAATTATAAGTTGTTTAAAGCTTACTTTAAAGTTCCTTGATGTGTGAGACTTTTTATTACATCACTTACTAACAGCTGCAGCTCCACCATTGTAAAGGAGTTTTCACCAATCATCATTTGCAGGTGGCAGAACTTTGTTGTTTCAGGTCTGGGGGAACTTTTAGCAGGCCTACTCATTGTTCTGGAAGTTTGGAGCCTGACACCCATCTCCAGTGTGACCTCCTGGGAAACCCCTCTCCCCACCTTGACTGAGTGCTTCCTCAACTGAGGTATATACCAGAAGCATGGGAACCATTTATTTCCTTTCCTCCTCGGACATCAGATTTGGACGAAGACCAGCCGTGGCAGCAGCAGAACCCTGAGCAACAGCAGCACCAACTGCAGGAGAAACAGCAGGAGCTCCAAGCTGCTGCTCACCCAACTGAAGCTGTACAGGCCAGAAGGCGCCAGCGCATGGAAGCACATCGGCACAGGAGATACCCCAAAACAGGGTCTACAGACAGAGGATCAGCTACCTCAACATGACTGAGCAGCAGTGCCAAAGGAGGCTCAGATTTTCGCGAGAGGTAGTGGGTGACATCTGCGCAATGCTGCAGCAAGACCTGGAGCCCAGAGGAGCAGATGGACACCCCTTACTAGTGGCCGTCAAAGTCACCACCGCACTCAACTTTTTAGCTTCAGGCTCATTCCAAGGATCAGTAGCAGACATCAGCGGCATCTCCCAGGCGACCACACACACTTGCATCACGCAGGTAACTGATGCCCTTTTTGCCATTGTGCACAATCACATCAATTTCTCCAAGGATCAAGCCAGTGTAACTATGTGTTTGGTTGGGTTTGACAATCTGGCAGGCTTTCCAAGGGTGCAGGGTGTTGTTGACTGCACACGTGGCCCTAAAGGCACCCCATCACAAACCAGGTATTTTTGTCAACCGCAAGGGATTCCACTCCCTCAACGTACAGCTGGTGTGTGACCACAAGAAGGAAATTTTGCATGTTTGTGCCAAGTACCCTGGCAGCTGCCATGACTCCTTCATCCTGTGCCAGTCTAGTGTGCCTCCACTCTTCAGTCCGCCAGACCAACTTTGCGGATAGCTACCTGGAGACAAGGGCTATCCCCTGAAGATATGGCTAATGACGCCGTTGAGAAGCCCTTCCAACAAAGCTGAGGAATGCTACAACTCCAGCCACATGTCCACCACATCCATAATAGAGCAAACCATCAGCTTGCTGAAGATGCGCTTCAGATGCCTTGATAGATCAGGTGGAGCCCTTCAGTACTCAGCAGCCAGGGTCTCCAGCATGGTCGTGGTTTGCTGTGCACTTCACAGCATGGCACAGCATCGTAGCTTGCAGATGCCTGAGGAACAAGTGGCTCATCACATAGCCTCCTCAGATGAGGAGTAGGAGGAGGAGGACAATGAACAGCTTGCAGAGGCGCATCAACCAGCGGCAGCAGCATGCGAGCACATTGCTGCCCGGGATGCAAGGCATGCACTCATCTTGGTCAGATTTGCTTAGCCTGCACAATCAAACAGTTTTGCCTCACACCTTCTTATCAGACCCTCAACAATGTCCAGGAACCTACGGATTCCTATCACTCTGACCACCATACTGACAATTGCAAGTAATCCTAAGCCCTAAATGTGGAAGTCCCATTAGCGACATGACACACGCCACAAATGTAACAGTTTGCCATTAGAATGTTTAATGGCAATAACCAACTGATGGCTTTTCAAAATTAAACATAACATTGCACCCAAGTGACTACCCTTGTGACTGCTTGTGCAGTATCTTCCTTGTAGGGTTCTCAAAATTCCCACATTCCCCAAAAGGTTATGGATAAAGGGGCCCTATATGGACAAGTTATTAAAAAGGGTACCCAAAATGGCTTCTGTAACCTCGTGACCAAAAGTACAGGATTTTAAAAGCAAGGCCCTGCAAAAGGGCAGGCACTTTTCAAAACCTGAAATGAAACCTAAAATGCATGAAATAACAACAGAAAATGCTGGAAAATCTCAGCAGGTCAGGCAACATCCGTGGAGAGAAATTTGAGTTGACATTTCGGGTCAAACCCTTCTTCAGAACTGGAAAGAAAAGAAAACAGATCGAAGGCAGGGCTGCGATCGGACAAAAGAAGTGAAAGAAGCAAAAGAGCTAGACGAGATGGTAATAGGCTGAGATTAGGTGTAAAGTGTACTGGCAGGGCAAGAGATAGCTGCCAGGTGTGAGAGAGAAACAAAAGGAAAGAGGGGGGGGAAGGAGTGGAAAAATTACAAGAAACAATGTGTATTAGGGGCCGAGGTTATCATCTGAAATTGTTGAACTCGATATTGAGTCCGAACAGCTGCAGAGTGCCTAATCGGAAGATGAGGTGCTGTTCCTCGAGTTTACGTTGAACTTCCGTGGAACAATACAAGAGGCCAAGGACGGTGAGGTCCGAGTGGGAATAGAGCAGTGAATTAAAATGACAAGTGACCGGAAGCTCGGGGTCACCCTTACGGACTGAACGGAGGTGTTCCGCAAAGCGGTCACCCAATCTGCGTTTGGTCTCCCCAATGTAGAGGAGACCGCATCGTGAGCAGCGAATACAATATGCTAGATTGCGAGAAGTACAAGTAAATCGCTGTTTCACCTGGAAGGGGTGTTTGGGGCCCTGGACAGTGGGAAGGGGGGAGGTATAGGGGCAGGTGTTACATCTCCTCCGCTTGCACGGGAAGATGCCAGGCGAAGGGGAAGGGCTGTTTGGGGTGATAGAGGAGTGGACTAGGGTGTCTCGGCGGGAGCGGTCCCTACGGAATGCTGAAAGGGGAGGGGAAGATACGTTTGGTGGTGGGATCACTTTGGAGGTAGCGGAAATGCCGGAGGATGATCCGTTGAATGTGGAGGCTGGTGGGGTGAAAGGTGAGGACAAGGGGAACCCTATCGTGGTTCCGGGAGGGAGGGGCAGGGGTGAGGGCAGAAGTGCGGGAGATGGAACTGACATGGTCGAGGGCAGTGTCAACCACGGTAGAGGGGAATCCTCGGTTGCGGAAAAAGGAAGACATGTCTGAAGCACTGGTGTGGAAGGTGGCATCGTCGGAGCAGATACGGCGGAGATGGAGAAACTGGGAGAATGGAATAGAGTCCTTATAGGAAGCGGGGTGGGAAGAAGTTTAGTCCAGGTAGCTGTGGGAGTCAGTGGGTTTGTAGTGAATATTGGTCGATAACCTATCCCCAGAGATGGAGACAGAGAAGTCGAGGAAGGGAAGGGAAGAGTCCGAGATGGACGATGTGAAGGTGAGGAAAGGGTGGAAATTGGAGGCAAAGTGAATGAAATTGTCAAGTTCGGGGCGAGAGCAGGAAACGGCACCGATACAGTCATCAATGTATCGGAAAAAGAGGTGAGGGAGGGGACCCGAGTAGGACTGGAACAAAGATTGTTCCACATAGCCCACGAAAAGGCAGGCATAGCTAGGACCCATGCGGGTACCCATGGCAACACCTTTGATTTGGAGGAAATGAGTGGAGTTAAAGGAGAAGTTGTTCAATGTGAGAACAAGTTCAGCCAGGCGGAGGAGGGCGGTGGTGGATGGGGACGGGTCGGGCCTCTGTTCAAGGAAGAAGCGGAGCGCCCTCAGGCCATCCGGGTGGGGGATGGAGGTGTAGAGTGATTGTACGTCCATGGTGAAAAGGAAGCGGTTGGGGCCAGGAAACTGGAAACTGTTAAAGTGGCGGAGGGCGTCCGAAGAGTCGCGGATGTAGGTGGGAAGAGACTGGACAAGGGGAGAAAAGATAGAGTCAAGATAGGAAGAGATAAGTTCCGATGGGTCTACCAGGGCAGTCCTGTTTGTGGATCTTGGGAAGGAGGTAGAAGCGGGCTGTGCGGGGTTGGGGAACTATGAGGTTGGTGGCAGCGGGGGGAAGATCTCCAGAGGAGATGAGGTCAGTGACAGTCTTGGAAACGGTGGTTTGATTTCCGGTAGTGGGGTCATGGTCCAGGTGGAGGTAGGAGGAGGTGTCGGAGAGTTGGCGTTCAGCTTCCGCTAGGTAGAGGTCAGTACGCCAAACAACAACAGCACCACCCTTGTCAGCGGGTTTAATGACAATGTCAGGGTTGGATCTAAGAGAATGGAGTGCTGCAAGTTTAGAGGGAGGTAGGTTGGAGTGAGGGGAGCAGAGAAATGGAGACGGCCGATGTCACGACGGCAGTTAGCGATGAAAAGATCTAGAGAGGGTAAGAGGCCAGGGGGAGGGGTCCAAGTAGAACGGGAATTCTGCAAGCGGGAGAAAGGGTCAGTTGTGCGGGGGGAAGACTCCTGGCCAGAGAAGTAGGCACGGAGACGAAGGCGGCGGAAAAAGAGCTCAACATCGTGCTGAGCTCGAAATTCATTGAGGTGGGGACGTAAGGGGATGAAGCGCAGGCCTTTGCTGAGGACTGATCGTTCAGGGTCAGAGAGTGGAAGGTCAGAGGGGATAGTGAAAACGCGGCAGGGGGTGAGATTGGGAGAAGGGGGGTCAGAGGAAAGTGAAGGGGAAGAAGGTTCCGGAGGGGCGTTGGTGTCCAAGAGTTGATGAAGCTTGCGATCCTTGACATCGGAAAGGAAGAAAAAAAGTTTTTTGTTGAAGCGTCGGATGAGTCGAAGGATGAAATGGAACTGTGGACCAGGACAGCTTTGAGATAGAGTGCGCCGGTGTTGCTGAAGAGAGAAGTCGAGAGTGTTCATGTGGCGCCGCATGGCGTTGAGCATGGATCTCAGGATGCGGCGAGAGCAGTAGTTCGAGGAACGATGAATATCTTGGAGATATTTGTAATCCTGGGTGGATCCGAAGCACGAAGGGTGGAAGTTTAGTTGGAATCCACGTGGAATAAGTCAGAACCGGAGACAGTTGCTGAGGAAAATGATGTGGCTGTGAAACTGAGTCTTGGCAGATACCTGATCAAGCACGAGAAGGGAAACTGAAAGTAATGAAGATGAACAAGGGTGAAGAGCCAAACGGAGATCCCGTCGAAGAGAAGAGCAGAACTTCTTCAAGGTAGGCATTCCTAGAAGAGGTGTGGCAGTGAACCAAACACTAGTACGATAGCAAAATACTGCAGATGTTGGATATCCGAAATAACAACAGAAAATGCTGGAAAATCTCAGCAGGTCAGGCAACATCCGTGGAGAGAAATTTGAGTTGACATTTCGGGTCAAACCCTTCTTCAAAACTGGAAAGAAAAGAAAACAGATTGAAGGCAGGGCTGCGATCGGACAAAAGAAGTGAAAGAAACAAAAGAGCTAGACGAGATGGTAATAGGCTGAGATTAGGTGTAAAGTGTACTGGCAGGGCAAGAGATAGCTGCCAGGTGTGAGAGAGAAACAAAAGGAAGGGGGGGGGGGGAAGGAGTGGAAAAATTACAAGAAAAAATGTGTAATCGGGGCCGAGGCATGAATCTGTGAAGAGACTTTGTGGAGCCAGACAGCTAAGCAAACACAGAATATGCATTCATTCACCTTGGAACAGGTCAGGTTAGAATGGGCCTAAATCGAGGCCATTAGGTTTCTGCATATTTAATCGGTAACAGCTCACAGTAGCCATCAAGCCATAAATGACAAACAGCCAGGACATTGAGGCCATTAAGCACGGAGACAACCACTCCAGAAGTCATTAAAGTAAATGGCTGTAATCATTTTAAACGAGCCCGCCAAAAGTTAGACAAAGGACTGACCTGACTTGGCGCGCAGATTAGGAATGAAGAACGGGTATAATTGTAGGCCCATCAGTGGCGATCGCTCTCTTGCTCTTGCCCTCATCTTTTTGGCCTTGGCCTCCTGCCTCTCGTTCTCATGCCCTGGCCTCGTGGCGGACCCTCTTCTCGCTCCCCGTGCCACTCAACACCAAGGACGCCCATTACACCGGGGTCAAACGCGGGAGGAGAACGGAACCCAATTCGAAAACACACAGGACACACAGGCCACAAACGGGCAGACGAGACAAGATGAGACGAAGAATACGGTAAACCGATAAGGGCAGCGGAAAGACGCGTTGGGGGACAAACGCTTAGTTATAAGCTGGCGTTTGATGAATAAGTTGGCGTTACATGCATGGACAGTAAAACCCCAAATCATAGCCCAGTTTAAGAATAAGCTGGTGTTCGATGCTTGGATAGGAAAATCATTAAATGGTAAAGACCGCCAACTGACCCCCAACCACAGCAATACCGTCGACGACCGCCCGAGGAAGAAGAAGAAGACCCATCGCAACTCGATGACGATGTTAGTTGAGGAAAAGGAGGGTGCTTCGCACAAACAATTTCAGCGCTGCACCCTGTGACCACGTGGCGACGAGATACCCCAAAGGACAGAGAGAACCTGAAAAGCCCACCAGGTAAAGCAACAGGTTTTGAATTGGGTGAGCATGAATTCCTGGCCCCTCGTAGCTTAATCTAGTGAGGTATAAGGGGTGGGATAAGGATAAGGGGATTTTTAACGTATTTGTTTCCCTCGATGTGCCGTGTGTTCCCCATTCCCATATAAGTGTAATTGTTTTATGCCTGTATTCATATCAGTAATTCTCAGTAAGATTGTGTTTATTCTGCCTTTAATAAAATTTTGGTTTTCTTGCACCAAACCACTTGGCTACTCGATTTTCTGTATCGCTGCCTGTACCTAAGTCTGGTGTCTAGAACCCAGGGGTGTGGGAGCAATTCGAACCGCTCAGAGACAGTCAGAGGTGAAGCTGACTGGGCACACGCCAACCCCCTACATCCTCTTACGCATGCTCCTACGTGATGCTTCCCCTGTGGCTTCAGCAGATGTGGAGGCCCCTTGCTCACTTTCCTGCTGCTCCTGTCTCGACACCTTTGGCGGGCGTCCTCTGGGGTTGTGAACCTGTGAGGGCTCGGCAACAGTCTGCTGTTCCTACGGCTGTGCAGGGGTTGAGACGCCGATCTCAGTTGGGTGGGGACTCTGGTGGGGGTCTGACCGAGGGCTTTGCAGTGGCATGGTCGTGTGAGTGCTTGGAGAGGAGCCCCCACTTCCTTGCTGTCTGCCACCAACATCCCTCTCATGGGTCAGCCCCACTTCAGAGCTAGCAAGTGGCTTGACAGCACCTTGCTACACTTCAGGGGGACCATGGGGGCCTGCTTCTGTACTGGAAGTCCTACTCCCGAGGACTTGCATGAATGTCTGGTTGTATGCTCAATAGCTGACCATCACTCCTCAAGAGATGTCAGTCTATTGTGAACAATGACCATGTTTTCACAACCCTGGCGACAAGCTCCTCCATGGCCATAGCCATCCTTTCCTCTACGGTAGCCATCCTTTCCACGGAGGTTGCCATCCTTTCCGTGGTGATGCGTTCATGCGCCAACGCCTCCACAAAGGCTCTGCTCGTGTTAGTGATGGACTCCTCCATTCGCTCCACGCTCGCAGCGATCCTGGAGACAAAACCTGCCAGAGACTCCTGCACCTGTTACATAGAAACATAGAAGATAGGAGCAGGAGTAGACCATTCGGCCCTTCGAGCCTGCTCCGCCATTCAATGAGATCATGGCTGATCATCCAAATTCAGTACTCTGTTCTTGCCTTCTCTCCATATCCCTTGATCCCTTTAGCCTTAAGAAATATATCCAACTCCTTCTTGAATATATTTAATGAATTGGCCTGGAGTTCCAGCACCGCAGTCCTTCTGGATGGACCCGGAGGTACAGGGTCGACATGCAGCGGAGCCGAGCTGGGAGCGTCCTGCGCCCTCCGACGAGGACTCTCCACTGCTGTTCCTGTCTCCACCATCTGCTGATGCTCACTTGTGAGCTGTGATACACCAGGTGACAACTCTACTCTATGTCCCGAAGGTCCCACTGAGGTGTGAGTTTCTGCGCTGGTGATGTGTGCGCTTAATTCTGCTGACGCAGTGCCCTCAGAGGTTGCAGCTTCCTCTGAGGAGTCTGGAAGCTCAGGCTCTTCCGCCTGGACAGTGGGGACGGGGGCTCTCGATGGTCCTGTGGGGGAGTAAAGGAAAGAGTTAGAGATGTGAGGTCAAGGTTACATGCACATTGAATAGTGCAGATGATCATAAGTCAATCTGTTAGAACATTAGAATCATTATCAGTCACTCATGCAATGTTAGTGAGAGAGAGATGCCAAACTAATCTCTCACCAGCTTGCTGTGATGCGCCTGCCTGTCCGTCCCCCACTTGGGAATCCTCCTCGATCCCGGCAATTTCCAGGGCCGCCTCCTCCAAGGTGGTGAGCTGGGCTACTGAGGGTGGCCCTCCTCCTGTCCTCACTCTATCCCTCTTATTGTGGGCTCTCTTTTCCTGCAATGAGGGACACAAGTGGAGTTTGAGTGAGAATGAAGGAGTGAGTGTAGAGATTCCATAGCATAGATGCTTAGAAGGAGACAAAGGGTCCTCCCTGTGTGTTGTATGTTGTCATTGCATCACAGTGATAGTGTGAGGGCTGCAGGGTCGAATAGTTAAGTGATTGTGACCATAGAGAGAGAGGGAATGGGTAAGGGTGCAGGGATGTAAGTGTCAAGTGGGATGTGGAGAAAGAGGTTGGCAAAGCAGAGTGCTAGTGAGGAGAGGCGATGGGGATCAGATTGAGGGTGATGGGAAAGTCATACTCACTTTTCCAGTGCGCAGGTCATGAAACCTTTTCCTGCACTGCAGCCAGGTGCTGCGGAACATAGAGATGGCATTGACCTCCCTGGCCACTTGCAGCCACACAGCTTTAGTCTGTTGTGGTGGCTTTTTTCTCCCTGAGGAAGGGAAGAGCACCTCCTTATTAGATCTTGCTCCCTCCACCAGAGCTTGGAGGGAGGGCTCATCAAATCGAGGTGCACACTTTTGCTTGCTGGTGGACATGGTCGGTAAATGAAGTCTTTCATACAATGTCCAAAGCATTTCCAGTCTCCAGAAGAAGCAAGGCTGCTTGCAGGCCTTAAATCCAGCAGCACTGATGTTGTTATCGGAGGCGACTTTCAGGATGGAAAGACTAATTAGGCCAGGGGGTCCCACACGCTGGAAATCAATTGCCCAATTAGGGGAAAATCGCTCTTTTTCCCCACATCACACTGGAGTTGGGTTCAGGACTATAAAAACACCTGACATGCCCCAGCCCGCCCACACTGGCAAATTCGAGCCCCTTGACTTCAACAGGCAATGTGCTTACTGTGGCAGTATGTTGTGGGTTGCAGGAGGTGACACAACTCTAACAGCCTCCCTAGACAAGCAAAGCCTCTTTATGCATTGTTCCTTTGAGAACTGCAAGTATGTTGCTCTGAGCCAATACACACTGTTGGGAAGGTAAGGATTCCAGTGAGCACCCCTATTTGCTATCCATGCCGCTGCAGTTCTGTTTGTTTGTTCTGCCTGCTGCTCCCGCTCCTCCTCCTCCTTGCCAGAGTGGGTTATCGGAAAAGTGCATTGTCAGAAGCCCCTTAACAGTTCAGAACATTCCACAACCACTACAAGCAGTTTGAAATGGTCTAAGCAGGCAAAAAACACTACGTAATAGAAACAAAATATCTCCTAAATCTTTCCACTGTTTTACCTGAGCATAGCCGAAGATCACTTTAAATATTGCTGGAAATGGCCACCTCCTGACTTGTACTGAGCATGATCTGAGGATAGGACTTATGGTATCAATGTGGGGAGAGACAAGAATAGCTTTGGGAACCTTGACATCATTTGACCCCAATTTGTATATATTCATTAGGTCCCCACCTATTTCTAGTAGGAACTGTGGCCACCAAGAGCAAGGGTCCACCAGAAAATGGGAATGGGTGGACAATCACAGGTAAATCACGGATTCTGTTTCACATGTAGTTTTGGTCCCAATACATTCCTGAATTTAAGGGGGTGATTTTGCCAGCCCTGGGGAGGCGGGTATGGAGGCAGGACTGCCGGGAAAATGGCAGAATTTGGGGGTGGGTGCCAACCCGCCTCCATGCCATCTTCCCAGGAGGCGGGTGGCCATCCCGTGCCGGGTCCCATCTCATTGGAGGCGGGAAGGGATTAAAGCCTATTAACTGCCTGTTAACAGGTAGTTAACAGGTAGAAAATAGGATTATCCCCTTTTTGCCCTCACAAAGTGCAGGCTTCCCGAAGGCTCCAAAACCCGCCAGCTCAGCGAGGCGAGTATTGGGTCTGCGGGGATCAGGGGGGTGCAAAAGTGTGGTGTGAAGGTAAGTGATGGGTGCAAGAGTGGAGAGGTGAATATCTGATGTAAGTGCAAAGTGTTTTTAAAAGTGTACTTACTTTTGTTTCTTCCTGCAGGCTTCAGTTGGTTTGTATGCGGAGACTCTCAGACCTCTGTGTTGCAGATGAGAGATGTTGCATTCTCATATGCAACAACCATCTCATTTCTGTAAAAGAAAGAAGTTTGATGAGGTCTTGTATGCAAGACCTCATCAAACTGCAGAGAATGTCAAAAACATTTTAGCAGATGAAACGTCATACATTGACATTCTCTGCAACCGGCTTTCCCTTGATTGGCCTGCTCGGCCCGCAAGCAGCAGTCCCGCCTCCAACGCGCCTCATTCATAAAATCGCCCCCTAAGTGTAAGAGGGTCGGTAGTGAAACAAAAATCGCCCCACTGAATCCAGGATGAATTAATTGTCTCAATTCAAAGTGGTAGGTGAGCAATAACCTTTCACAACCTTCTTTCTTTCTTTCAAACTGGTCTGTCTAGCTTTAATACAATAACCCCTATCTTCCGGTTGCTGCAGCAATTTTAATCCTTTGAGAGCTGAATCTAACGAGAAGGTTAATATAAATCACAGCAGGATCCTTTCTGTGGACAAGTGGTCAATGATCCCAAGAAATTGAGCAATTTGATTGGGTGGTTTTTCTGGTGCTTGTTTATTGTTGATCAGTAGTTTTCCTTACTTGTCTGGTCAAAGTTATTTGTTGATTAGCACAAATATCTTGCTGAATAAATGCACACCTTTCAGCATAGCTAGCTCAATTCAATCACACTTTTTGCACCAGGCACGCATAATGTCTTTGAAGTGGAATGCTACAGATTTATGCTGGATGTACAATTTTAAATTATTTATATTGTGGAGTTTTGCTGCATTGCCCTGAGTAGGACTGTATCCATGATATGCCAAGTTCAACATAGTCTGTGGAAGGAACAATTTTGATGGCTGATCTTATTTAACATTTCTTATACTGTTATTATTATGGAAATGGGTTGTTTTTTTCAGAATCCTGGATGTACTCTATTTAGTTACAAGGAGATGCAGTATACTCAGTTCACAAATAAAAACTGACCTACCCATGCTACTATTTTGATAGAAAAGTTAAACCTGTCAGTTAGGTTTGTTGGATTTATTAATGTCAGCAAGAATAAAGTCTCTGGATTTTCTCAGCAGCAGGGGAAAAGTTTTTGTTACGTACATTTGACATTCTTCATATAAATACTACGGTGACATTTTCTCACTGATGCTAACAGGAAGCAATATTAATTATACCAGTACTGCGAATGTTCATGTGTCAGTATCCGTAAAAATGGAGCACTGCAAGTCTTCAAACTTCTTTACACTCTAATGGGAGTGACAGCACACTATCTCTGGGGCTCAAGAAGGAGGATGAAAGTGTCCTTGTACAAGTAGGTTGTTGTACTACAATAGTTGTGCTGCCCCGTGTGGAGACAAGGCCAGTTAGACACAGGTCATAGTCACAGTAGTCCAGTTCATTGTCCCAGGCTCATCTCCCTTGCTGGGACACAATTCTAGGCTTGCTGCCCAGGAAAATAAAAAGAATTACACCAACTAACTTCAAAACTGGGATAAGCAAATTCTTTTGGGCAGACTGTGGGATATTTTATTTGTCACTGGCACAAGACACACTTAATTGAATGAAATTGGATAGTGGGTAGAGCTTGTATCAAAGAAAAACATTTTCAATAAAAACCACCATGTACAAACAAGAAAAACGGTGAACATCCCGATCATCTTATGAAGGAGCACACCAAAATGTTAACCTACTTTTCACTTTCAGAAACTGGCTGCCCTGTTGCTCATTTCCAGTATTTTCTGTTATTATTACATTGATTTTTGAATGTATAACCACTGTCCATTAAAAACCCTCTGGGGCCTAAACTCCTTAGCGCCCTGAACTGGGGGCTATCCCGGCACCGTGCAGCCCATAGGCAAGTCTGGGGGAGGTGGGGGAGCGGTGAGGGGAGCTGACAGTGACCTGCAGCTTTTTTATGGAGACAGAAGGAACACTCCTGCTCCTTCTTATTCCACAAGAATCTAAAAGTGAAAGTTTTGGGGCTTTTTTTTTAGTAGCCTCCCATTATGGATTGCTTATTAGAAAGAAAGAAACATAGAAACAGAAACATAGAAAAATAGGAGCAGCAGTAGGCCATTCGGCCCTTCAAGCCTGCTCCGCCATTCAATATGATCATATCACAATACCATATTCCCGCTCTCTCCCCATACCCTTTGATGCCTTTTGTGTCTAGAAATCTATCTATCTCCTTCTTAAATATATTCAGTGACTTGGCCTACCCACAGCCTTCTGTGGGAGAGTTCACCACCCTCTGAGTGAAGAAATTTCTCCTCATCTCAGTCCTATATGTCCTACCTCGTATCCTGAGACTGAGACCCCTCGTTCTAGTCACCCCCAGCCAGGGGAAACATCCTACCTGCCTCCAGTCTGTCTAGCCCTGTCAGAATTTTATATGTTTCAATGAGATCCCCTCTCATACAGGCCTAGTCGACCCAATCTCTCCTCATACGACAGTCCTGCCATCCCAGGAATCAGTCTGGTGAACCTTCGTTGCACTCCCTCTATGGCAAGTATATCCTTTCTTAGGTGAGGAGACCAAAACTGCACACAGTACTCCAGGTGTGGTCTCACCAAGGCCCTGTATAACTGTAGTAAGACATCCTTGCTCCTGTACTCAAATCCTCTTGCAATGAAGGCCAACATACCATTTGCCTTCCTAACTGCTTGCTGCACCTGCATGTTTGCTTTTAGTGACTGGTGTACAAGGACACCCGTGTCTGTTTGTACATCAACATTTCCCAATCTATCACCATTTAAATAAGAATCATAGAAACATAGAAAAATAGGAGCAGGAGTAGGCCATTCGGCCTTTCGAGCCTGCTCCACCATTCAAAATAATCATGGCTGATCCGTTATTTCAATACCATATTCCCGCTCTCTCCCCATACCCCTTAACACCTTTTGCGTCTAGAAATCTATCTATCTCCTTCTTAAATATATTCAGTGACTTGGCCTCCACAGCCTTCTGTGATAGAGAATTCTATAGGTTCACCACCCTCTGAGTGAAGAAATTTCTCCTCAACTCAGTCCTAAATGTCCTACCCCGTATCCTGAGACTGTGACCCCTCGTTCTAGACCCCCCAGCCAGGGGAAACATCCTCCCTGCATCTAGTCTGTATAGTCCTGTCAGAATTTTATACGTTTCAATGAGATCCCCTCTCATTCTTCTAAACTCTAGTGAATACAGGCCTAGTCGACCCAATCTCTCCTCATACGACGGTCCTGCCATCCCAGGAATCAGTCTGGTGAACCTTTGCTGCATTCGCTCTATGGCAAGTATATCCTTTCTTAGGTAAGGAGACCAAAACTTCACACAGTACTCCAGGTGTGGTCTCGTGAAGGCCCTGTATAACTGTAGTGAGACATCCTTGCTCCTGCACTCAAATCCGCTTGCAATGAAGGCCAACATACCATTTGCCTTCCTAACTGCTTGTTGCACCTGCATGTTTGCTTTCAGTGACTGGTGTACAAGGACACCCAGGCCCCTTTGTACATCAACATTTTCCAATCTATCACCATTTAAATAATACTCTGCCTTTCTCTATTTCCTGCCGAAGTGGATAACTTCACATTTATCCACGTTATACTGCATCTGCCATTTATTTGCCCACTCACTTAACTTGTCTAAATCGCCTTCTCACAACTCACAATCCCATCTAGTTTTGTGTCGTCAGCAAACTTGGAAATATTACATTTGGTTCCCTCATCCAAATCATCATTGATATATATTGTGAATAGCTGGGGCCCAAGCACTGATTCCTGTGGTGCCCCACTTGTCACCTCCTGCCACCCTGAAAAAGACCCATTTATTCCTACTCTGTTTCCTGTATGTTAACCAATTTTCAATCCATGCCAGTATATTACCCCCAATCCCATGTGCTTTAATTTTGCACACTAACCTCTTATGTGGGACTTTATCAAAGGCCTTCTGAAAATCCAAATACACCACATCCACTGGTTCTCCCTTATCTATTCTACCAGTTACATCCTCAAAGAACTCCAGTAGGTTTGTCAAACACGATTTCCCTTTCATAAATCCATGTTGACTTTGTATAATCCCGTTGATATTTTCTAGCATTTTCCTAGTGATGTTAGGCTGTAGTTCCCTGTTTTCTCTCTTCCTCCTTTTTTAAATAGTGGGGTTACATTTGCCACCCTCCAATCTGCAGGAACTGTTCCATAATCTATAGAATTTTGGAAGATGACAACCAATGCATCCACTATTTCCATGGCTACCTCTTTTAGTACTCTGGGATGCAGATTATCAGGCCCTGGGGATTTATCGGCTTTCAGTCCCATTAATTTCTCCAGCACTATTTTTTTACTAATATTAATTTCCTTTATTTCCTCCTTCTGACTAGACCCTTGGTTCCCTAGCATTTCTGGGAAGTTATTTGTGTCCTCTTCCGTGAAGACAGAACCAAAGTATTTGTTTAATTGAACGACCATTTCCTTGTTCCCCATTATAAATTCTCCCGTTTCTGACTGTAAGGGGCCTACATTTGTCTTCACTAATCTTTTTCTTTTTACATACTTGTAGAAGCTTTTACAGTCCACTTTTATGTTCCTTGCAAGTTTAATCTCATACTCTATTTTTCCCCTCTTAATCAATCTCTTGGTCCTTTTTTGCTGAATTCTAAACTGATCCCAATCCTCAGGCTTGCTACTTTTTCTGGCAATTTTATATGACTCCTCTTTGGATCTAATACTACCCTTAATTTATTTTGTTAGCCATGGTTGGGCCACTTTTCCTTTTGTGTTTTTGCGCCAGAAAGGAATGTATAACTGTTGTAATTCATGCATTCGTTTTTTAAATGTTAGCCATTGCCTATCCACCGTCATGCCTTTTAATGAAGCTCCCCAATCTATCACAGACAACTCACTCCTCACACCTTCGTAGCTTCCTTTGTTTAGATTTAGGACCCTAGTTTCGGATTGGACTACTTCACTTTCCATCTTAATGAAGAATTTTATCATGTTATGGTCACTTTGCCCTAAAGGACCCCGCACAACATGATTATTAATTAACCCCTTCTCATTGCACAATACCCAATCTAGGATACCCTGTTCCCTAGTTGGCTCCTCAACACTCTGGTCTAAAATCTCATACACACTCCAGAAGGAAAGACTTGCATTTATATGGAGCCTTTCATGACCACAGGATGTTCCAAAAGGCTTTAAAGCCAATTAAGTACTTGTTGAAGCGTAGTCACTGTTGTAATGTAGGAAATGTAGCAGCCAATTTGTGTAGAGCATGCTCCCACAAACAGCAATGTGATAATGACCAAATAATCTGTTTCTATTATGTTGATTGAGGGATAAATATTGGCCAGGACACCGGGGATAACTCCCCTGCTCTTCTTCGAAATAGTGCCATGGGATCTTTTACATCCACCTGAAAGATCAGACGGGGCCTCGGTCTCATGTGAAAGACAGCACCTCCAACAGTGCAGCACTCCCTCAGCACTGCACTGGAGTGTCAGCCTAGATTTTTGTGCTCAAGACTGGGAAATACCATCCAAGCTCCGACAAATTCATGAATCCGGGTTGGAAATGAATGCAGCCAACTGGCAGGGCCGCCTTAAAAAGGCACCAACCAATTTAATAGTGGCCCGAATGTCCATAGAGATCAGCCACGGACCTCTGCCCTGCTAACTTGGTTATCGTTGGGCCTATTTTAAGCATAAAACAGGCATAGCAATGTTAAATTTAGTAAGTAAAACATGTTTGGCAGATAAACATTTTAGTTTAAAAGGTTACTTATGTAACAGAGCTCCACTGTTCTCAGAGTGCTCCCTGATGGTGGTGCATGCCTTTCAAGACATTCTGAACTCTGCCACTATTGGGCAACCTACACCTGGCATTTATTTTCAAATTAGATATTTAAATCTTTCCCTTCTGCATTTTTTCTTGAGGGCCCCATTTGCATTGCTGGATTATTTTAAATGTCCCTTGAGCCCTTCACTCTACGATAGCCCAAATCTTGCTGGAAAATTAATGGTGAGTTCATGACACACACTGTTTATAATGCACAAATCAGGCAGCCTGTCAACCTCTCCAGCCTAGTGTGATGAAATATTCCATTCACCACTGCCTGTGACTGAGATCGGTTTCAGTGTCATTTCCCTTCCCCCAGACCTCATTGTATTGTGTACTGGAATGTGCTGTATTGTATACTGGAATGTGCTGGAATGTGCTGTGTGTAGGGCTCCGCCCATACCTGGCCCCGTTTGTAAGCTAGCTTCAGTCTGGCCTCAGTCTCCAGAAGGAAGACATCTCTCTCTCTTACGTGTTACTTTCTAAGTTAATAAAAGCCTTGTTTTTGTTCTGCTAACTTCGAGTCTCGGAATTATTGAGGCACATCACCTAGAAAGGGAACAATTTAAATTGTTGAGGTCTCATTTCTGCACCTTGTAAATTCTTGATAGGGATTTACAAAACCTTTTTTTTAAATGTTTCTTTTTCTTTCTGTCGTTTTTCTCTCTCTCTTAATCAAATCTTTCTTTCCCTTTTCTTTATATCTCTTTCTGTACCTGATTTGACTTTAATTCACCCACTCTAATTCACCCTCCTTCTTTGTTCTTCCACTATTTCTTTCTCAACCCTTAAATCTCAATTTTTAAGGAGATACACTGTTGGTCCCATTGTACACTAAGGTCCTAGATGACTCATCGCCCTCGCCACACTGTTATCAGCTTGCACTTCCAGCAACTTACAAGGCAGATTCCTTTAGAGCTGAAGGGTGCAGCTAAAGTCTAACAAATGATGCACGCCGCAAAAGGCCCTGCTCCAGCAAGATTTCATCCATTATTTTGTCCATCTGTAGCTGTTTATATTATATTTAGTTGCCTACTTTTTTGATAAAAGCACACTTCTATTAATGTTTTCTGTCCTTTCACTTTCTCTGCTTAGTTTGACGATTCACTCAAGGTGCCATTTGAACTGTCATGTAACATTAGGTGCCACCTCAGTGTTGTCACATAACATTACATTGACACCGTCACCTACAGGTGTAATATTTTTGGAATTTTAAGACCACTCATCAGCCCTAATTTTAATTCAGGGTGGGAATTGCGGGTGTGGGGCTCAAAGGAGGTGACTTCGGCATTTAAATTGGGTCTCCGCACCTCTAGGGGGGCTTGTGCCTGATTTCAGGTAAGTTAAGATCCGTCCCCCTCACCCACACCCCGCCATCTTAACCACCACCTGCACTGTTCCTACCAGGCAGAGGTGAGGTTAAAATAACCCCTATCATTGTTTAGCTAAAATGGCCCCTCTGCAGATACTACCCTAGATTTTCCAATTGGTACCATTTTATTGCCTGCAGTAATTACTACCAGCAACAAATGAATATGATTGGAAAATCCAGGCGATTGTGGATGAGTGCTGCCATAAACCTGAAAATTATGGTCAAGTATGAGTAGCCATTTACAATAAAAGGAGAACCAAATCAACATTAAGAGTAAGTAGAATATTGATAGCTGTGTCTGCTGCTTTTAGGTACACTTATGAAAACGATTTGCTCCAGACAGTAGAGGTAAATTACAATACAATTACAACAGCAGCTCTCCCCTTTGTAACACAAATGATTTTGCCTGCCATTTAAAGCTAACTAGCAAGTATCACACAAACTTTAATTTCCTCCTACGCAGCATGTTAAATTATTGGTGACTATACAAATGTATGGGTTGATGACCATTATCAAGTGCCCTTAATACCTGATGAACTATGCACACCCTCAAAAGTATTTCACTAAAGCTGCTACAACTTCAACATAAGATGAACTGAAAATCAAACTACTTTGGCAGTCTTGACTCAACAGGCACTTACCACTGAGAATTTCATTACTTTCAATATCCATATTGTCAATGCAAGATTGACAATCATTGTCACCATTAGGAGGAGCACAAAAAAGTATAGACAACGCTTCCGCCACCCATAAATTCCTACTTGATAGACTTGTTGATTTTCAGGCCTCTGTAGGTTGTTATGTTGTGTTGCCAAGATATACTGTTCCCTTGTCATCTGCAAACAAAAACAATATTGTCATTCAGTATCAATTCCTCAGTTAATGACAGCAGCTGTACTTCAAATGATAGATATATAATGATGGCAGGTTCAGGGTAACTTACAGGTGCATATAGGATTTTAAATTGGTTTGGAGTTAATAATTGAAGAAGTAGAACAACATGAGTACAGACAAACAAAAGCAAAATACTGCGGATGCTGGAAATCTGAAATTAAAACAGAAAATGCTGGAAATACTCAGCAGGTCAGGCAGCATGTGTGGAGAGAGAAATCGAGTTAATGTTTCAGGTCAGTGACCTTTTATTAGAACTGGAAATGGTACAGATTTATGTAAACAGTTTTAAGCAAGTACAGAGGCAAGGAAAGGCGGGGGGGAGAACAAAAGGGAAGGTCTGTGATAGGGTGGAAGGCACAAAGGATTAAATGACAAAAGGATGATGGGGCAAGGCAAAATGGGGTGGTTAAGGGACAAGTTAAGAAGCATGTACAGACATACAATCTCAAAGCAAGGAGAACCTCAATATATATCTGGAACTTATCCCCAGGCAAACGATGATTTGGCATAATATATACAAACTTCAGGGTGAAGAAAAAAACCATTAATAATGAAGAACAATTGGGACCTAATGCCAGAAGTTCAAAATTACAGAAAAATACTTCCTGGCATAAACATGGTTTGTGAAGAATATATAATTTCAGAATGTATAAATGGATAAAGTGCTCCGAACACTTCAAGGCCTTGAAATGGGACAAGGCCTGAAAATTGGCACAAGGATTGTGATATGCGATCAACCTGCACCAGTTCCTTCTGATGTAGGTAGCACACGAACTTCGTGCTGCCTATTAATTTAAATAATAGTAGCAGGCAGCCCAGTGCTGAATGTGCTGCTGAGTGGCTGCACGCCACAGCAGAGGGCCCGAGTTCATGCGAGGCTAGCACCACTTAAAGCTAGCCTGCACTACTAAAAGGCAGCCTGCACCGTTAAAGGGGAGGTGCATTCTGGCTGCAGCAGGTGCAGCTGCAGGAAGTGGCAGAGGAAGAGAGTGTGAGCAAGAAGAAGACGTACTGATGTCGCAATAGGGCAGAGAGTTGGCTCCAAGATTCTCTGACGCAGCACTGGAGGCCTTGGTGCAGGGGGTGGACAGGGGGAGAGAGGTCCTCTATCCACAGGGAGCCAGGAGGTCCTCCAGACAAACTCTGAGAAGGAAATGGGAGCAGATAGCCATCACGGTCAATGCCAGCAGTGTAGCCCTGAGGACATGGATGCAGTGCCGCAAGAAGTTCAATGACTTCACACAATTGGTCAAGTCAGTGATTTCATCCTCAAATGCCATTTCCTTACAACTGCACCACTAATCTCACACACTGCTCAATTCACCAACCCCCTGCTTCACTCACCTACCTGTCTGTGTGGAGTTTGCACATTCTCCCCGTGTTTGCGTGGGTTTCCTCCGGGTGCTCCGGTTTCCTCCCACAGTCACAGAATCACAGAATCACAGAAACCCCACAGTGCAGATAGAGGCCATTTCGGCCCATCGAGCCTGCACCGACACATATCCCACCCGATCCCCGTAACCCCTACACCAACACCAATCCCACCCTATCCCCGTATTTAATCCCCCTAACACTAAGGGTCAATTTTTCATAGCCAATCATCCTAACCCGCACATCTTTGGTCCAAAGATGTGCGGGTTAGGTTGATTGGCTATGATAAATTGACCCTTAGTGTTAGGGGGATTAAATACGTGGGGTTACGGGGATAGGGTGGGATATGTGTTGGTGTAGGGGTTACGGGGATCGGGTGGGATATGTGTCGGTGCAGGCTCGATGGGCCGGAATGGCCTCTCTCTGCACTGTGGGGTTTCTGTGATTCTGTGATCTGTGATTCTGTGATAATCTCTATCAATCACGACTCATACCTAACAGTCATAGCTTCACCTCACGCTCACACACTTAGCACTGTAATAAGTTGCACACCCACATCTCACAGCTTGCACACACTGCCAGCTATTCAACTATGACGGGCACATTACGCAAACACATTGCACCACACTCACTGACATATTTCCCTCTCTATTGCAGGACAAGGTGCTGCACAACAGGAGACAGCAGGACCTAACTGGCAGGGGACAGACATGCCTGCATGACCTAATTCCCATGGAGGAGACGGTGTTGGAGATTATTGGAGTAGCCATCGCTGAGACCCAGGCCAGTGGCAGGGCTGAAATAATCCAGGATGACAGTGTCCTCATACCTAATCCTCCTTCTCACATCCCACTTCCCCTCATCCCACAATCTCTTCTGATTTACAAGCTGCAGATGGTGGAAGCATGCACCTCTTGCTTTCACCCCCTCCCCTCACCACAACCCTACCCTTGTGCCTATCTCCTTTCAGATACCTAAAAACTGCAACCTGGCCAGGCAGTGCTGGAACAGCAGGACTACAAGAGGAAGAAGACAATGAAGAAGAAGAAATACTGTCACTCAATTTCACACTTACAGCCACCAGCTCAGATACTGCGCATACTTTAGAGGATAGGTTAGACGTGGGATCTGCACATGGGAAGATATTGGGTACGAGTGGCCTGCAACCAGTGCAGAGGGAAAGGGTAGCGCAGGTGCTAGCTCCCCCGAGGGCAAGGTTGCAGATAAGTTCTTTGAAGGGATGGCCTACAGAAGAAGGCTGATGGGTATGCACAATGAAATTCTTGGTGCAATGGCAGGCCTGCTAGAAATCCTGAGTGCACTATCAAGGAACATGGAGGAGTCCAGCACCAATCCTGCTCAGAGCTTGAAGCCCATCTTTACCAGCATGGAAGTGATGGGCAACTCCATTAGTGCATTATAATAGCAAAATACTGTGGATGCTGGAAATCTGAAATAACAACAGAAAATGCTGGAATTACTCAGCAGGCCAGGCAGCATTCGTGGAGAGAGAAACAGAGTTAACGTTTCAGGTCTGGGACCCTTCATCAGAACTGGAATAAGCTGGAGATGTAACAGATATTAAGCAGGTGCAGAGACAGTGGGGGGGGGGGGGCGGTTAGGAGGAGAGGAAGAAATAGAAAGAACATCCTGTACTTTTGTAAGAGGCAGGAAAGATAAAATGTTGCGAATGGGAATGGCAAAAATCACACTGCATGAAAATTGGGGGCAGGGATAATTATCTGAAATTGTTGAACTCAATGTTGAGTCCGGCAGGCTGCAAAGAGCCCAATTGAAAGATGAGGTGCTGTTCCTCAAGCTTACGTTGAGCTTCATTGGAACAATGCAATAGCCCGAGGACAGAGAGATCAGAGTGGGAGTGAAGCGGTGAATTAAAGTGGCAGGCGACCGGAAGCTCAGCTTACAGACTGAACGGAGGTGTTCCGCAAAGCGGTCGCCCAATCTGCGTTTGGTCTCCCCAGTGTAGAGGAGACCACATCGCGGGCAGCGAATACAGTATATTAAATTGCAAGAAGTACAAGTAAATCGCTGTTTCACCTGGAAGGGGTGTTTGGGGCCCTGGACAGTGGGAAGGGAGGAGGTAAAAGGGCATGTGTTGCATCTCCTGCGCTTGCACGGGAAGGTGCCAGGTGAAGGAGAAGGGCTGTTGGGGGTGATTGAGGAGTGGACCAGGGTGTCGCGGAGGGAGCGGTCCCTTCGGAATGCTGAAAGGGGAGGTGACGGGAAGATGTGTTTGGTGGTGGGATCACGTTGGAGGTGGCGGAAATGGCGGAGGTTGATCCGTTGAATGTGGAGGCTGGTGGGGTGAAAGGTGAGGACAAGGGGAACCCTATCGTGGTTCTGGGAGGGAGGGGCAGGGGTGAGAGCAGAAGTGCGGGAAATAGAACGGACACGGTCAAGGGCCGTGTCAACCACGGTAGAGGGGAATCCTCGGTTGAGGAAAAAGGAAGACATGTCGGAAGCACTAGTGTGGAAGGTGGCATCGTCAGAACAGACGCGGCGGAGATGGAGAAACTGGGAGAATGGAATAGAGTCCTTACAGGAAGCGGGGTGGGAGGAAGTGTAGTCCAGGTAGCTGTGGGAGTCGGTGGGTTTGTAGTGGATGTTTGTTGAAAGCCGATCGCCAGAAATGGAGACGGAGAAGTCAAGGAAGGGAAGGGAAGAGTCGGAGATGGACCATGTGAAGGTGAGGGAAGGGTGGAAATTGGAAGTAAAGTGAATGAACTTGTCTAGTAAGGGGATGAAGCTCAGGAAGAAAACACGGCAGGGGGTGAGATTGGAAGAAGGGATCGGATCAGAGGAACCAACGCCCCCCCAGAACCTTGTTCCCCGTTACTTTCCTCTGACCCGATCCCTTCTTCCAATCTCACCCCCTGCCGCGTTTTCACTATCCCCTCTGACCTTCCCCTCTCTGACCCCGAACGATCAGTCCTCAGCAAAGGCCTGAGCTTCATCCCCTTATGCCCCCACCTGAATGAATTTCGAGCTCGGCACGATGCATCAAGCCATTGTTTTCAAGTGTGTCACTGACCTCATCTCCTCTGGAGATCTTCCCTCCATGGCCGCCAACCTCATAGTCCCCCAACCCCGCACAGCCCACTTCTACCTCCTTCCCAAGATCCACAAGCAGGAGTGCCCTGGTAGACCCATCGTTTCAGCCTGTCCTTGCCCCACGGAACTTACCTCTTCCTATCTCGACTCTATTTTTTCTCCCCTTGTCCAGTCTCTTCCTACCTACATTCGCGACTCTTCCGACATCCTCCGCCACTTTAACAGTTTCTAGTTTCCTGGCCCCTTTTCACTATGGACGTCCAATCCCTCTACACCTCCATCCCCCACCAGGACGGCCTTCGGGCGCTCCGTTTCTTCCTTGAACAGAGGTCCAACCAGTCCCCATCCACCACCACCCTCCTCCGTCTGTCTGAACTTTTTCTCACTTTGAACAACTTCTCCTTTGACTCCACTCACTTCCTCCAAATTAAAGGTGTTGCTATGGGAACCCGCATGGGCCCTCGCTATGCCTGCCTGTTCACGGGATATGTGGAACATTCTTTGTTCCAGTCCTACTCAGGTCCCCTCCCTCACCTCTTTTTCCGGTACATCGATGACTGTATTGGTGCTGTTTCCTGCTCTCACCCTGAACTAGATAAGTTCATTCACTTTACTTCCAATTTCCACCCTTCCCTCACCTTCACATGGTCCATCTCCGACTCTTCCCTTCCTTGACTTCTCCGTCACCATTTCTGGCGATCGGCTTTCAACAAACATCCACTACAAACCCACCGACTCCCACAGCTACCTGGACTACACTTCCTCCCACCCCGCTTCCTGTAAGGACTCTATTCCATTCTCCCAGTTTCTCCGTCTCTGCCGCGTCTGTTCTGACGATGCCACCTTCCATACTAGTGCTTCCGACATGTCTTCCTTTTTCCTCAACCGAGGATTCCCCTCTACCGTGGTTGACACGGCCCTTGACCGTGTCCGTTCTATTTCCCGCACTTCTGCTCTCACCCCTGCCCCTCCCTTCCAGAACCACGATAGGGTTCCCCTTGTCCTTACCTTTCACCCCACCAGCCTCCACATTCAACGGATCATCCTCCGCCATTTCCGTCACCTCCAACGTGATCCCACCACCAAACACATCTTCCCTTCACCTCCCCTTTCAGCATTCCGAAGGAACTGCTCCCTCTGCGACACCCTGGTCCACTCCTCAATCACCCCCAACAGCCCTTCTCCTTCACCTGGCACCTTCCCGTGCAAGCGCAGGAGATGCAACACATGCCCTTTTACCTCCTCCCTTCCCACTGTCCAGGGCCCCAAACACCCCTTCCAGGTGAAACAGCGATTTACTTGTACTTCTTGCAATTTAATATACTGTATTCACTGCTCACGATGCAGTCTCCTCTACATTGGGGAGACCAAACGCAGATTGGGCGACCGCTTTGCGGAACACCTCCGTTCAGTCCGTAAGGGTGACCCTGAGCTTCCGGTCGCCTGCCACTTTAATTCACCGCTTCACTCCCACTCTGATCGCTCTGTCCTCGGGCTATTGCATTGTTCCAATGAACCTCAATGTAAGCTCGAGGAACAGCACCTCATCTTTCGATTGGGCACTTTGCAGCCTGCCAGACTCAACATTGAGTTCAACAATTTCAGATAATTATCCCTGCCCCCATTATTCATGCAGTATGATTTTTGCCATTCCCATTTGCATCATTTTACCTTTCCTGCCTCTTACAAAAGTACAGGATGTTCTTTCTATTTCTTCCTCTCCTCCGAACCACCCGCCACCCCCCCCCCCCGCCCTGTCTCTGCACCTGCTTAATATGTTACATCTCCAGCTTTTTCCAGTTCTGATGAAGGGTCCCAGACCTGAAACGTTAACTCTGTTTCTCTCTCCACGGATGCTCCATTCGTGCATTTGTGGACGCAGCCTTGATGCACTTTCTGATGGCCAATACCTCAACTTCGGAGCAGCAGAGAGCAGCGAGGAGGAGCCCGGCTTAAAAACCGGCGGCAGTTGCGAGGCCCGACCACTCGGAGCAGCAGAGAGCAGCGAGGAGGAGCCCGGCTTAAAAACCGGCGGCAGTTGCGAGGCCCGACCACTCGGAGCAGCAGAGAGCAGCGAGGAGGAGCCCGGCTTAAAAACCGGCGGCAGTTGCGAGGCCCGACCACTCGGAGCAGCAGAGAGCAGCGAGGAGGAGCCCGGCTTAAAAACCGGCGGCAGTTGCGAGGCCCGACCACTCGGAGCAGCAGAGAGCAGCGAGGAGGAGCCCGGCTTAAAAACCGGCGGCAGTTGCGAGGCCCGACCACTCGGAGCAGCAGAGAGCAGCGAGGAGGAGCCCGGCTTAAAAACCGGCGGCAGTTGCGAGGCCCGACCACTCGGAGCAGCAGAGAGCAGCGAGGAGGAGACCGGCTTAAAAACCGGCGGCAGTTGCGAGGCGTACCAAATCAACAGCAGAGGAGAGGGGTAAATAGTAATCAGTGTGTGACGTCACCAGGGAGCAGCTGGTGCAGTCGGGAGAGCAGGAGGCCAGTAACGCTTATATAGGTGGAGCTGTTGCTAAACCCGAAACACTACAGTGTAGTGTCTCCCACCCTTCCACCTCCTCTAACCTTTTAGGGGTTAGGGGAAGTTGAAAAGGTAGGTTCAATTTATTTTATTTCAGGAGCCTAACCTAGGTGGAAAAGGTTCCAGGACAGGAGGCGGCAGTGAAAATACAACACCAGAAAACAGGTAGGTGACTGGTTGGTGAGTACTTTCACAAACTTATTCTAAGTAGAATTCAATAATTAAGCTAAATCGTAGTAAATAAAAAGGTATTGTAAGGGTTAAGTCATGGAAGGGCAGCTCAGACCCGTGTCATGCTCCTCCTGTGCCATGTGGGAAATCAGGGACACTGTCCCTGACAACTATGTGTGCAGGAAGTGCGTCCAGCTGCAGCTCCTAGCGGACCGCATGGCGGCGCTGGAGCTGCGAATGGACTCACTCTGGAGCATACGCGATGCTGAGGATGTTGTGGATAGCACATTCAGTGAGTTGGTCACACCGCAGGTAAAGGCTAGCTCAGACAGTAAATGGGTGACCAAAAGGCAGGGTAAAGGCAGGAAGGTAGTGCAGGAGTCACCTGCGGTCATCTCCCTCCAAAACAGGTTTACCGTTTTGGGTACTGTTGGGGGAGATGACTTATCAGGGGAAGGCACCAGCAGCCAGGTTCAGGGCACCATGACTGGCTCTGCTGCACAGAAGGGCGGGAAAAAGAGGGATAGGGCTATAGTGATAGGGGATTCAATTGTAAGGGGGATAGATAGGAGTTTCTGTGGCCGAGACCGAGACTCCAAGATGGTATGTTGCCTCCCTGGTGCAAGGGTCAAGGATGTCTCGGAGCGGGTGCAGAGCATTCTGAAGGGGGAGGGGGATCAGCCAGTTGTCGTGGTACATGTAGGTACCAACGATGTAGGTAAAAAGAGGGAGGAGGTCCTACAAGCTGAATTTAGGGAGTTAGGAGCTAAATTGAAAAGTAGGACCTCAAAGGTAGTAATCTCTGGATTGCTACCAGTGCCACGAGCTAATAAGTTTAGAGAGAGTAAGATAGATAAGCTAAATACGTGGCTTGAGCAGTGGTGCAAGGGAGAGGGATTTAAATTCTTGAGGCATTGGAACCAGTTCTTGGGGAGGAGTGACCTGTACCAAGGGGACGGTCTACACCTGAACTGTGAGGGAGCCGATGTCCTCGGGGTAATACTTTCTAGGGCGGTTCGGGAGGATTTAAACTAATTTGGCAGGGGGATGGGAACCTAGGTAGTGGAAAAGAGGGAAGTCATATGAAGTCAGAAATAGATGGTAGAAAGGTGAGAAGCAATAAGCAAAGGAGAGAAACACAAAGGGCCAAACTAATTCATAATGAGAGTGTGAAAAAAGCAAGCCTGAAGGCTTTGTATCTTAATGCTAGAAGCATTAGGAACAAGGTGGATGAATTAGTTGTGGAAATAGAGGTAAACAAGTATGATTTGATTGGGATTACAGAAACGTGGCTGCAGGGTGGGCAAGGCTGGGAACTTAACATCCAGGGATATACAATATTTAGGAAGGATCGGCAAAAAAGTAGGGGAGGTGGGGTAGCATTGCTGGTAAAGGAGGGGATTAATGCAATGGAAAGGAAGGATATTAACTCGGATGAAACGGAATCTGTATGGGTAGAAATGAGAAATAGCAAGGGGAGGAAAACGTTAGTGGGTGTGATATATAGGCCTCCAAATAGTAATATGGAGGTGAGGGAAGGCATAAAAAGGGAAATTAGAGAAGCGTGCGATAAGAGCACAGCTGTCATCATGGGTGACTTTAATTTACATATTGATTGGACTACCCAAATTAGTAAAAATTCTGAGGAGGAGGAATTCCTGGAATGTTTTCGGGACGGTTATCTGGACCAATATGTCGAGGAGCCGACTCGAGATCAGGCCATTTTAGACTGGGTATTGTGCAATGAGAAGGGACTTATCAGCAATCTTCTTGTACGAGGCCCCTTGGGTCAGAGCGATCATAATATGATCGAGCTCTCAGTCGAGATGGAGAGTGAGGAAATTGAATCAGAGACTAAGGTCCAGAACTTAAATAAAGGGAATTACGAGGGTATGAGACAGGAATTGGGTAAGATTGATTGGGTGGTGTTTCTGGGGGGATTGACAGTGGATAGACAATGGCAAGCATTCAAAGATAGAATGGAAGAATTTCAGAACATGTTTATACCGGTTTGGCATAAAAATAAACCTAAAAAGGTAACTCAACCGTGGATAACGAGGGAAATTAGGGACAGCATAAAATCAAAAAAAAGGGCATATCAACTGGCAAAAAAAAGCACCAGACCGGAAGATTGGGGGCAGTACAGGATACAGCAAAAGAGGACAAAGGGATTAATCAGGAAGGGGAAAATAGAATACGAAAGTAAACTTGCAGCAAACATAAAGACAGACTGCAAAAGCTTTTATCGGTATATCAGGAGGAAAAGACTGGTAAAATCCCAAGTCGGTCTCTTGCAGTCCGATTCGGGAGAATATATAATGGAGAATAAGGAAATGGCAGACCAATTAAACTCATACTTTGGTTCTGTATTCACAAAGGAGGACACAAATAACCTCCCAGGAATATCGGCAAACATAGGGACTAATGAGAGGGAGGAGCTGACAGAAATTAGTATCTCTAGGGATATGGTGTTGGGTAAGTTGAGGGGACTGAAGGCCGACAAATCCCCGGGGCCTGATAAACTACATCCTAGGGTACTTAAGGAGGTGGCCCTGGAGATAGCAGATGCTCTAAGGATCATCTTCCGGAACTCCATTGACTCGGGAACAGTACCCGTGGATTGGAGGGTAGCTAATGTTACCCCAATATTTAAAAAGGGGGGTAGAGAGAAAGCAGGGAATTATAGACCAGTAAGCCTTACATCGGTTGTGGGCAAAATGCTAGAGTCCATTATTAAGGATAAAATAGCGGAGCACTTGACAAATGGGGAAAGGATCGGACAGAGTCAACATGGATTTACAAAGGGTAAATCGTGTTTGACTAATCTGCTGGAATTTTTTGAGGAAGTAACTGGTAAAATAGATGGGGGAGAGCCAGTGGATGTGGTCTACCTTGACTTCCAGAAAGCCTTCGATAAGGTTCCACACAAAAGATTATCATGCAAAATTAAGGCTCATGGAATTGGGGGCAAAGTATTAACGTGGATAGAGAACTGGCTGGCGGATAGAAAACAGAGAGTTGGAATAAACGGCTCGTTTTCGGAGTGGCAGGCAGTGACCAGCGGGGTGCCGCAAGGATCTGTCCTGGGACCCCAGCTGTTCACAATATATATAAATGATCTGGATCAGGGAATTGGATGCAATATTTCCAAATTCGCTGACGACACTAAACTAGGAGGAGGGGTGGGCTCTGATGAGGATGTCAGGAGGCTACAGTGCGATTTGGACAGGTTGGGGGAATGGGCGGATACGTGGCAGATGCACTATAATGTGGATAAATGCGAGGTTATCCACTTTGGGGGTAAAAACAGGAGGGTAGATTATTATCTAAATGGCAATAGATTGGGAGATGGGGAAGTGCAGAGGGACCTGGGTGTTCTTGTGCACCAGTCACTGAAGGAGAGCATGCAGGTGCAACAGGCGATTAAGAAGGCAAATGGTATGTTGGCCTTCATATCAAGGGGGTTCGAGTATAGGAATAGGGATACCTTACTACAGCTGTACAAGGTGCTGGTGAGACCGCATCTGGAGTATTGTGTACAGTTTTGGTCGCCCCATCTGCGGAAGGATGTTCTTGCCATGGAAAGAGTGCAACGGCGATTCACCAGGCTGATACCTGGAATGGCGGGAATGACCTACGAAGAGAGATTAAATAGTTTGGGCTTGTACTCACTGGAGTTTAGAAGATTGAGAGGGGATCTCATCGAAACATATAAAATTATGGCAGGCCTGGACAGGCTGAATTCAGAGAGAATGTTTCCAATGGCCGGGGAGCACAGAACCAGGGGCCACAGTTTAAAAATAGCGGGCAAATCATTTAAAACAGAGATGAGGAAGAATTTCTTCACTCAAAGAGTGGTGAGCCTGTGGAATTCCCTGCCACAGAGGGCTGTGAAGGCTAATTCAATAAATATTTTCAAGAGAGAATTGGATATATTTCTGAAGGCTAAGGGGATTAAGGGTTACGGAGAAAAGGCGGGGACGGGGTACTGAACTGGTAAGATCAGCTATGATCTCAGACGAAGATCAGCCATGATCTCATTGAATGGCGGAGCAGGCTCGAAGGGCCGAATGGCCTACTCCTGTTCCTATCTCTATGTTTCTATGTTTCCATTGCCGCACTAGCAGAAGCCTCCGCAATGTCTGGGTGCTACAGTGGAAGCTCAGACTTCTGTCATGCAGGCTCAGCTTGTTGCCATGCAAACTCAGACTGCTGCCATTGTGGCTGCGCATCATAAGGTCAGAAGTGGAGATGTTCGCTGATGATTGCACACTGTTCAGCACCATTCGAGACTTGTCAGATACTGACGCAGTCCGTGTCCATATGCAGCAAGACCTGGACAACATTCAGACTTGGGCTGACAAGTGGCAAGTAACATTCGCACCACACAAGTACCAGGCAATGACCATCTCCAACAAGCGAGACTCTAACCATCTCCCCTTGACATTCAATGGCATTACCATCACTGAATCCCCCACTATCAACATCCTGGGGGTTACCATTGATCAGGAACTGAACTGGACCAGCCATATAAATACTGTGGCTACAAGAGCAGGCCAGAGGCTGGGAATTCTGCGGCGAGTGTCTCACCTCCTGACTCCCCAAAGCCTTTCCACCATCTACAAGGCACAAGTCAGGAGTGTGATGGAGTACTCTCCACTTGCCTGGATGAGTGCAGCTCCAACAACACTCAAGAAGCTCGACACCATTCAGAATAAAGCAGCCCGCTTCATTGGCACTCCATCCACCACCTTCAACATTCACTCCCTCCACCACCGGCGCACTGTGGCTGCAGTGTGTACCATCTACAAGATGCACTGCAGCAACTCGCCAAAGCTCCTTCAACAGCACCTTCCAAACCCGCGACCTCTACCACTTAGAAGGACAAGGGCAGCAGACGCATGGGAACATCACCACCTACAAGTTCCCCTCCAAGCCACACACCATCCTGACTTGGACCTGTATCGCCGTTCCTTCACTGTCGCTGGGCCAAAATCCTGGAACTCCCTTCCTAACAGCATTGTGGGTGTACCTACACCATATGGACTGCAGCGGTTCAAGAAGGCGGCTCACCACCATCTTCTCAAGGGCAATTAGGAATGGGCACTAAATGCAGGCCTAGCCAGCCAGCGACACCCACATCCCATCAATGAATAAAAAAAAAATACCAGTGTTCAAAGGGGCTTGCAGAACGTCACAGCAGTCCAGCAATCTGTCCGCCAACAGATTACTGGGATTACTGAGGCACTGCCCTGGGGGTGTGGCAGTGGCTCCGTGGAGCACGAATTAGCTGTCCTCTCTGAACATGACAGCATTCATGCTCCCACCGCTGCCACTCCTCCAGTGCCCTTGCTTGCTAGCCCAGACAGTTACCACCCATGCCGAAATGGTGCAGTACAAAACTGAGCCTTCTAGGCCCATAGCTCAAGATTGTCCTCCAAGGCCATCTGCGGTCTCCCACACAGAAAGTCAGCAGCCTTCCATCAGCCATGCTACAGCCACTGGGGTAGCACTGCATAGGAGCACGAGGGGAACGGTAGCATAGTGGTTATGTTACTGGACTGATAATCCAGAGATGTGAGTTCAAATCACACCATGCCAGCTGGGAAATTTAAATTCAGTTAATTAAATAAATCTGGAATTAAAAAGCAAGTATCAGTAATGATGACCATGAAACTCTTGGATGTCATAAAAACCCATCTGGTTCACTCCAGACCCACAGCAATGTGGTTGACTCTTAACTAGCCTCTGAAATGGCCTAACAAACCGCTATCACAGAATCACAGAAACCCCACAGTGCAGATAGAGGCCATTTCGGCCCATCGAGCCTGCACCGACACATATCCCACCCGATCCCCGTAATCCCTACACCAACACATATCCCACCCTATCCCTGTAACCCCACGAATAAAACAGACGGACCACCCAGCATTGAACTAGGCACCAGCTTCGGACACGACAACAGCACACCTAGTCAAGTCAACCCTGCAAAGTCCTCCTGACTTACAAAATTGGGAGAGCTGTCCCACAGACTCGTCAAGCAACAGCCTGACATAGTCATACTCACAGAATCATAACATTCAGCCAATGTCCCAGACTCCTCTATCACCATCCCTGGGTATGTCCTGTCCCACCGGCAGATAGACCCACCAGAGGTGGCGGCACAGTGGTAGACAGTCGGGAGTGGCCCTCGGAGTACTCAACATTGACTCCGGACATCTTTAGGTTTCATGGCTTCAGGTTAAGCATGGGCAAGGAAACTTCCTGCTGATTACCACCTACCAACCTCCCTCAGCTGATGAATCAGTACTCCTCCATGTTGAAAATCACTTGGAAGAAGCACTGAGGGGAGCAAGGGCATGGTATGTACTCTGGGTGGGGGACTTCTATCACCAAGAGTGGCTCGGTAGCACGACTACTGACCATACTGGCTGAGTCCTGAAGGACATAACTGCCAGACTAGGCCTGCAGCAGGTGATCAGAAACACCGACTTGACCTTGTCCTCACCAATCTACCTGTCGCAGATGCATCTGTCCATGACAATATTGGTAGCAGTGACCACCGTACAGTCCTTGTGGACAAGAAGTCCTGTCTTCACACTGAGGACAACCTCCATCGTGTTGAGTGGCACTACCACCGTGCTAGATTCAGAACAGATCTAACAGCTTAAAACTGGGCATCCATGAGGTGCTGTGGGCTATCAGCAGCAGCAGTACTGTATTCCACCACAATCTGTAATCTCATATCATTCACTCCACCATTACCATCAAGCCAGGGGACCAACCCTGGTTCAATAAGGAGTGCAGAAGAGCATGCCAGGAGCTGCACCAGGCATAACTAAAAACTGGGGAAGCTACAACACAAGACTAAATGCATGCTAAACAAAGGATGCAGCATACTATAGACAGAGCTAAGAGATCCCACAATCAACAGATCAGTTCAAAGCTCTGCAGTCCTGCCACAACCAGTCATGAATGGTGGTGGACAATTAAACAACTAACAGGAGGAGGAGGCTCCATGAATAACCCCATTCTCAATTATGGCAGAGCCCAGCACACGAGTGCAAAAGACAAGGCTGAAGTGTTTGCAACCATCCTCAGCCAGATGGATGATCCATATCAGCCTCCTCCTAAGATTCCCACCATCACAGAAGCCAATCGTCAGCCAAATCAATTCACTCCACGTGATATCAAGAAATGGCTTAGCGCACTGGATACAGCAAAGGCTATGGGCCCTGAAAACATCCCAGCTATTATGCTGAAGACTTGTGCTCCAGAACTAGCCATGCCTCTAACCAAGCTGTTCCAATACAGCTACACCACTGGCATCTACCCGACAATGTGGAAAACTGCCCAGGTATGTCCTGTCTACAAAAAGCAGGACAAATCCAATCCAGCCAATTACTACCCTATCAGTCTACTCCCAATCAGCAGCAAAATGACGGAAGGTGTCGTCGACAGTGCTTTCAAGCGGCAATTACTCACCAATAACCTGCTCACCAATGCCCAGTTTGGGTTGCGCCACGACCACATTACAGCCTTGGTCCAAACATGGACAAAAGAGCTGAATTTTGGAGGTGAGGCGAGAGTGACTGCCCTTGACATCAAAGCAGCATTTGACTGAGTGTGGCATCAAGAAGCCCTAGTAAAATTGAAGTCAATGGGAATCAGGGGGGAAAACTCTCCACTGGCTGGAATCATACCTAGCACAAAGGAAGATGGCTGTGGTTGTTGGAGGTCTATCATCTCAGCCCCAGGATATCGATGCAAGAGTTCCTCAGGGCAGTGTCCTAGGCCCAACCATCTTCAGCTGCTTCATCAATGACGTTCCCTCCATCATAAGGTCAGAGGTGGGAATGTTCGCTGATGATTGTACAGTGTTCAGTTCCATTCGCAACTCCTCAGATAATGAAGCAATCCATGTCCACATGCTGCAAGACCTGGATGACATTCAGGCTTGGGCTGATAAGTGGCAAGTAACATTCACGCTACACAAGTGCTAGGCAATGACTACCTCCAACAATCAAGAGTCTAACTACCGCCCCTTGACATTCAATGGCATTACCATCGCTGAATCCCCCACCATCACTATCCTGGGGGTCACCATTGACTTAACTGGACCAGCCACATAAATACTGTGGCAACAAGAGCAGGTCAGAGGCTGGGTATTCTGCGGCAAGTGTCTCACCTCCTGACTCCCAAAAGCTTTTCCACCAACTACAGGCACAAGTCAAGAGTGTGATGGAATACTCTCCAGTTGCCTGGATGAGTGCAGCTCCAACAATACTTGAGAAGCTCGATACTATCCAGGACAAAGCATCCCACTTGATTGGCACTCCATCCACCACCTTAAACATTCACTCCCTCCACCACCTGCGCACCATAGCCGCAGTGTGTACCATCTACAAAATGCCTGCAGCAACTCACCAAGGCTTCTTTGACAGCACCTGCCAAACCTGCGACCTCTACCACCTAGAAGGACAAGGGCAGCAGGCGCATGGGAACATCACCACCTCCAAGGTCCCCTCCAGGTTACACACCATCCTGATTGGAAATATATCGCCATTCCTTTATCATCGCTGGGTCAAAATCCTGTAATTCCCTCCATAACAGCACTGTGGGAGTACCTTCACATCACGGACTGCAGTAGTTGAAGAAGGTGGCTCACCACCACCTTCTCAAGGGCAATTAAGAATGGGCAATAAATGCTGGCCTTGCCAGCAACGCCCACACTCCAGGAACAAATGAAAAAAAAAGGATAGGCAAAGGCATACAGAAGACAGGCACTAATGGAATGCACAAGGATAATTAGCTGACTTTGGTATATAATATTGGATCGTTTGATTTATAAATTTATGCTGGAATGTTTGTTTTGTGGTGGTATTATTGTAGCATTGTGGCCAAGTGGACGCTGTGATGGTCAATAACAAAGGGAAGGTAAGGTACAGGACTGTTGGTGAATGGGGAATTGGGGTTGCGTTCACTGATATCACAGTCGATTTAGTCGATCACGGACAACCTGGTCAGAAAGAGGCTGTGTTGATCACTACCTCTCTTCCTCTAACTTCTCCTCTTCCTCCCCCTCTTCCTCCTCCTTCTCCCCCTCCTCAGCTCTTTGCCAAATATGTGGTGGCAGGGGCGGGGTCCTCATGATGGCTAGGTTGTGCAGTATGCAGCAGACCATGAAGAATCTTGAGACACATTCTGGTAAGTACTGCAGGGCTCCTCCATAGTGATCCAGGCAGCGGAAGCATTGTTTAAGCATGCCAATGGTCTGCTCTCTCAGATTCCGTGTGGCAGCATAGTTTTTGTTATATGCATGCAGCCCACGTGTATTTGGGATGCGCACCGGAATCATGAGCCAGGTGGTCAGCGGATAGCCCTTTTCGCCCAGTAGCCACCCTCTGGTTTGTTGTGGTGGCTCAAATGCAGATGGTACAGCGGATTGCTGCAGCATGAAGGCATCATGACTGCTGCCAGGATACCGAGCATTGGCCTACATGATGCCCTTCCGGTTGCGGTATATCTCCGAATTCACATGCAGCACCCTCAAAGCGACGTGTATGCAGCCAATGGCACCCTGCACCATGGGGAAGCCACTGTCCTGGCGAAGCCGCCTGATCACTCCATCTTCTTCTCTCTGGCAATGTATTTACCTCTCTTTGCATACAGAGCCTCAGTGACCTCCCTTATGCAACAGTGCACGGCAAACTGGGAGATGTTAGAAATATTGCCTGCTCCAGCCTGGAAGTAGCCCGATGCATAAGAATTCTTGGCCACGCTCACCTTCACAGCCATTGGCAAAGCCATCCTCGCCCTGCTCTGAGGCTGCAGTTCTACCTGCAACAGGTGGCAGATTTCAGTGAGCATCTCCTGAGTGAAGTGGAGACCTCGCATACACTATTCCTCGCTGAGGTTGAGGTAGGAGAATTGCTCCCTGAAAACTCTGAGTGGATATGGCCTCCTGCTGAGAGCCCTTCTCCTCCTCCTCCTCCTCCCTCTTCAAGCAGCCTGTCCTCCTCTGAGTCGCCTCTGCTCATTCTCTCTATCATGCTGCAGGCCAAGGGGGATACAAACTACTGCACCCACATCTGGGATCAACTGGTCTAAGCAGAAGCCTTGAAGTAACCTGCCACACCACGCCTTGGAGACTTCAGCAACTTCAAATAAGATAACAAATGAACAAACACTTGTACAAACTCACCAAAAGCCAATAGGAATCAATCAGCAACTAACCTGAAAACACTCGATGATTCTTTTAAATAGCACTGGTGGATGTGGGGGTCCTTCCTGCTGCCTGAGCACAGGTTCAGCTGTGCGAGCTTAAGAGGGGGCGTTAGCTGGTGCATTGAGCTCAAAAATGGCAGCGTTGGCGTCAAATCAGCGTTGCACGCTGATTGACGTCACGATCTGCGCACTCTGTATACTTCCAGTGCACACTCCCAGCACCCGTGCTAACGACATCACCAAAATGGCATCTGGCGCGGCCCGCACCAGAAGTGTGCATGCACTGCACTGACGCCATTTTGGACTCAAAACAGCACCCATAACGCCGAAAAACCGGGCGCTATCGAGCCGAATTTAGCGGCCCAAGTGCTGTCAATATCAAATCCCATTTAATTGTCCCAAATATAAAACCAACTACATGTACTGTGATTTATAATTAATAAGGCCAAAGATGTATGGTAACATCCTCTTCCAGTTTCATCTGCTTCTAATTTGTGATGCAGTATGTCAACTAAGATTATCAATTTCTAACTTTTCATCTCCTGCTCTTACAATGCATGAGTTTTATTTTAAAATGTGAAAGTCTAGTAACTGATATATCAATATAAACTATCTATGTTATTTGAATGAAGTATTTTCTGCTGTATTACTTAATTGGTTTAACTGGTTTTTATTTCCATTGACCATGTATAAATTTGATTTCAGGCACAGCTTAGTGAAATTTCAGCTCTTGTCATTCTTTTTCTCTCATCAATTTGTTCTTTCAGCTTTATTCCTTTGCTTGAAGGTATTGGCTCCTTGCTTGGGTATAATTCAAACCAGACTGTTTTACACTCATCCGTTTTTTGTTGCTAAAGTCATTGACTAGGAGAATTTCTCCCTCTACATTTTCCTCTGTGTTCCCCCAGTTTTAATTTCCAATTTCTCTTCCTACATTCTTATTACTTTCAAGTCAACTCTTTGGAAAGTTTGCGGTCAGTGGCGAAGTGACGGCACTCACCGCTGACCTCAAAGAAAGCAGCCCACAAAGATTTAGCGATCTCTGTGGCATGAGTTTCAGCTCTCCCGACCTTAGATTGAATCTGGCGTCAAATCAAGCGAATCTCCAGTGTCCAGCAACAGTGATGTCATCAAGCAGGTTGAGCAGCCAATTACATTGAAGGATTCTCACAGACAGAAAACCAGGAAGTAAAATGCACAGGTTCTATAAGAACATAAGAAATAGGAGCAGAAATAGACCATTCAGCCCTTTGAGCCTGCTCCACCATTCAATAAGATCATGGCTGATCTTCTACCTCAACTCCACTTTCCTGCACTATCCCCATATCCCTTGATTCCCTTAATATCCAAAATTCTATCGACCTCTGCCTCGAATATACTCAATGACTGAGCCTCCACAGCCCTCTGGGGTAGAGAATTCCAAAGATTCACCACCCTTTGAAGGAAGAGATTTCTCCTCATCTCAGTCCTAAATGGCCAACCCCTTATTCTGAGACTGGTTCTAGACTCCCCAGCCAGGGGAAACATCCTACCTGCATCTACCCTGTCAAGCCCTGTAAGAATTTTGTATGTTTCAATGAGATCACCTCTCATTCTTTTAAACTCTAGAGAATATAGGCCTAGTCTACTCAATCTCTCCTCGTGGGACAATCCCCCTATCCCAGGAACCAGTCTGGTGAACCTTTGTTGCACTCCCTCTATGGCAAGTATATTTTAGGTAAGGAAATCAAAACTGTACACAATACTTCAGGTGTGGTCTCACCAAGGTCCTATATAATTGCAGTAAGATGTCTTTACTCTTATACTCAAATCCTTTTGTAATAAAGGTCAACATACCATTTGCTTTCCTAATTGCTTGCTGTACCTGCATATTAACTTTCAAGAATTTGTGTACAAGGACAGCCAGGTCCCTCTGAACACCAACATCTCCCAATCTCTCACCATTTAAAAAATACACTGCTTTTCTATGCTTGTGGTACCCCACTAGTTACAGCCTGCCAACCCAAAAATGACCCATTTATTCCTACTCTGTTTTCTGTCCGTTAACCAATCTTCAATCCATGTTAGTGCATTACCCCAATCCATGAGCCCTAATTTTGTTTAATAACCTCTTGTGTGGCAGCTTATTGAATGCCTTCTGAAAATTCAAGTACACCACACCACTGGTTCCCCCTTATCTATTCTGCTTGTTACAACCTCAAAAAACGGTAACAGATTTGTCAAATATGATTTCCCTTTCATAAATCCGTGTTGACTCTGCCCAATCCTATTATTACTTTCTAAGTGCCCTGTTACCACGTCCTTAATAATAGATTCTAGCATCTTCCCTACTACTGATGTCAGGTGATTATTCTAATTTACTTTTTATAAATTTTACAGAGAGCAAAATAAAGATTGGGACATACACATAGGATTGAGGTCGAAGCTGAAATATCATAAACAAACTTAAAAAAAAAAATTTTTTTTAAACCATGTAATCCTTAATCATATTAATGGAAAAATCTGACATTCCATAAGTATAAATGAGTTTTTCAGGGCCAAAACGGCTGTTCAGCAGTCAATACGTAGCTAAAAACCCAGTTACACCTCTTTCAACAAGGCTTACTTTTTTTTTTGGCGGAGTGGGGGGTGGGGGGTGTTTAACAGCGATATTCCAGCATAATAGGGAATTGTTTCATCCTTCAGTGTGATTTGAATTGATTGCCGGCTCTGGGGAGTAGCACAGAGAAACCTATGGAGGAGCAGGGAATGACTGACAGCAACTTCGGGATTTTCGCATTTGTCTGCACATGCGCTAAATCCTGAAGTTGCTGTCAGATTCAGAGGGGTAATGATGGCAATCGCTGACAGTTTCGCCATCATTACCACCGCAAAATCCGAACCTCTATGTTTACTGTCTTATCCTTTACTGTACTGCAAGATCAAATCTAACATTTCTTTTCCACCTCGGGCTTACCACTAAAATAGATCAAGTTTAGCCAATTTGCGGCACTCTTTAGAACACCATTTTTTTTTTACCCTTTTGAAAAATCTACACCATTTCACTCACTTTCTGAATAATTAAAATCACGTAACTAGCATCCTCCATTCTTCAGTGCTTTCTTTGAATAATCAACATCGATTTATTCCTTTTGTCCGAGTCATCTATAACAATACAGTTACTAGTTTCTTTTCCATGGTATCATAGGATACCACCCATATAGACAGTCGTCTGAGGTTATATCCTCTTTCATTAGTGGTAAATCCTCACTTATTAGCAATACTGCCCTATCTGTTTTCTACATTTCCTCTAAACATTTTTGTATGAAACTTAAGTCTATTATTAGATTGTAAAAATGTTTCTATTGCTTATATGATATATTTTTCTTTAATTCATTCTCAGGACATGGGCATTGCTGGCAAAGCAAGCCTTTATTGCCTTTGCCTAGAAGCTCTGAGAAGGTGGGGGTGGGTCTTCTTCTTAAATCACGGCTGTCTATATGGCAAAGGTGCTTCCACAATGCTGTTAGGTAGGGAGTTCCAAGATTTTGACACAGCGACTATGAAATGTCTAAGTCAGAATGATGTGTGATTTGGAGGGGAACCTGGAGGAGATGGTGTTTCCATGCACCTGCTGCCCTTTTCCTTCTAGGTGATTGAGGTTGCAAGTTTGGGAGGTGCTGCCGAAGAAGCCTTGACGTGTTGCTACAGTGCATTCTGTAGGTTGTACACACTGCAGCCACAGTGCGCTGGTGGTTGAGGGAGTGAATGTTTATGCTAGTGCCGATAAATTGAACTGCTTTGTCCTGGATGACATTGAGCTTCACCCATCCAGGCAAGTGGAGAGTATTCCATCACACTCCTGACGTGTGCCTTATTAGGTGGTGGCGAAGTTTGAGTAGTCAGGAGGTGAGCCACCTGCCACAGAACATCCAGCCTCTGACCTGCTCTAGTAACCATGGAATTTATGTGGCTGGTCCAGTTGAGTTTCTGGTCAACAGGATGTTGATGACGGGTATAGTAATCTGGGATGTTATGATTAAGGTTATCCACCAGGTGGTGCTGTAGCCAATGCTGCTACTAAGGTCAGAGGTTTGCTTCCTGTTAAGGTCAGAGGTTTGCTTCCTGTTAGGTCAGCACAAGGTGGAATGCCAGGATGCTGATGCAGGCTGTCTGTAAACTTGTTTCCCAGTTGTTAATAAAGTACTCGTGTTAATTCTACGATATCGCCTCTTTGAGTCCTTGTTCCACTTAATGGATTTATCACAGTGGAAGACTTGGCAATGGTAATCTCGTTGAATGTCAAGGAAGGTGGTTAGGGTCTCTCTATTTAGAGATGGTCATTGCCTAGCTCTTGTGTGGTATGAATGTAACTTGCCACTTATCATCCCAAGCCTAGATGTTGTCCAGGTCTTGCTGAATGCCTGAATGCAGGTATGTCCTACTTCATTATCTGTGGAATTGAGAATGGAGCTGAACATAGTACAATTATCAGCGGACAGCCCCACTTACGAACTTATGATGGAGTGAAGGTCATTGATGAAGCAGCTGAAGGTAGTTGGGCCTAGCACGCTGCCCTGAGAAACACCTGCAGCGATGTCGTGGGGCTGAAATGACAGGCCTCCATCAACCACATCTTCCTTTGTGCTAGGTATCATCTTCCTTTCCACTCCAAAGTTCTTGAATATTTTGTCGCCTCCCAAATCTGTGCCCATCTTTCCCAGAACTCCTTGTTTGAATCCCTCCAATCAGGCTTCCGCCCCTGCCACAGTACTGAAACTGCTCTTACCAAGGTCACAAATTACATCCTAATTGACTGCGACAAAAGTAATCTATCCTTCTTAACTTTCTGGACCTGTCTGTGGTTGACCACAAAATTCTGCTCCAACACCTCTCCACCGTTGTCTCGCTGGGTGGGACTGCACTCGCCTGGTTTCATTCCTATCTTTCCAACCGTAACCAAAGAATCACCTGCAATGGCTTCCCTTCCCGATCCCGCACCATCACCTCTGGTGTCACCCAAGGATCTATCCATGGCCCCTCCTATTTCACATCTACATGCTGCCCCTCAGTGACATCATCTGGCAACACAATGTGAGCTTTTACATGTATACTGGTGATACCCAGCTCTACCTCTCTTCCACCTCTCTCGAACCCTCCACCATTTCCATACTACACTGCACCATTTCTACGCTTGTCCGACATCCAGCACTGGATGAGTAGAAATTTCCTCCAGTTAATTATCGGAAAGACCGAAGCTATTGTCTTCGGTTCACGCCACAAACTCCGTTTCCTTTCCATTAATTCGACGTGCTTTGGGAAATTTTATTACATTAAAGGCGCTATATAACTATAAGTTGTTGTTTTTGTTGTTGTTGTATGACTCCAGCTATAGGAAGTTTTCCCCTTAATCCCCATTGACATCATTTTATTAGGGCTCCTTGGTACTACACTTGGCAGAATGCTGCATTGATGTCAAGGGCAGTCACTATTACCTCACCTCCGAATTCAGGTTATGTGTTCATGATTAGACCAAGGATGCAATAATGTCTGTGGCCAAGTGGTCCTGGCATAACCCAACCTGAGCATCGGTGAGCAGGTTATTAGTAACTGCCACTTAATAGCACTCTTGAAGCCATCTTTCATCACTTTGCCAATGATTGGGAGTAAGCTGATAAGAGCATTAATTGGATGGTTTGGATTTGTCCTGTTTTTTGTGGACAGGGTATACCTGGGCAAATTTCCACATTGTCAGGTCGATGCCAGTGTTGTTCAACTATGGCAGGTACATCGCCCAAACACATTGCACCACACTCACTCATAAACTTCTCTTTCTCTTACAGGCCAAGGTCGCACGTAACCAGAGGGAGCAGTGGCAGACAGCAGGGGGGCAGGCTGACACCCACGACCTCAGCCAGCTGGAGGAGTGATGAACATAAATAAATGGTAGATCATAGAGGCCGTAATAACCAGCGATGTTGAACCCCTTGGGGACAACAATGGAATGCTCATTCCTAATCCTTCTTCTCACATCCCACTTACCCTCAACCCACAATCTCTTCTCGCTGTCAAGGTGCTGACGTTGTATGCATGCATATCTTGCTTCCCCCCCACCCTTCTCCTCACCATAAACCAACTCTTGTCGCTTTCTGCTTTCATATAATCAACAACAAGCACCTGAGCAGCCTGTCACCAAGGCATTGCATGAGAATGATAGGGGAGATGAAGAAGAAAAAGAAGAAGACAGTGTCACTGCATCTGTCACTCGAAGAGAACAGCTCAGAAACTGGCACTGCTCGTACTTTAGAGGCTAGTGTATAAGTGAGTGTCGTGCAATGTGTTTGGGTTGTGTGCTTGCCTTAGTTGAATAGCTGTCAGTGTAGCAGGATCTACACAGAGTGAGGCACCGGGCACAAGTGGGCTGCAGCAAGGCCAAGGAAAATGGTAGCTTGGGGGCCATCCCCAGAGGATGAGTTCGCGCAAGAGTTCTGCTGCACAGGGCTCAGATGAGGATTTCAATGGGGCGGCCTTCAGAAGAATGGCAATAGGCAAGCACACCGAATTGCCAGGTGCAATGGCAAGTCTGCCAGAGAGCCTCTTGGCAATGTCAAGCAGCATGGAGGAGTCTGCCTCCAACATTGCACGGGGCTTTGCGCAGAGCTTGGAGCCGAAGTGACAGTGTCTTCCAAATTGATATATATATAATTTAAATGAGACACAAACATTTTGCTGCTCTGCCCCTGAGCCATTGGTTTAATCGAGCCACTGGTTAAAAATTAATTAGTAGGGAATAGTTGTCCCTCCAAACCACTTATGTGACTTCGGAATTAGAGAAGGACATTGCAGTGACATATGATAAATAACAAAATCAGAAATCCCAAATAAGCAAAGACTTTTCCTCAGCTTGCCCAAATCCAAGTTACCATAGCAACTTGAAGGCATGGGCCACGATTTTGTCAACCGAGGCGAGTCCAGGGCGGCCGGGGTCGGTGTCGCGGTCCTAGCCCGCTGCCAGGCTCCGGCCCGCGGTCTCCAAATGATTTTACGCTAATAGGTATTTGTTAAGCCTGCCTTGCGAGGTTCTCGGACAATTAAAAGGAAGCGGGTCTGATGATGATGACGCATCATCAGCAAGGCTTCCAAAAAGGGGCCATGTCCAAATTGGTTTTGACAGTTCTGCTGTCAGTGTTCTACAGCATTATGGTGCTGCAAACACTGACAAGCACTGCACAAAGGTGCACGGCTGCACCCAGGCTCTCCCATGATTCCCTCCATATGCTTATGGAGGGAGTCACAGCACGCAGGGAGATTCTCTTCCCTTCCCATGGGTGGAAGAGACCTCCCTAGGAAATCAATGCAGCCTGGTTGCATATTGCACAGTCGGGCACAAGCAGGGATGTCGTCAGGAGGACCAGGCTGCAGTGGCGCAAACCTTTCAATGATCTCAGTACATCATGAAATGTTACTGCCAAGCCACACTCAACCTCATCCTGCTGTGCCACTCATCACATCCCCATCACTCTGCCTTCCCTGCCCTACTCCTGCACATCTTTACTTACACCAACTTACTTTACACCTCCACCCATCCCTCTCTATCTACATTATCACTTCCCCATCTCACTAGCCACACCTCACACTCACTCTCATCCTACTGCAAGCATACCAACTAACAACACACAAGGGTAAGCACTTGGGTGGTTTAGCCAATGTTCATTTGAAGCTTCTGGTAATGTATTGTCAAACACTGAAATTTTTATTTTCAGCACTTTGCATTCTTGGACAGATTAGTGTGCACCTTTGGAAGTGTCTTAATGAGTTGTAGTGAACGGTGAGACATAACGGTACGCCCCGCAATGGTGATGAGTGTGAAAGGAATGGCTTGGGCATTGTAGGGATGCTTTATGATGTTGCTGTAGGGTGGTGCCAACCTGGCGCATCACGTGGCAGCCAACGTCAAGTGAAGTAAATCTGGCAATGATGAGGCCATCCCTGGCATCCCAGGGCAGCAATGTGGTCGGGTGCTGATGCCCTGTGTCCAGTGCAGCATCAGTTGATTGCAGAGATGGCTGGTGTTGTTGTTGTTGCTGCTGGTGTGCCTGGTGATGCTGGTGTTGGGACTGATCTTGGTGGGATTCTGAGAACCAAGGTGAGATATTTTCAAGGGCAACGATGCTGATCGAATAGATGGTAGGTGAGGTTGAGATGACAGAAGCGATCTGTCAATGGTGAGAGAGGTTGTTCCAATGAGGTGGCACTGGATAGAGAGTTGGCTCCAAACATTTACAAGCTGCAGAAAGCTCAATATCTCTTCCAAATGCAGTAACCAACAGTTTCTGAGCTTTGAAAGTGAACATAGAATCATAGGGCTGGATTTTCATTGAGGAGTCGGGTAGGAGGTGGGACTACAACTTTCGTGGTTGTAGTCCCGCCTCCATTGAGTTCTAGCCAACCCATGTGATTTTGACTTGATTGACCTTGTTGAGCCCACCCAGCGGGCTCAGCAGGCCAATTAAGGGCCACCCGCCAACAGGTGATGTCATAGATTGATATTTCATCTGTCAAAACCTTTTGACAGATGAAATATCAGCGTTTCACAGCTGTTTGTAGCTGTCAAACACTGACAATCTGTATTATAAGTTAATTCCTTCCTCTCAGGATGATTTAGAGATCTCTCCAGAACAGAAAGCTGAATGCTGCAATTTTTGACAGTTCGCAGCCATTCTGCTTTCTGTGCCGGTGAGATGAGGAACTCCTGAGACCTGAAGGAAGGAGGGCTGTAAAGGTAAGTAAAGGTATTTCAAACTTCTTTAAACACTTTACACACACCAAACACACTTACCTTTGCATTCATGCACCCATCACTCACCTGAACACCTGACATCTCGACCCCTCCAAGCCCTTCATCCCGATGGTCCGCCTCCTCTAACTTGGCGTGGTTTGGAGCCATCGGGAATACCACACTTCAATCTTAAAAATAGGGATTAGGCTAAAAACTGCCTGTTAACTACCTGCTAACAGGCAGTTAATTGGCACTAATCCCCTTCCTGCCTCGGGGAGGCGGGTTCCAGTGTGGGGCGGATACCCGCCTCCTTTGAAACTGGCATGGAGGCGGGTTGGGGGCGGGATGGGTTCGTGCCCCCCCGATTTCGGGATTTTAACCCCCCACACAACTCCAATCCCGCTGTTGTGTATGTACCTTTAAGGGAATAGCTGGTCTTAGACTGCAGTACCGGCAGTGACCACCCCTGTATAAAAGGCCCTAGCAGGCTTCTGTAGTTTCAGTTTCAAGCTGCCTCTTGTTCAGTAAAGTACCTGTTAAACTGTTCTCCCGAAGTCCGTGTATTATTGAGGCGCGGACTTTACAGTGGCGACGAGTAAGTTTGAACTCACCTGCAGTGTGGCATCATCTCACGGGGATCTCGCCTGAAAGGAAGGTCCTGGAAGGTCATAGTCTGAGCAACGGGTGTCGACCGAGGGCAACCGCCCAAAGAATCCATCGGTGTTTGGAGAATTGCGGGTGAGACTGTGGTTCCAGCGAATCGTGCTGGTAGCAGGTAGCGCGCTGACCCTTCCGGACTGCGGCGGGCTCAAGCTCGATCGAGCAGCTCTACAAATCGGGCCGCGCAGCGTCGCCGGGAAAAGAAAACAAGAGAGAGAGGGTGGAGTGCACAGGGCACGGTCGGTGCTCGAGAACAGGACAGCGGAGAGAAACTAAACGGGGGGGAAGGAAAGCGAGACACGTCGAAGCTGCGGGTCGCCGCCATTACCCCGTAGAACGCTAGGAGCAGCGTGGCAGTAAGGGGAAGAAGCAAAAGCGTTGGAGGCGCCATTTTATCCCATTGGGGAAGAAGCAAAAGCGTGGGAGGTGCCATTTTAAATCGCCCAAGATGCCGAAAAGTGGCAGTATCACTGCTTTCGACAACGAGGTAGAAGACTGGACCACGTATGTGCAAAGAATTGAAGTGTACTGCAAGGCAAATGAGGTGGCTGATGGAAAGAGGGCGTCGGTATTATTAAATCTGATGGGTGCGAGTACGTACGGCCTATTGCGGAATTTAATTACCCCAGCTAAACCAATGGAGAAAAGTTTTGAGGAGATTGTTCATATCTTACAGGAACACCTAAGCCCTACACCACTGCTGATAGCAGAAAGATTCAAGTTCCATAAAAGAAACCAGCACAAAGATGAGAGCAATGCTGACTATCTTACGGAGCTACGCAAGTTATCGAAGCACTGCCAGTTCAGAGCAGGACTGGCAGACACCTTACGGGATAAGTTTGTCTGCGGGCTCCAGAGTGAAAGAACCCAGAAACAACTACTTTCAAAAAAGGACCTGATGCTAGAACAGGCTTTCAGCGTGGCAGTATCCTACGAAGCAGCAGCACGGGGAGCTGCAGAAATACAACAGAAACCACAAGAATACAGCGCTAACGAAATGGCATATGGAGCCGAAAAGTGCTATCGCTGCGGCAGAACAACCCATGAGCAGAAGGACTGCTGGTTTAAAGACAAAATACGCAGGCAATGCGGGAAAATGGGACATATAGCAAGAGTCTGCAGGTTGGGAAAGAAGACCAACATGACAAGAACTACTAAGGAACAGTACAGGAAAGTAAAGAAACTGACAGATAGTAGTTCAGAAGATCAGGAGAGTGATAAGGACTCCGGGAGCAGGTGACTAAGTTGTTTAAAGTTACACAACGTGATCGCAAAAGAAAATCACCGAACCATTTGGGTCACCCTCATGATAGCAGGGTCCCCAGTGAAGATGGAATTGGACACAGGATCAGCCCTAACTGTCATGAATCGACGAGCTATTCTCACACATACCCTTGAAGGACACGTCCATTGTATTGAAGACATACACGGGGCAAAAGGTATACCCCAGAGGAAAAATAAGGGTGCCAGTTGAATATAACGGAAAGGAAACACAGAAACTATACATGTATATACTACGAGATGGAGGACCACCATTATTGGGACGTGAATGGATCCGAAGACTACAATTGGATTGGCATTCCATTCTGGCACTAACTGTGACTGACAAAAAAGATGATGACGTCGCACCTGGACGTCTGTCACAAATTCTATCTGACGCGGAAGAGGTGTTCCAACAAGGACATGGGACTTAAAAAGGAGTAAAGGCAACCATAAAGATTGAGGATAACGCAACCCCAAAATTTTTCAAGGCCAGACCGGTGCCATACGCGATACGCCCAGCTGTGGAAGCTGAACTGGAGAGTCTGGAGCGTTCGGGGGTGCTGTCTAAGGTGGACTGGAGCGAGTGGGCCACACCCATCGTTCCTGTAATGAAGAAAGCATTGAGCAGCATGCCTGGGGAGCCAAGGAAGGTTCGCATCTGTGGGGACTTCAAGGTGACTGTGAACCCAGTCCTGCACACAGTACAGTATCCGCTTCCGCGGATAGAAGATATTTTCGCCTCACTATCTGGAGGGAAACATTTTACAAAGATTGACCTGGCTCAAGCGTATCTACAAATGGAGGTGGAAGAAGCATCTAGGAAATACCTCACGATAAACACTCACAAAGGCCTTTACCAGTACAATCGACTGGTATTTGGGGTAGCATCGGCCCCGGCTATGTGGCAGAGGGCAATGGAACAAGTCCTGCAAGGGATCCCGGGGACCCAGTGTTATTTGGACGACATCCTGGTTACGGGCGAAAATGACAATGAACACCTTGCCAACCTGGAACAGGTGCTCACAAGATTGCAGGAATATGGGTTATGAGCCAACCGTCCCAAATGCGAGTTCTTCAGGAGGCAAATCTCGTATTGTGGCCACATGATTGATGAGGAAGGGTTGCATAAGTCACCGGACAAGATTGAGGCTGTAGTCAAGGCTCCAGCACCAGAAAATGTGTCGCAACTGAGGTCGTTCCTCGGGTTGGTGAACTACTACCATAAGTTCTTGCCGAATTTATCTACAATTCTGCACCCACTGAACGCCCTCCTTCAAACTGGTGTAACATGGAAATGGAGTGATGAGTGTAAGCGTGCCTTTCAGGAATGTAAATGCCAAATCACTTCAAAAGAAGTATTGGCCCACTACAACCCAACACTACTGATTCGGTTGGCATGTGATGCGTCACCTTACGGCATTGGAGCGGTGCTGTCACACAAATTCCGTGACGGTTCAGAGAGGCCAATAGCCTTTGCATCGCGCTCGCTAACCTCAGCCGAGCGTAACTACGCCCAGATTGACAGGGAGGCCCTCAGCCTGGTGTGGGGGGTGAAGAAGTTCAATCACTATCTGTACGGGCAGAAATTCACCCTACTGACTGATCATCAACCCCTGGTCTCAATTTTTAACCCAAAGAAGGGCGTTCCGGTGATGACGGTGCAACGGCTGCAAAGATGGTCACTGTTTCTAGGGGCACATCAGTATGACAGAGTACAAAGGTACGAAACAACATGGAAACACTGATGGGCTGTCGCGCCTACCATTGCCTACGGCGGAAGAAGCACCTGCAGTGGACCCTGTGGAGATATTCCATGCGACCATAGTCGAATGTTTGCCTGTTACAAACGCAAGTATTGAGAAGGAAACCCGAAATGACCCGACACTCTCTCGGGTCTATGATTTGACGGTGAAGGGATGGCCAGCATCTGGTGACTCACTGTTGCCAGCATTCTCGCCAAGGAGGGAACAGCTGTCAGTGTGCCGGGGAACCTTGATGTGTAGATCCCGAGTGGTAATTCCACCCAAGTTGAGAGATAGAGTACTCAATGAGCTTCACGAGGGTCATCTGGGAGGGGTAAAAATGAAGAGCCAGGGCGTTTGTGTGGTGGCCGGGAATCGATAAAGAAATCGAGGATATGACCAAGAGAGGCACAGGATGCCAGAAGGTCCAAAACGCTCCACCACAGGCCCCGCTACATCCATGGGAGTGGCCCTCATCTCCATGGCAATGGGTACACATTGATTTCGCTGGTCCATTTATGGACTCAATGTTTCTAATCGCTGTGGACGCCCATTCGAAATGGCCAGAGGTCATTAAAATGTCCTCCACCACCACGGAGAAAACTATTGCAGTCCTAAGGACCATCTTCGCCAGGAATGGGTTGCCAGAACAGATCTGTTCTGACAATGGCCCACAGTTTGTGTCTGAGGATTTCTGGAGGTTCCTGACGAATAATGGGGTGAAACATTACACATCTGCCCCATATCATCCAGCCACAAATGGATTGGCTGAGAGGTTTGTTCAGACCTTTAAAAAGGCCATAAAGGCAATGTATAATGACGACATACCACTGCAACACAAGATGGATAACTTCCTGTTTGCTTACCGGAATGCGACACATGCAGTAACCAACCAAACTCCAGCCGTACTGTTTTTCAACCGGAGACTAAGATGTCACTTGGATTTGCTCAAACCAAACATAAGACGAGATGTTGAGGATAAGCAGTTCCAGCACATAAATGAGAAGCCAACCAGGAGCTTCAAGATAGGGCAACCAGTCTTGGCCCGCGACTACCGAACAGAGAAATGGCAGCCAGGCACAATCTGCACACAGCAGGGACCACTAATGTGCACAGTGGACGTTGGAGAGAGCATTGTGAGACGCCATGCTGACCAGATTCTAGAGTCACAGGAACAAGCCAAACCTGTACCACAAGCATGTGCACCTGGTCATGAGCCCGAAGTACAGATTGCGTCTACCTCAGAAGCAGGGTATTGGAAGCTGATGAAACAACCAATGACAATGAGCCAGAATTGACTCCACGGCTAGAACAGGATACTCGAGAAAGGCGCTATCCAGTCCGGATCAGGAAGCCTCCTCAAAGACTGAACTTATAAATGACTATTTCAGTTGATGTATATATTACTGAGAAAATTGTAATTGTAATTAGTTATTATTTAGTTGTTAAATGAATGTTATGTACTGTTTATCTAAAAGGGGAGGAATTGTTGTGTATGTACCTTTAAGGGAATAACTGGTCTTAGACTGCAGTACCGGCAGTGACCACCCCTGTATAAAAGGCCCTAGCAGGCTTCTGTAGTTTCAATTTCAAGCTGCCTCTTGTTCAGTAAAGTACCTGTTAAAGTGTTCTCCCGAAGTCCGTGTATTATTGAGGTGCGGACTTTACAGCCGCCTCCACGGCCCAATGAAAGTCCTGCCCATAGAGTCATAATGGCTCAGAAGGAGGCCATTCGGCCCTTCGAGTCCATGCCAGCTCTCTGTAGAGCAATCCAGTCAGTCCCAATACCCCGCTCTATACCCGTAGCCCTACAAGTTTATTTCCCCCAAGTGCCTATCCAGTTTCCCCTTGAAAATATTGAGGCCTAGAAATTCAGTATAGCCACGTTACAGCATGGCGCTCACTAACTTTTGCGCCCGGCGCAACTTTGCGCCACCTTCACCGATATTCAGTTGCATCGCCCCAAGAGGTTGCTGCAGCGCTAAAGCAGGCGATGCACGAGTATCATTAGGTGCTAAGCCGGCGATCTGGGGCGCAAACACCGAAGGCGGGCGCATCGCAGGTGCGGCGAGTTATTGACTGAAGGCAGTCAGGCGCCGGTCAACACTTAAAGAGGGAGGGTGGAATTGTTTGGCTGCCACGCCCTGCACACTGCAGCCCTGAGGGAAGGCCTGAACAGTGCTAATTCAACTGCTCCACAGCCAGGAGAATGGGAAGCCAAGGGAGAGAGTGCAGCGCTTCAGAGAGGGTGGCCTGAAGGTGCTGGTTGGCGCAGTTCAGCGCAGGCGCCATGTTCTGTTCCCTGAAGGTGGCAGGAGGCCGCTGCCCTCTGAATATCGGAAAGCCTAGAAGGAGGTGGCAAACAGGGTCGCCTCCAACAGCGTGGTTGCCAGGACTCCCCTACAATGCCGTAAAAAAATTCAACGACCTCACTCGGGTTGTCAGGGTGAGTACCCTTTCCAGTATCCTCCTCATCCCTGCATGTGCTCCTCAGTTGATGGCCAAAGGGACGTGAAAGCCCTACTGCCCAGCCCTCATCCAGCAGCTATGGGACTGTCATGAAAAGCACTTGCATATTCAGGAGTTTATACACTGTCAGGGCTATTCCACCATGGGAGGCTGTGCAGGCACCATCACGGCTTCACGCTGTCAGGGCGTTTCCACCATGGGAGGCTGTGCAGCCAACATCACGGCTCCATGCTGTACTTAGAGGCTGTCCTCTCTCTTGCAGGGCAAGCTGGCGCACAACCGGAGACAGCAGCGCCAGACCGGGGGAGGCCATCCTGACATTAAGCATCTCAGCGACCTAGAGCTGCGAGTGGAGCAGATCATGGCAGGCTGGCTGATTGGCCCCGTCGCAACTGGAGATACCGACCCTGTTCTGGGCACCAATGGTAAGGTCCTCAGCTTTTGGACCTCTCTCTTTCCACCTGCGCCTCACACCAGCATCCTTTGCCACTATCGAAGCAATGCAGTGCATAGCAGCACTCATGCCTCCCTCGCTGCCGTCATGTCCTCACTCTAAAGCAACTCTTGTGCCTCCCTGCTTTCAGATGGTGACTCGCCAGGTGAGGAGGCAGCCCCTCAACCTGGCACTGTGTCAGACTCAGACCTAGAGGAGGAGGAAGAGGAAGCCGCCCCATCAGGGACACCCTCGGCCGAGGCAGCCCATGGCCATGCTGGGGACACGTCTTCCCTGGAGGGGAGCAGGGGGGAAGTTTCGGAGGAGAGTGATGCTCCGGGGACCAGCGGGCTGCAGCAACGCGGGAGGGGTGGGGAAGCTCGGCGGCCTTCTCCCCGGAGGGAGAGTGTGGCCTCCAGTCCTACTACAGTGAGCGCAGAGGAGGTGCAGCTCCTAGCGGAAATGGGTGCCCAGGCTGAGCGCAGGCACACTGAGCTCATGGCTGCAGTGGCAATGATGCCTGACTCCATAGTGTCACTGGCAAGGAGTGTGCAGGAATTCGGGGCAGCACAGGCCAGGAGTCGGCAGGACTTCGTGGCAGCACATGCGGCCTCCAGCAAAGTGGCCAGTCGTGCCGGGCATTCACTGGCTGCTGTCATCCAGACACAGACCAGGGCCACACGGGCACTAACTGCTGCCACACTCGCTGGCTCGGCCAGGCATCGCCGGGGCACTCGCCGCGCCGCAGCAGCCCAGCAGTCTGTGCTTCAGCAGATTGCTGCGCATGCTGCAGTGCTGGCCCGTGCGAGTGCCAGTGAATCAGCCGACCAGGGAGTGCCTGTGCTCTGTCAGGTTGGCAGCATTCCTGCAGCCAACACTGTCACTCCTCCACTGCAGCTGCCACCACCCGTAGGACAGACTGATGCCGCCCAAGCTGAGTTGGATCAGTCTGCAGCCGGGCCCTCCAGCCCCAGAGCTGGTCCAGGCCGACCCCCAAGGGCATCTGCTGTCTCACCAACTAACCCTCAGCAGCCTTCCACCAGCCTTGCTGCAGCCACTGGGGTCCCATTGAGGAGGAGCTGCAGGGCGGGTAGGGGCCATGCCCGGAAGCAAGACGGATCACCCTCACAGGTGAAAAAGTAGAAGGGCTGGCCAATTGTGTTGTTTTTTATAAACAGGCTGAGGCTGTTGTATTTGCATTTTATAAACAGGCCGACACTGTTGTATTTGTTTTTTATATGAAGGCCGACACTGGTGTGTATTTGTTTGGGGGGTTTCTCTGAAGTAGTTTGTCATGCGGGAAGGGCACAGAGTTGTAAGAGTAATAATTTTTCTTTAATCGCACTGTCCATGTTTGCTTCTGGAATTATTGGTTGCCTTGATCGGCTGAGGGCTTGCGGAGCGGCTACATTAATCTTCCTTCATTGGCACAAGCCATTCCCTGAGAGGGGGCCTAGAACCGAGTTGCAATAAGCCGCCAACGGACGGCCCTTGCACTTTCTGCCTCCCTCCCATCCTGGTCCTCCTCCTCCTCCTCCTCCTCTGGTGGTCTTCCAATGCCTGCTGGCAGTGGCTGAGTCCTGCGGATAGCCAGGTTGTGCAGCATGCAGCACACGACAACGAAATGGGAGACTCACTCAGGCGAGTACTGTAGGGCTCCCCCGGAACGATCCAGACAGCGGAACCGTTGCTTGAGCATGTCGATTGTGTGCTCAATGATGTTCCTGGTAGCTTGATGGCTGTCATTGTATCGCGCTTCAGCAGGGGTGCTGGGCGCACGGAGCGGGGTGATCAGTCAGGTGCACAAAGGATAGCCTTTGTCCCTGAGAAGCCATCCTCGTGGGTGAGGCTGGGCTTCAAAAATGTCTGCCACAGAAGTCTGGCGCAGGATGAAGGCATCGTGGCTGCTGCCTGCAAAGTGGGCATTGACAGCTAGTATGAGGTACCTGTGGTCACACACCAACTGCACGTTAAGCGAATGGTAGCTCTTCCAGTTGCGGTAATCCTCGGCATTCTCCAGAGGTGCCCGCAAAGCCACATGCGTGCAGTCTATGGCGCCCTTCACCATTGGGAAGTCCGCTAATGCTGCAAAGCCCATTGCACGCTCTTGCTGCTTGTCGAGGGTCATGGGGAAGGAGATGAACTGGCATCTCCTTCTGAAAAGGTCATTGGTCACCTGGCAGATGCAGCAATGTACCGCGAACTGGGAGATGTTGGAAATGTCCCCAGTAGCGGATTGGAAGGAGCCGGTGGCATAGAAGTTGAGAGCGACCGTCACCTTCTCTGCCACTGACAGAGATGCCCTGCTCCTCAGCTGTGGCTGCAGATCTCTCTGAAGCAGGTGGCAGATCTCTGTGACCACCTCCCTTCTGAATCACAGCCTCCGAACACACTGCTCCTCAGACATGTTCAGATAAGAGAACTGCTGGCAGTATACCCTGGTTGGGTAAGGCCTCCTGTGCCGACGCCTGTTGGCCCTTCTCCGTCTGGCCATGACTGGCACTCTCTCATGGCATCTCTGAGCCCTTTGAATGCAATGCAGTAGGCCAACGTTTGCACCCATTGGAGCCCCCATTAGATGTATCGAGTTAATGCTATGGCACTGTAAGATTTCGCAATAATTTTACAGCTCCGGAGATTAATTTTTGATTAAAGAATCCCTGGGTGATTTTACCTTTAAGAAAAATCCAGGGATCAAAATGGCTGTCAGACCGCATGGCCAAAGACAAAAGGACTTGGAAAACAGCTTGTGTGTGTGTGTCTGTGATAAAGTTTCAATTGAGCTGCCAATCAAAGGGGAGTCCCCACCCCCCTGCCGCAGACAATCGGTATGTTTACAGAAACTGCTACAAGATGTTTGCACAAAGGACTAACCACTTGGCTGCGGTTTCAGCCTGACGACAAGAACAATTGAACAATGGCTTCTGTTTACTATAGGCTCCCAAGCTGTTTACATCGTAATACAGCGCCATTCAAAACCCATCAATCATGAATGGAAATACATTCAAAGCTCAGCACAGACAATTGAAGAGACATTTAAACTGAGAAAAGGAACAGTTTAAAATGAATGGGTGATTCATCCAAACCCATTACTAGACAATGGGGCAGTTGGATCCCTTTTGTTTTAGCCCAGATACCTCTGGACCTGGGCGGGCCCCAAATGGGGGTATAAAAGATAGCTTCCCAGAAGCTCTCTCTGTCTCTGGCCTCGCCTCTGTGTGTCTCTACAGCGTGGGAGCCTGCCTGAGGAAGTAGAACACCAGCAGTTTACTTTTAAAACACTGGGGTGTTTCTTACTTCGGGGCAGTGAAGATCTAAGTTCGCAGGGCATAGAGCAGGCATTTCCAGTGGTGAGCATATATTTTTCAGGCCTTCCACAAGGCAACTTAGGATAGGTATAGGGGTGGGAATTAAAGGGAATTTTGTTAAGAACTGTGATTTTAGTCGATCTTCCCTCGTTGTGTCCATTTCTCCTCCCCTATTTAAGTAAGGCAGTGTTGCACCTAGCAGAGAAGTGCTATAGTGAACACTGAATTCAGTATTTAAAACTGTATTAAAAAGGAGTAGCTGTTTCAAAGTACTGTATTTAAAACTGTATTAAAAGGGGTGTTGCATCAAGCTGTAGTGCTGTGGTGAACACTGTGTAGCTGTTTTAAAGTACTGTATTTCTAAAGTAACTGTATTTAAAGTGCTGTTTTTAAGTAAAAGCCACTAAGCTAAGGTGCTGTAGTGAGCAAAAGGGGTTTTTAAGCAAAAGGTGCTGGATTTAAAATAAAGTAGTGTTGCACTGAGCAGGGAGTGCTCTAGTGGACACTGAGTGTACTGCGTGTATTTAAAATAAAGTAATGTTGCACTGAGCAGGGAGCGCTCTAGTGGACACTGAGGGTATTGCGTTAAGCAAAAGTATTGTACCAGGCATAAGAGCTATATCGATTATTTTAAGTTGTTTCTTTCTTTTGTTTTCAATAAATACTGCTCTGTTTTGCACCCAAACCATGAGTCACGTTGTTTTCTGTCTACATCGCTACTGAATAAGTCCGGCGGTCAGAACCAGGAGGAATAGGGGAGCGCTTTGAAACCGCAAGGGGGTCCCTGGAGCAGCTCAGAGGCTTCTGACTGGCCAGAGACAAATAACCCCAACCCCGCTAGCGTGTGCTAATTCCTTACAAAATGATGACCGCAGCAGGACCGTCTGCAACGGTGTGCAATGTGGCAGACAGTGGTTTGAGTCTGGAGAGAGCAGCAGTTATTGGGTTCCTTTTTATCCCACTAGTTTGTCTGTTGTTAGGTTCCCGCAGGCTTGGGGAGGTTACCCGCAGGCTTAGGGAAGCCAGAACAGAGAGTTGGGATAGGGAAAGGGAGGTTGAGGAATACCAGGCCAAGGTGGCACGCCTGGTAGTTCAGTTTAGTGAGGGCAAAAGCCACGCGAGGTACGAGTCACAGTACCTGAAGTGCCTAGTGGCAGAGGCCAAGAACAATGACATGAGGGTGCGGGAGGAGAATGCTCGCCTCATACAAGAAATAAAAGAGCAGGAGGAGAAGGTTAGGGAAGTAAAGGCAGCATATAAGCTGGCCTGTGAGCAAGGGTTTGTGGAAGCAGATCATGGCCCCTGTAGAGCAGAGATAGAAAGCCTGAATATAGCTTTACAAAGAGCAAAGGGGATGATATGTCTGATCAGCCCGAAGGCAGGTCAGTCAGATTTTACTGGCAACCCAATTAAAACCATCCCACAGGCAACACCCAGGGAAAGGTTGGTCAGGGAGTCAGAGGTCCCACAACCACCACCCACGGCTCCAAGCTTTTGGGAGCTCTGGCAGCAAAGGGGGCTGGAGGATGGGAAGGTAGAGGAAGCACAGCAGGCCCCACTAGTTAGGCCGGGACCAGGACCAGTGTACCCCCTCCGACAATGAAGGTACGGTCCGCCCGTTGATGAAGATGACCCAGGGGCCATCCAGAATCAATTTCTGGTGCCATATGGCACCCACCAGCTCAGGGACATGGTTAGCCACATCCCCAAGCTCACTAAAAAGGGAGACCCCTCTCTACACTTCAGGGGGATAGAGCAGGCAGCTTGTGTAAATGACTGCGATGAGGCAGAGCAAGCAAAAATGCTGCTGTTTTCCCTGGCAGGTGATCTCCTCCAGTCCCTATCTGGCGAGTGCAAAAGGGGGCAGAGGGATTATGAGGGTCTCAAGAATGAGGTATTGGAGGCCATGGGACTCAATGATGGTAGCACGTTCTTTCAGGTGGAAAGAACAGTGCAGTTCCCAGGGGAGTCCCCGCAGGCGTTCGCAGACAGGCTGTGGCCAGTCTACCGGAGCAAATGCCCAGGAATGCCAGGGCGGGCAGCACTGGACCCAGTCCAATTGACCCACTGGCTCCGGTGTCTCATGACAAACAGCTTACCCCAGATCCAAGCCCAGGTCATGGCTTGGTTTGACCCCCGAAACCCCAGACCACTGAAGAAGCGGTGATCCGCCGGCTCACAGTAGCCTTCAGGAACATGAGGGGTATCGAAGCTCCCCAGCCAAAGGGGAGAGTCCATGAGGTTAAACCTGGGAGCCAGAGTAAGAAAGAGTGGCACCAAGAGGGGAACCGGCCCTCTCAGGCTAGGTTAAATTGCTATGGGTGCAGGAAAGACGGTCACTGGAGAAAAGACTGTAAAAATCCTTGGAAGGACAAGGGAAAGGATCCCACAGCCCCAGCCCAAAAGGCAGGGCCAGACCTCCCTCCCGCAGCAATTGAGTCATTTTTCTCTTCTGACCAACCAGGGAAAAATAGCAGCCACCACCAGTGCTTTGACCCCGTCTGCCCTACCTCACTCCCAGCAATGATGAGAGCCAGCGCAGCCTGTTGACCTGTGTCCCCGCGAAAAGACTGAGGGGAGCAGGCCCTATGTTGAGGTGGGGGTGGAGATGGTGCAGGGGAGATATTCGGTGGACACTGGAGCCTCCAGCACGCTGGTCCACTCGGAAGACCTGACCAATTCACCCCGGTCTAACAAGGTCCCATTTAGCTTAATGGGACCCACAGGGAAACAGGCAGCTGGGAGTGAACCTAAGAATAGTAATCCCCAGCCCACAGCAGGTCCAAGTTCACAGGCAGGCGCTGTGACTTGTGTTAAGGGAGGAGCCATTCATGATTTTGAACAGGATTACTGGCAGGCAGCCAGTTATATCCAACAATGCGGTTTGTTTAAGCAGGGGGCAGGGGAACAGGCAGCTGGGACTATAGAAGCTCCCCAGCACTTGGCCTGAGTGATTCCCCCTCTCTTGTGGGACTCCGGGGAGGAGCCTGAACCAGGTTTTAGACCTGAAGGGGAAGGCTCTCAGCCACAGGCAGCCAGTGGCAAGGGATTGCCTGTCCCCAGCCCAGGTTTGGGAAGGGAGGGTCCGAAGGAGGAGGTCCCCAGCCAGCAGGGAGCGTGAACCGAGCTGAGGGTCTGCTTGCCAGGGTAGCCCCACCGGCGACACTTCCTAGGAGATCTCTTCGGGTACCCCAGCCCAAGGAAGTATGGTCACCCACTATCCAGTGGAGTCGGGCGGACTCCCGAGTCAGGGAGAGGCCAAAGAGCAGAGGTTCCCAACCAGCAGCCATAAGCTGCAAGGGACCAGAAGCTGGAATCAGTCCAGCCATGCCACAGGGAGCAGCCTGTGGCAGCCCAACCAGGGATTGAGCTGGCCGCCCGGAGACGGGCGGCGCTTGTATATAGTTTTGGTCAAATAATGCATGATTAAAGAATTAAGGTAGAATGGGTTATTAAGGTGGAACGTGTTATTAGAGAATTAAGGTAGAACATGTTATTAAGGTAGAATGTGTATTAAGGTAGAACGTGTTAATTTTTGTTTCTATATTGAAATTAATATTAGTGTATAAGTTTTGAGTGTGGTACGGTTCCAGAATTGTATTGTGGATCAAGGTCGCGGGACCTGATTACACTTCCCCAAAGCCAGGGGACCTGGCGAGATGTTTTCTTTGTCTTTTTCAGAGTTCCGGAAGGCTCCAAGGACCTGCGTGTTGTGAGACCCGAGGAAGAAAGCAATCCCAGCTCGCGAGGAAAAGGGGACAGCAGGAAACAGATGCCTACAACATTTAAAACCTGCTGCTGGAAATACAATTTAAGATAAGAATTTACAGAACTTGTTAATTATTTCACTGCTTGTTTGGAGTTAAAGGAAGCTCGTTTGTCTTCAATCTTTTTTTAGCAGACATGTTGGCTGGATGACAATCCCTTTAAAGATGTTAAAATTATGGTACAAGCGGTGCAGGGGCATAGGGCCCCCTCCATGCTTGACTTAGTATGAATATAAGTGGTGCAGGGGCATTGGACCCCCTCCGTGTATTGAGTATTTAATTAATTTTGGGTTTTCTGTCGATAGATGCCTGCCATACTATGATTCTCTCTGGGCAGGGGAGATGGAGATGTCGGGGGATCAAAGATAGATTTAGTTAAGTATAAGGGAAGGTTGTTTGTGGGGAGGTCTGAAATTATTGCTCACTTTTGGCAAGGATACTGCAAGCAAGTTTTAGTATCCGATGGGGGACTGTAAGATTTCGCAATAATTTTACAGCTCCGAAGATTCATTTTTGATTAAAGAATCCCTGGGTGATTTTACCTTTAAGAAAAATCCAGGGATCAAAATGGCCATCAGACCGCATTGCCGAAGACAAAAGGACTTGGAAAACAGCTTGTGTGTGTGTGTCTGTGATAAAGGTTCAATGGAGCTGCCAATCAAAGGGGAGTCCCCACCCCCCTGCCGCAGACAATCGATATGTTTACAGAAACTGCTACAAGATGTTTGCACAAAGGATTAACCACTTGGCTGCAGTTTCAGCCTGACCACAAGAACAATTGTTTACTATAGCCTCCCAAGCTGTTTACATAGTAATACAGCTCCATTCAAAAACCATCAATCATGAATGGAAATACATTCAAAGCTCAGCACAATTGAAGAGACATTTAAACTGAGAAAAGGAACAGTTTAAAATGAATGGGTGATTCGTCCAAACCCATTACTGGACAATGGGGCAGTTGGATCACTTTTGTTTTAGCCCAGATACTTCCAGATCTGGGCGGGCCCCAAATGGGGGTATAAAAGATAGCTTCCCAGAAGCTCTCTCTCTCTCTGGCCTCGCCTCCGTGTGCCTCTACAGCGTGGGAGGCTGCTTGAGGAAGTAGAACACCAGCAGTTTACTTTTAAAACACTGGGGTGTTTCTTACTTCGGGGCAGTGAAGATCTAAGTTCGCAGGGCACGGAGCAGGCATTTCCAGTGGTGAGCATATATTTTTCTGGCCTTCCACAAGGCAACTTAGGACAGGTATAGGGGTGGGAATTAAAGGGAATTTTGTTAAGAACTGTGATTTTAGTCGATCCTCCCTCGTTGTGTCCGTTTCTCCTCTCCTATTTAAGTAAGGCAGTGTTGCACCTAGCAGAGAAGTGCTATAGTGAACACTGAATTCGGTATTTAAAACTGTATTAAAAAGGAGTAGCTGTTTCAAAGTACTGTACTTAAAACTGTATTAAAGGGTTGTTGCATCAAGCTGCAGTGCTGTGGTGAACACCGTGTAGCTGTTTTAAAGTACTGTATTTTTAAAGTAACTGTATTTAAAGTGCTGTTTTTAAGTAAAAGCCACTAAGCTAAGGTGCTGTAGTGAGCAAAAGGGTTTTTAAGCAAAGTGCTGATTTAAATAAAGTAGTGTTGCACTGAGCAGGGAGTGCTCTAATGGACACTGAGAGTATTGCGTAAGCAAAAATGTTGTACCAGGCATAAGAACTATATCGATTATTTTAAGTTGTTTCTTTCTTTTTGTTTTCAATAAATACTGCTCTGTTTTGCACCCAAACCACGAGTCACGTTGTTTTCTGTCTACATCGCTGCCGAATAAGTCCGGCGGTCAGAACAGGAGGAATAGGGGAGCTCTTCGAAACCGCAAGGGGGTCCCTGGAGCAGCTCAGAGGCTTCTGACTGGCCAGAGACAAATAACCCCAACCCCACTAGTGTATGCTAATTCCTTACAGGCACTGAAATTTAATTACAAGTGCAAAGCTCTGGCCTGAAGCCAGAAGTACCTGAGCGGGTTTTGAATCAAACCAGAAAGCTCTCTCCCTTTGTCTCTCTCCTAATATCAGTGTCTCACAAAGAGGGAGTGTTGCAAAATGGCTGACATTTATAGTGCAGGAGGAGTCCCCTTTAATTTACACCCTCGCGCCCCGCAGCGACTGGGAACCGTTCCACTTTACAGTCGCTGGGGGCACCAGACACACAATAGGCCGGCGCCACTGAATTTCTGGTTCGGGGCGCACAAAGGGCGTTGCACCATGAAATGACGTCAGGATCTGCGCGCGCAGCTGAGCGCGCGCAAAGGTTTTGCGCCGCTGTTAATCACAACTAAATTTGTGAAAGGCGCAGATGCGCCATGCCCGGTCGCTAGCCGCTTAGCGCCCCACTTCTCGCCCTCTTAAGGCGCTAGCGGCTGGTGCAACCAACTGAATTTCTAGGCCTGAGTGTCTCCGCTTCCACCACTTCCGTCGACAGCAAATTCCAGGTCATCACCACTCGCTGCATAAAAAAGTTTTTCCCCACATCCCAACTGAATCTCTTGGCCAAAACCTTAAATCTGTGTTCCCTAGTCCTTGTACCATCAATTAGTGGGAACAGCCTTTCCCCATCCAGCCTATCCAAACCCGTCATAATCTTGTACACCTCTATCAAATCACCTCTCAACCTCTTTTGTTCTAATGTCCTTGTAGCTAAGATCCCCCAAACCCACAACCATTCTGGTAAATCTCTTCTGCACCCTCTCAAGGGCCTTCACACCCTTCCTAAAGTGTGGTGACCAGAACTGGATGCAATACTCCAGTTGTGGCCTAACCAGTGCTTTTATAAAGGTTCAGCATAACTTCTCTACTTTTATACTCAATACCTCTATTTATGAAGCCCAAGATTCCATATTGTTAACCACTCTCTCAATATGTCTAGCCACCTTCAGGGACCTATGCACATTAACTCCCAGGTCCCTCTGTCCCTGCACACTCTTTAAAACTGCCATTAAGTGTATATTGCCTCTCCCTGTTCCTTCTGCCAAAATGCATCACCTCGCATTTCTCTGTATTAAATTCCATCTGCCACTTGTCTGCCCTTTCTGCTAGCCTTTCTATGTCCTGTTGCAGTCGATTGGGATCATCTTCACTGTTTGCCACACCCCCGAGTTTGGTGTCATCGGCAAACTTAGAAATTCTACTCTGTATTCCAATATCTAGGTCATTTATACATATTAAACAGCTGTAACATGGGATCTTTTATACAACTTTGGCAGCTGTCAGGCCATGAGATAATTCAATGCTGAATCCACTCATGACATGCTGAGCTGACGTGTTCCCTGAGCAGCGGGTAACCCATGGGGGAGCACGTAAAATTGAAATGTAGGATTACAATAACACTTAGTGGGCATTAACAATCCATTTAATGATGTCAATTGCTTCCCCTGCTGCTTGATGTCGGGTCTGCCTAGCGCTGACAGACCCGACGCCTGGGAGACTTGCGTGGAGGCGGGTTGACAGCGGTTTTCTACACCCACTGTCAATCTTTTCTGAACCCACCCTCTGAGCGCTGGCAAAATTCAGCCCATGATTTTTTTCAGTAGTACCTCTGTATGGTGCTTGAAAAATGTATCTATATATATAAATCGGTACTTCTGTCTGTCATTCTGTCATTCTGTCTGTCATTCTGTCATTCTGTCTGTCATTCTGTCATTCTGTCTGTCATCGCGTGTGCGTCTTGCGGGTATGCGCTCGAAAGTTACAGGGCGTACCTACGCGCGCGTTACCTCCAAAGAAAGCTTACGCTTCCGAGACGGTTTTAAGCGTATTTACGTTTCGGCCGGGCGAAAATTGCGCCCGCGGTATCCCAAAAACCTTCAACGTTCCGCTCATTAGCATCTCATTATCCGCTCATTAGCGACAGAGTGACCTCGAGCTCGACCAATCGTATGCCGGGTTGCTGGCATGTGCTGCCGGGCCAATCGGTGCGTGTGTGGCCGGGCTTTATCGTTCTGAACCGAGGTGAGTCACCGCCATCTTGATTCCAAACTTTTCCTTTCTTTTTCCCGCTTTCTGCGTCTTAAAAAAAAACGTTGCTTTTAAAACACATATTGTTTTTTAAAAAAATGATTTAGAAAGTAATTAACTTATCTAATCTCATTAATTTTCCTACCTTTCCCCGTTTTTCCAGGTACGCCTAGAAGCCTCGGCGTCTCCTCCGCACCCACGCCCAAGCTAGGCACCTCCCAGCCCCACTCGAAGGCTGGAGGGCCGAGCCTCAGCCCAGCGCCGCTAGGGTGCGCGCGCAGCAGGAGCTGAGGCGCGCTGTCTCTCTCTGGCTGGCCGGGGGGCGGGGCTTGCTGAGCGTCCAGCGTTACCCTGGCAACCGGGTCCGCCGGACGTCTCGCACAGCCGCAATCGGTGGTCTTCACCTCGGGGGGGGGGGGGCCGCGACCCTCGGGGGGGGGCGGGGGGCCGCGACCCTCGGGCGGGGGGGTGGGGGGCCGCGTGCGCAGCAGGAGCAGCTGAGACGCAGCGTCTCTCTCTCTGGCTTGGTCAGCGTCACGGTTACCCTGGCAACCGGGCCCGCCGGCCGAGAGAGACGCCGCATCTCAGCTCCTGCTGCGCGCGCAATCGGCGGTCTTCACCTCGGGGGGGGGCGACCCCCGCCCTCCCTCCCCTCCCTCTCCCCCCCGCCCTCCCTTCCCCCCCCTCCCTTCCCCCCCTCCCTTCCTCCCCCCCGCCCTCCCTTCCCCGCCCTCCCCCGCCCTCCCTTCCCCTCCCTCCCCTCCCCCCCGCCCTCCCTTCCCCTCCCCCTGCCCTCCCTTCCTCCCCCCTCCCCTCCCCCTCCCTTCCCCGCCCTCCCCCTCCCCTCCCCCCTTCCCCGCCCCCCCTCCCCTCCCCCTCCCCCTCCCTCCCCCTCCCCTCCCCTCCCCACCTCCCCTCCCCCCCTTCCCCAACCCCCCTCCCCCCTCCCCCCCACCCTCCCTTCCCCTCCCCCTCCCCCTCCCCCTCCCTCCCCTCCCCTCCCCCCCTCCCCTCCCTCTCTTCCCCCCAGTCGCTCTCTCTCTTCCCCCCAGTCGCTCTCTCTCTTCCCCCCAGTCGCTCTCTCTCTTCCCCCCAGTCGCTCTCTCTCTTCCCCCCAGTTGCTCTCTCTCTCTCTTCCAACAACAACATGCCCTCGAAAAAGCCTCGGCACCGCCGGGCACTTCATCTAGTCTATATATATAAATCGGTCGATCTGTCATTCTGTCTATCATTCTGTCATTCTGTCTGTCATCGCGTGTGCGTCTGGCGGGCTATGCGCTCGAAAGTTACAGGGCGTACCTACGCGCGCGTTACCTCCAAAGAAAGCTTATGCTTCCGAGACGGTTTTAAGCGTATTTACGTTTCGGCCGGGCTAAAATCGCGCCCGCGGTATCCCAAAAACCTTCAACATTCCGCTCATTAGCATCTCATTATCCGCTCATTAGCGACAGAGTGACCTCGAGGTCGACCAATCGTACGGCGGCTTGCTGCCGCGTGCGGCCGGGCCAATCAGTGCATGTGTGGGCGGGCCTTATCGTTCTGAACTGAGGTGAGTCACCGCCATCTTGATTCCAAACTTTTCCTTTCTTTTTCCCGCTTTCTGCGTCTTTAAAAAAAACGTTGCTTTTAAAACACATATTGTTTAAAAAAAAAATGATTTAGAAACGAATTAACTTATCTAATCTCATTAATTTTCCTACCTTTCCCCATTTTTCCAGGTAGGCCTCGAAGCCTCGGCTTCTCCTCCGCACCCACGCCCGAGCTAGGCACCTCCCGGCCCCACTCGAAGACTGCAGGGGCCGGCCTGAGCCCAGCGCCACTACCTTACTAAAGGGTGCGCACGCAGCAGGAGCTGAGACGCGGCATCTCTCTCTGGCTCGGCCGGGGGGCGGGGCTTGCTGAGCGTCAACGGTTACCCTGGCAACCGGGCCCGCCGGCCGTCTCGCACAGCCGCAATCGGCGGTCTTCACCTCGGGGGGGGGGCGCGACCCTCGGGGGGGCCGCGACCCTCTGTGGGGGCCGCCGCGACCCTCTGCGGGGGCCGCCGCGACCCTCGGGGGGGGCGCCGCGACCCTCGGGGGGGCCCCCCGCACCCCTCCCCCCCTCCCCTTCTCCCCCCCTTCCCCCCTCCCCCTCCCCCACTTCTCCCCCCTTCCCCCCTCCCCCCCTCCTTCCCCCCGCCCTCCCCCCGCCCTCCCTTCCCCCCCTCACCTCCCCCCCGCCCTCCCTTTCCCCCCCGCCCTCCCTTCCCCCCCCACCCTCCCTTCCCCCCCGCTCTCTCTTCCCCCCAGTCTCTCTCTCTCTTCCCCCCAGTTGCTCTCTCTCTACCCCCTAGTCGCTCTCTCTCTCTCTTCCAACAACAACATGCCCTCGAAAAAGCCTCGGCACCGCCGGGCACTTCAGGTAGTATTATATATTATTATATATATATATATATATAAAAGAGTTTGTCTGTTTGTCTGTCTGTCTGTCCGGCTATACAATCAAAAGTTATAGAGCGTACCTCCACATATGTTAATATCAAAAGAAAGCTTATCATTAGGGGAGTCTAATAGTCATATTTACTTTTTGGTCAGGCAAAAATTGTTCGGACAGTATATAAAAAAGTTTCAAAAAACAGCAAAATTCCGCTCATTAGCGTTGAATGACGTGATGGTTGACCAATCGTACAGGGGATAGCATTGAGTGACGTGATGGTTCACCAATCATACAGGGGATAGTGTTGAGTGACATGATGGTTGACCAATCGGTGCATCACGAGGGGGGGCGGGTTCATTGAGTGTGTGGGCAGGCCATTCTACAGGGGATAGCGTTGAGTGACATGATGGTTGACCAATCCTATAGTTGAGTGACCTGATGGTTGACCAATTGGTGCATCACGGGGGGCGTTTCATTGTGTGTGTGGGCGGGCCTAATCCTTCTGAGCTGAGGTGAATGGCTGCCATCTTGATTCCTAACTATTGATTTATTTTTCCCACTTTCTGTGTGTTTATTTTGAAATATAGATTTCCAACAAAAAAAAAGTTGTTTTTAAAAGAAAAAAAATCCTTTTGCAAAGGGGACTCGGGCTTTCCCCCCCTCGGCGGTGGATGAGCTGCCTGCAGGCCTCAGGCCTCAAAGCCTCAGCCTCTCCTCGCCAGCCACGCCTAAGCTAGGTACCGCCCGTCCCGCTGGGACCGATTCCAAACCAGCGGCCCGTGATCACCGCCATCTTGGTAAAGGCTGGCGCGGCGGCACTGAGCCGAGCATAGCCATCGCCGCCATCTTGGTAAAGGCGGGCGGGAGACAGCGAGCGCGTGAACGTCGGCGGCGGCCCGGAGCGGGACCTGAGAGTCGGGCCGGGCCTCACGCGCTTGGCCGCGCACCGGCCGGCCGAGGCGCTGATCCGCACACGGGGGCTGCGGCTCACTGCGTCCAGGAGGGAAAGAGTGAGGGGGTGGGAGAGGGACAGAGAGCTCGCCTTCTTCCTTCCTTCCTTCCTTCGCAGGGGTCCATTGGGCCAGACCTGAGGTGCTCCTTCCCCCCCTCTCTCTCCAGGCTAATCCCGAACTAAATCCAGCAGTCTCTCTCTCTCTCTTCCCCCCCATCTCTCTCTTCTCCCCCCAGTCTCTCTCTCTTTCTCTCCCTCCCCCTCTCTCTTTCCCTCTCTCTCTCTCCCCCCCAGTCTCTCTCTCTCTCTCTCTTCCCACCATTCGCTCTCTCCCCCCCGTCTCTCTCTCCCCCCCCAGTCTCTCTCTCTCTCTCTTCCCCCCAGTCGCTCTCTCCCCCCCCTTCCCCCCAGTCGCTCTCTCCCCCCCAGTCTCTCTCTTCTCCCCCCAGTCTCTCTCTCTCTTCCAAACAACCAACATGCCCTCAAAAAACCCTCGGCACCACCGGGCACTCCAGCTAGTATAATAATAAAGTAATGGACTTTGTTGAGTAGGATCTTGTGGCTGTTCTCCATTTTAAAGTCTGCAGAAGACTGCAATCTTATCTGCTAGGGATGTTGCCACATGTTGAACTACTGTTCAGGTTAGAGGCTGGATTTTAGGTTCCATCAGCAACAGACATTCTAAATAATTGGTGTTTGCTTGATAAGGTGTCCCTGAAATGGGACTTAGACAATTGGTGCATCTCCAAGAGGCTTTGTGGGAGAGATCTAGGTCTAGAAATTGGATAAGGCCCGAAAATGGGCACGGGATCGCAATGCGTGATCAACCCACACCCATTCGTTGGAAAAGCAAAATAAACCATTCGTCACAATGATGGACAGTTATATTGTAATAAACCACTAATTTAAAATATGAATCTGAGTGGTGGTGAATGATATCCAAAATTTCTGGAGCAGATGCTTTCTAACCTGCTGTGAATTTCAAACATTTTCTGCTTTTATTTCAGATCTGCAACATTTGCAGTTTGTTTAAATTCCCTGATATGTATTCTCTATTTATTGTTGCAACACATCAAAGTAAAGTGTTGAAAAGATTTGTTTTGCCTGATGTAAAAAGATATTACCCAGTGGTCACTTAATTAATACAATTTTGACCAAAAAATGCATTCAGGTGTTCTTTAATTAATAGTTTCAGATTCCCTTAATCACGAAATTAACACCAGTTTCAGATTCCTTTAATCACAAAATTAAAACCAGTTGCTTTTTTATCTCCGAATTCTATTTCCATGCCTCTGTTCCATTAACTAAAAACTAAAAGGTTGAGTAGATTGGGACTCTACTCATTGGAGTTCAGAAGAATGAGAGGCGATCTTATTGAAACATATAAGATTGTGAAGGGGCTTGATCGGGTGGATGCGGTGAGGATGTTCCCAATGATGGGTGAAACTAGAACTAGGGGGCATAGTCTTAAAATAAGGGGCTGCTCATTCAAAACTGAGATGAGGAGAAACTTCTTCACTCAGAGGGTGGTAGGTTTGCGGAATTTGCTGCCCCAGAAAGCTGTGGAAGCTACATCATTAAATAAATTTAAAACAGAAATAGATAGTTTCCTAGAAGTAAAGGGAATTAAGGGTTACGGGGAGCGGGCAGGAAATTGGACATGAGTCTAGGTTCGGAATGGTCATGGCCCTGTGGGTAGTGGAGCGGGCCCAGGGGCCGTGTAGCCTGGTTCTGCTCCTACTGTGTTCTAATTCTGTGTTAGATTTCAGGAGATGGTTTTATTCCTGTTCCTGGCTGGGGTGGAGATCGCCTTTACAGAAGGTAAGTACTGTAGAAAATATAGGGACAGAGTGATCTCCTGGAAGAATTTCGATCGCCTAGATGGGTCGGAGAGGAATTTCCCAGATTTTTTTCTCCCAAATTGGCCATTGGGTCTTTATCTGGTTTTTCGCCTCTCCCGGGAGATCACATGGGTTCGGGTGGATGCAGAGTGATAGAAGATTTGAGGTTAGGATCAGATCAGCCATGATCTTATTGAATGGCGGAGCAGGCTCGAGGGGCCGATTGGCCTACTCCTGCTCCTATTTCTTATGTTCTTATGTTCTTAACACAAATCGAACTGAAAATTATCCTGGCTTGTTAATATTTATAACATAGTACAGCTATAATGCAAACTGACAAAGTGAATGACTATCACACACTGCACTACAACAGTGAAACCTCAGACTTTCAAGTACAGAGAAGGGAAGGAAGCTACCAGGCTCTAAAGTTCACAGTATAACACCTCACATTATCTCAACCAGTGTTTCGTGATTTGTGAAGTGATAGAAACCAAATTACAGTGGAGTGCAAAATAAATGCTTGACATGAATTCAATCTCCTGACCAAGTATTGACAATACTTTAAGGAAATAAATCAGTGCAAGCAAAATGATTTATACTCTGGTGCATTAAAAAACCGCCCATGCCTAACATTTTACAGGAGTAAATTGTCAGAGCAATTTAAACCAGTAATCTTTTGAGTTTCAAAACAAGCAATACCTATTTCTGTTATTCTGCTACAATTGCTTGTAACCTCCAAAAGCAAGTATGTTTTTCATTGCATTACTTTGAAGTTTTACTCACCTCTAAATCAATAACATTCAGTGTTATTCATTTCATAAATGTGAAGAGACTTTCTACGTGATAGCTTTTGTTTATGCCAATGTATGTGACAGAGGACACTGCATTAGAGCTGTCAACACTGGGCCAGTCCTACAGACCATATTGTTTTAATAAGGGACTTTCACTAGCCCCAGGATTGGGAGGATAGTGCCCCCACCCCAGAACACAGAAAGCAAGAGATATCTCATCTTCAAAATGTTACAAATATAAATAGTAACATCTAATCCCATTTAATATCTGTGTTATATTACAATTATATCCCAGCATTGTTAAATCATGGTACTTACTGAAAATGAATTGTATGTGGAGTTCTGGGTGAAATCATGACATGTGATGTTAGCATGTGATATTAAAATAAACAGGGTAACACCACCATCTGAGAGAAATAACATACACAGCTGTTTCCTGGGAAAATCTATATGCTGCTTCAATGTATCTGATGGGTCTTTTTGTGGAATTTTTAATTCCCTATAAAAAGTGATATCACAAGGGTCTGATCCTGGCAAGATAATACATATACAAGACACGCTGACAATGTTTTCATTGTTTCTCTATGTGACAACAGTCACTGCACTCCAAAAGTAAATTGTTTTATGTGAAATGTTTTGAGAGATTTGTGGATATGATGAGGTGCTATCAAAATGCAAGCACTTTTGCTTTCAGAAGAGCATATAAAAGCACGGCACAAGAAAGCCATTTACCCTCTCAAGCAATGTAACAGCCCTAACCAAAGTCACAAATTACATTTGCTATGGTTGTGACTGTGACACATCGGGCTAGAAATTCAGTAGGCTTTGCGCCCAGTTTTCGCCCAAAGAGGGCTTTTGCACCACTTGCTGAGCTTTCGCCGATATTCAGCGCTGCGGTAATGGTGGTGTTAGCCAGTAGCGCTGCGCCGCCACCGCGGCCGCCTGCCCGCACCTCCTTCCCCGGCCTCCTCCACCTCCCCCCCCCGCGGCATTGCCGGCTGTTTTCCGGGAGCCCGGCACTTCTCCGTGGTGCCGGGCTCATTTGCCGGCACTAGCGAGCGGCGATCTCGCTGTTGCAGGCACCTCCCCCTTAAGAGAGGGAGGAAGGCCTGCAGTACCGCAGCCTGCCGCTCCGCAGCGGGTGGTGCTGCGGCACCTAGCGCGCCGATATTCAGTTTCAGCGCCCCAAGCGGGGGCGCCGAAACTCTTGAATAGCGGCCGCCTTCGAGTTGGGGCGCTGAAACTGAATTTCCGGCGGGCGCAAGTAGCTCCGCGCGCAGCGGTACTTTCTGGGCGCGAGCGAGCTGGCCGACCCAAACTGAATTTCTAGGCCATCATCTCTCCTCATCCTCTGTGATGGCTGTGCAGCCTTTGACATAGTCAATCTCGTCATCTTCCCTCCAATGCCTCACCTCCATTGTCAAGCTCAGTGGGATGGACCTCATTTGGTTCGACTCTTTCCTATCCAATTGTAGCCAGTAATGGTTTCTCTTCCTGTCCCCCATTATTACCTGTGGAGTCCACCAAGGATCTAGCCTTGGTCCCCCCTCTTCCCCATCTACATGCTGCCCCTTGGTGATATCATCCACAGACATGGCAGCATCTTCCACACGCTGAGAACACCCAGCTATGACTCTCCATCACCTGTCTTGATCCTCCCATTAACACTGAATTGTCAGACTGCAATGAATGGATGAACTTTAATTTCCTCCAGATAAACATTGGGAAGACCGAAGCCATCGTCTTTCGCACCCTACCACCATCTCCATTCCATTCCTCCTCCCCACCCACTGTTATAGTCTGAAGCCAAATTTAAGGGCCTTGCATAGGCTAAATGCTGGCTTAGGACCCCTCTGACAAATTGAGCAGTCGGACCTGCTCCACACAGGTTTCCTCAAGTTGAATGCGGCTGTCACCAAAAAAGTAAGTATAATTAAATTTTAAAAATTGATGTAGAGCCACAGCACTCCTGCCACCATAGGATTAGCTTTGGGTTGCTGCCAGTGAGGGAGGCAGGCCAAAACTGAATTCTTCAGTCAGGCAAGCTGCTCGCCCGAGGACCGATGCATCTTCTGGCGCACGGATCATTCCCTACACCCAATTAGCACTTCAGAACTGAACTAAACATATTTCTAGGCCATATATCAGTCAGGCATGTTACTGAGGTTTTGATGATAACTGAATTCATGTCTTCTTGAAGGATAATGAACATTTGATCGATAAACTCCAACTATTGCAATCTATAAACTCCAACTATTGCAATCAATAACTCCAACTATTGCAATCAATAACTCCAACTATTGCAATCAATAACTCCAACTATTGCAATCTATAAACTCCAACTATTGTAATAGATAAACTCCAACTATTGCAATCTATAAACTCCAACTATTGTAATAGATAAACTCCAACTATTGCAATCTATAAACTCCAACTATTGTAATAGATAAACTCCAACTATTGCAATCAATAACTCCAACTATTGCAATCAATAACTCCAACTATTGCAATCTATAAACTCCCAACTATTACAATCTATAAACTCCAACTATTGCAATCCATAAACTCCAACTATTACAATCTATAAACTCCAACTATTGCAATCCATAAACTCCAACTATTGTAATAGATAAACTCCAACTATTGCAATCAATAACTCCAACTATTGCAATCAATAACTCCAACTATTGCAATCTATAAACTCCAACTATTACAATCTATAAACTCCAACTATTGCAATCTATAAACTCCAACTATTGCAATCAATAACTCCAACTATTGCAATCAATAACTCCAACTATTACAATCTATAAACTTCAACTATTGGAATCTATAAACTCCAACTATTGCAATCTATAAACTCCAACTATTGCAATCTATAAACTCCAGCTATTGTAATCGATAAACTCCAACTATTGCAATCTATAAACTCCAAATATTGCAATAGATAAACTACAACTATTGCAATCAATAACTCCAACTATTGCAATCAATAACTCCAACTATTGCAATATATAAACTCCAACTATTGGAATCTATAAACTCCAACTATTGCAATCTATAAACTGCAACTATTGTAATAGATAAACTCCAACTATTGCAATCTATAAACTCCAACTATTGTAATCAATAACTCCAACTATTGCAATCTATAAACTCCAACTATTGCAATCTATAAACTGCAACTATTGTAATCAATAACTCCAACTATTGCAATCTATAAACTCCAACTATTACAATCTATAAACTCCAACTATTGCAATCTATAAACTGCAACTATTGCAATAGATAAACTCCAACTATTGCAATCAATAACTCCAACTATTGCAATCAATAACTCCAACTATTGCAATCAATAACTCCAAATATTGCAATCTATAAACTCCAACTATTGCAATCTATAAACTCCAACTATTACAATCTATAAACTCCAACTATTGCAATCTATAAACTCCAACTATTGCAATCGATAAACTCCAACTATTGCAATCTATAAACTCCAACTATTGCAATCTATAAACTCCAACTATTGCAATCTATAAACTGCAACTATTGCAATAGATAAACTCCAACTATTGTAATCTATAAACTCCAACTATTGCAATCTATAAACTCCAACTATTGCAATCAATAACTCCAACTATTGCAATCTATAAACTCCAACTATTGCAATCTATAAACTGCAAGTTTTGTAATAGATAAACTCCAACTATTGCAATCAATAACTCCAACTATTGCAATCAATAACTCCAACTATTGCAATCTATAAACTCCAACTATTGCAATCGATAAACTCCAACTATTGCAATCTATAAACTCCAACTATTGCAATCTATAAATTTCAACTATTGCAATCTATAAACTCCAACTATTGCAATCTATAAACTCCAACTATTACAATCTATAAACTCCAATTATTGCAATCCAGAAACTCCAACTATTGCAATCTGTAAACTCCAAATATTGCAACCTATGAACTCCAACTATTGTAATAAACGCCAACTATTGCAATCACTAACTCCAACTATTGCAATCAATAACTCCAACTATTGTAATCTATAAACTCCAACTATTGCAATCTATAAACTCCAACTATTGCAATCAATAACTCCAACTATTGCAATCTATAAACTCCAACTATTGCAATCTATAACTCCAACTATTGCAATCTATAAACGCCAACTATTGCAATCTATAAACTCCAACTATTACAATCTATAAACTCCAACTATTGCAATCTATAAACTCCAACTATTGCAATCTATAAACTCCAACTATTGCAATCTATAAACTCCAACTATTGCAATCAATAACTCCAACTATTGCAATCTATAAATGCCAACTATTGCAATCTATAAACTCCATCTATTGCAATCTATAAACTCCAACTATTGCAATCTATAAACTCCAACTATTGTAATCTATAAACTCCATCTATTGCAATCGATAAATTCCAACTATTACAATCTATCAACTCCAACTATTACAATCTATAAACTCCAATTTTTGCAATCTATAAACTCCAACTATTGCAATCTATAAACTCCAACTATTGCAATCTATAACTCCAACTATTGCAATCTATAAACGCCAACTATTGCAATCTATAAACTCCAACTATTACAATCTATAAACTCCAACTATTGCAATCAATAACTCCAACTATTGTAATCTATAAACTCCAACTATTGCAATCTATAAACTCCAACTATTGCAATCAATAACTCCAACTATTGCAATCTATAAACTCCAACTATTGCAATCTATAACTCCAACTATTGCAATCTATAAACGCCAACTATTGCAATCTATAAACTCCAACTATTACAATCTATAAACTCCAACTATTGCAATCTATAAACTCCAACTATTGCAATCTATAAACTCCAACTATTGCAATCTATAAACGCCAACTATTGCAATCTATAAACTCCAACTATTACAATCTATAAACTCCAACTATTGCAATCTATAAACTCCAACTATTGCAATCTATAAACTCCAACTATTGCAATCTATAAACTCCAACTATTGCAATCTATAAACTCCAACTATTGCAATCAATAACTCCAACTATTGCAATCTATAAATGCCAACTATTGCAATCTATAAACTCCATCTATTGCAATCTATAAACTCCAACTATTGCAATCTATAAACTCCAACTATTGTAATCTATAAACTCCATCTATTGCAATCGATAAATTCCAACTATTACAATCTATCAACTCCAACTATTACAATCTATAAACTCCAATTTTTGCAATCTATAAACTCCAACTATTGCAATCTATAAACTCCAACTATTGCAATCTAGAAACTCCATCTATTGCAATCTCTCAACTCCAACTACTTCCCTGCAATCAAAACTGTGTAGTTTTGATTGTAGGCAAATTCATTGGGGTAAAATTTCTTTGGGTGTTCTCCTAATCTTTCACTGTAACTTTGGAAGAAAGGGCAATTCTCTGGTATTTCCATTGATTTCCATTGAAGTAACGACCGGATATCATGAGAACTCCTATGGACACTTTATCCCATTTTTCTTTACAGGCTTGTCCATCAGAGGATGTACTCAAGAAGATTAACACCCGTGATGTGAAAGGCCTTTTTCCCTATCAAGGCACTGCTATAGCTACTCATCTTTTGTGTTCAATTGCTTTTGTTCAGTTCCCAGCTCCATTTATATTTCAATTTCTGACACTTGGGGCTGGATTCTCCTCTGTGATCCTACCTGAAATGGGCTGGGATAAGCAATGGAGAATAAAGTGCAATCTGGCGATAAAGCTTGCTGTTGCATCACTGCCTTGACCTGGATTTCCCACTCCCTCGCCCATATTGGGATCCTGACATCTCCACTGCCCGCCCCTTCCTTCCCCACCCACTGCATGCAAAATGGTGATGGTGGAAGAGGCCCAGGTCCTCCAGGAGATATTTTGCCCCACCCACTGCCACTTCTCAGGGTGGTAGATGGTGGTAGGTGACAGGAAACAATGGTACCGGCTTCTATGGGAATTAGTGATGGGCAATAAATACCAGCCTTGAAAGCGACGCCCACATCCTAAGAAAGAATTTTTAAAAATAATAACAATTGCTTGGGTAATGTTTCTTGGCTGACACAAAAACACCTTTGGAAGTGAGATGTTGCTCATCAAATGATTCAACTTCATTGAAACACGGGCTCCAGTGAGCCACCGCGAGAGCCATCATTTTCCATCCATTACCTCCAGAATACAAGGTCAAATTCTTTTGCACAGGTCAACAGCCTCACTGCCACTGTTGGAGCAGTAAATGTAAATAATTTCAACTGACACCTTATGGGTATCTCAACATAACCAGGAGTAAATTAAGATATAATAGATCGGAAAATTTTGTGTTCATGGCTCAACAGTTGCGTATGAAATAAAAACAGAAAATTCCAAAAATACACAGCATGTTCATCAGCATCTGTGAAGCAAAAAGATGAGTTAATGTTTCAAATAGGGCCCCTTTATCAAAGTCCTGACAAAATGTCTCTAATCACAACGTTAACCCATCTTTTCTCTTTTAAGATGATGAGCTGTGTACTTCCAGCATTTTGGTCTTAGCTCAGATTTCTAGCATTTGCAGTTGATCTATTTATCTGTACAGTTAATATACATGCATAGCATTGCAACATTTTTCAAGTGCCTGACACTGCCACTGTCTTTAATACTTTTGATATTTTTATTGTGACCTTACTTCAAACTTGTCTTACCTTCATCCTTCTTTCTTTTATTCTTGCTCCTTATTTTGTGTTGTTTTTCTATCTTAATTTTCAGTCCTTTGTCTCTATTTCATCTCTTTCCGCCTTTCACCTCTTTCTCCTGTGTGTATTTCACTCTATTTGACTCTTCTAATTCCTTCATGTACTGTATACAGCTCTCACTGCTCCACATCTTTAATTTTTTTAAAATAGCAGCATCACAAGCTTGAGGCTGCATAAAAAAATAAACCCGGTTGGAGGCAAAGCAAATGACTAACCAAGGCCCTCAGCTGTGTTTCCTTAAAAAAAAACTTTTACAAGCCCATGAGTGATTTGGTGAACAATTTTTATTGAATCAAAAAAAAATCAATTCAGTAAACAACTTCTTATTGCCCTGAATCTCGCAGGTTCTCATAACTGTTTATTTAGAAAAAAATAACAGAACATTATTAATATTGAAAATAACATTTCAACATTAGGAATGGGGCCTTACTTTCAAGAGCGAAGATGCAAATAAGCCCTTAGCAAGAAGCTAAGCAACACTGTAACCAATGGCAACAGGATGGCTTTTAGTGGCATTGTGCTCCTGAGGCCAAGCCAAACCAAATCTGGAGCTGTCAGGGAGCCTCTGGCAATGGTGCTTTTGCCTTGTTTGAATTTGATTTGCAAAAAGTCTGTCAACAAGATAGGGGAATTGTTCTCTGGTGAAGTAAGTATGAGGCACTGTTGGGCAGAAGAGTAATCTTGTGCATCTTCATTTACCTTACAGCTTTCCTCATGTGGAAACAGTGGCAGCAAGATGGATGATTTTTTACATCTATAGTTGCCAGACCATGAGTGTTATTCAATAGAGGATACATCATGGGCAGTAGTGTGATAGCACAATATAAATATTCCACAAGTGCAGCTGCTTCGTATTTTCTAAGAGGCAACATCAGGAGTGAGTTATAATCAGCTTCATGAGTGGGGAACTTATACCAAATATCTTGCCATGCCATTGTGGCCTAGAATTTCCTTGAAGTCACTTGCACCGCTGTTGCACCTTTAAAAACAATCTGTACCCGCCAGTGGCCTGTCGAGAGATTTACATGTACATTTCCTGGGTCTGCTCATTTGCATTCTTATCGGCGTAAACCCTGTGCAAGATGGGTGCAAGTAGCTGAACTGCGTGAAAAGTTCTTTACAGCCTTTAAAGACACAGTTCAGCCTGCACTTTTCAGCAGGAGTCTGGGGGACAACCAACTAAGAGAGGAACAGTGCTTGGCTCCTTCACTTCACTTTCAAATAACTTCTCTGCCTATCTTAGCGATTTTTTTTATAATTGTACATAATTTTGACCAATCAAGGACCATCTGGACTCAGAGGTCAGCAGGGTAAGGCAGCAAGCTCGAGAAGAAGAATGCATAGCTTCACTCATTCATACCATCAAGCCCTTGTGAAGAGGATTGAAGGCAGAGGGAACAGATTTCTGGGTGTGAGTGCCACCTGGTTAGTGGAATTATCACTCATGCTAGGTGGAGGGAGGTTGCATCAGCAATGAGTGCCAACCCCCTCATCTTAAGGACTGCAGAACAGTGGTGCAAATAGTTCCACATCATCAGCAGAGCAGGTAAGTTAACACGCTGGACACCTCTCCCTTTTCTTCCTTGCCTACCCTGGGCACCAGAACACTCTTCACCCTCTTAAAGTGACATTTGCACAGCTAAACCTTCAGAATGCTCTCTGTTTAATGGGGGCTCCAACTCAGCATCTTGCAGTATGGCTACTCAGCTCCCCTCACAGCAATTATTTGCACTCCTCAACTTTAACAGCCTCATAACCTTACTTAAGCTCTCTCATGTAACTTGGCACACACTCCTCAATTGTTAGATTTACCCACATTTACTTTATCTTCTTGCAGGACAAATTGTCACGCAGTGCCCCACAGAGGCAGGGCACCAGGTGATGATTCCCCAACCGTACATGCCTTGCCCCCTTAGAGGCATCCTACACTATTCCAGTGAAGCTCAATGTAAGCTTGAGGAACAGCACTTCATCTTTTGATTAGGCACTTTACAGTCTTCTGGACTCAACATTGAGTTCAACAATTTCAGGTCATAACCACTGCCCCCATTTTTTCAGACGGCACTGTTGCTGATGATTCTGCTATTACCATTAACGCCTCCTCTAGACCCATCTTTTGTTTATTTACTTGTCCCATTACCATCTCCTTTTACCTTGCACCATCATCCCTTTTTGTCATTTAACTTCGCTTGGTTCCACCCTATCATAGACCTTCCTTTTTGTTCTTTCCTCCCCTCCCCCCTTTCCCTGCCTCTGTACTTGCTTAAAACCTGTTACATCTCTAACTTTTTGCAGTTCTGATGAAAGGTCATTGACCTGAAATGTTAACTTTGTTTTTCTCTCCACAGATGCTGCCTGATCTGCTGGGTATTTCCAACATTTTCTGTTTTTATTTCAGATTTCCAGCATCTGCAGTATTTTGATTATGAATTGGGCTGCTACAAAGGGCATCAGTGATCTGAAGAATATATGCCCGTACTGCTCTGTGACTGATGTTGTAGAGATCACCATATGAACCTACATAACCTAGCTCCGGAATGACTGAAGACATACATAACCGGGCTACATTAAAGACACTGGAAAAAGGGAGTGTCAATCAATTATGCTTGGAGTTTCTTATTAGGACAAAGATTCTACTAAGCTAAATATTAGGGCTTAGAGTTGCTGCTATTTGGCCAAACCAGTGCAAAAGATCAAGGAATTTTAAGTGCAAGCTATGTCGAGCGTAAATTGAATTAATGCTGATTTAAAAAACATCACATTGGAAGCCGGCAGCGCAAAACCCATTTTTAATGTGGACATAGAAATCTATAATGGGGAAAAAGTAGATACAAAAACATGAGAGCAGGATGTCAACTGGTGCAGATAGAAAGTGGGCACATTTTTAACATCTTAAGAATATATTTTAATACGTTATAAACTAGTGGTGAGGATGATAATAGGTAAAAATATTAAAGTTGTTTAAACTTGGTTGGTTCAATTCAGATCGTGTTTCTATTTCATAAAAAACAGTAGGTCTCTCTGTTCTACAAGGGATTTGTGTCTGGGCTGACAGGTACCTTGGACGACAGCCAAGTCTTCACCTGCAGCATTGAGTGTGGCACAGCACCCAAAACTGACACAGTCTAAACAGATTCGACTTCATTATGAAATGGCAGCCTCAACGAACCAAGCAATTAGTAATGTCAATGCATGTATTACCTTTGATGAGTGCTCCATCTCCACTGCCTCTGCACTGTGCTATCTGTGAGCTAATATTGAGCACAAACTCACTGAAATCAAGCTAGACCTTGCATCAATACCTTGACTAAACAAACTTTTAAATTAGTGGAGCCCAAAATTCCAGAGGATGCGCTGCACCACTGGAAATGTGGGAGGGAGGGACTTACTGATGCCAGCCTGCCATGCCTCTGACCCTTTCTGAAATCACAGGGTCAGGGACATTTAGAGATGGAGGGGGCAAGGAAAACTAGCCATGCCATTTTTAGCACTACTGCATTGCCCTGCTTAGCAAGGGAAAGGAATGCGAGAGCAGTGCAGTTAATGGGATGCTGACTGAAGACACCCAGAAACACAAATAAGTTTTCAAAAATTCAAAGTCACCGATTTCCCAAAGGTAAGTGATCACTCTGGAATCGATTGCTATTGAGAAATTAATATTTGAAATATTTGGGGTCCCGCTTAAGTCAGGATCAGATCACAGAGCACTAGTAGAATTGTATTCCACCACAATCTGTAACCTCATGGCCCAGCCAATCACTCCCTCTCCATCACCATCAAACAAGATGACCAACCCTGGTTTAATGAAGAGTGTACACGGACATGCCAGGAGCATCACCAAGCATACCTGAAAATAAGGTGTCAATATGATGAAGCTACAGTGCAGGACGATATGCACGCTAAATAGTGGAAGCAACATGCTATATACAGAGCTAAATAATCCCACAACAACAACAGCAACTTGTATTTATATAGCACACCCAAGGTGCTTCACAGGAGTGTTATAAAACAAAATTTGACACTGAGCCACATAAGGAACTATTAGGACAGATGACCAAAAGCTTGGTCAAAGAGGTAGATTTTAAGGAGCATCTTTAAGGAGGAATGTAGGTCGTTGGCCCCCAGTTAAGCAATGCCTCAATTTTAGGGTGGGTGAAAGGACTTGGTGCGAGTTAGGACATGGGCAACAGAGTTATGGATGACCTCAAGTTTATGGAGGGTGGAATGTTGGAGGCTGTCCAGGAGTGTATTGGAATAGTCAAGTCTAAAGGTAACAAAGGCATGGATGAGGGTTTCAGCAGCAGATGAGCTGAGGCGGAGCACAGTCGAGCGATGTTCCGGAGATGCAAATAGGCAATCTTAGTGATGATGCAGGTATATGGTTGGAAGCTCATCCCGGGGTCAAATATGACACCAAGATTGCAAACACTCTGATTCAGCCTCAGACAGTTGCTGGGGAGAGGGATGGTGCCAGTAGACAGGGAACGGAGTTTGTGGTGGGGACCAAAGACAATGGCTTTGGACTTCCCAATATTTAGTTGGAGGAAATTTCTGCTCATTGGACAAGCAATGGATCAGGTCAAAGCTCTGTAGTCTTGTCACATCCAGTCACAAATGGTGGTGGACAATTAAGCAACTAATGGAAGCAGGAGACTCCATTAACATCCCCATCCTCAATGATGGTGGAGCCAAGCACATAGAAACATAGAAACATAGAAGATAGGAGCAGGAGTAGGCCATTCGGCCCCTCGAGCCTGCTCCGCCATTTAATGAGGTCATGGCAGATCATCCAAATTCAGTACCCTGTCCCTGCTTCCTCCCCATATCCCTTGATCCCTTTAGCCTTAAGAAATATATCTAACTCCTTCTTGAATATATTTAATGAATTGGCCTCAACTGCCTTCTGTGGCAGAGAATTCCACAGGTTCACCACTCTCTGGGTGAAGAAATTCCTCCTCATCTCTGTCCTAAATGACTTACCCCTTAGCTTTAGACTGTGACCCCTGGTTCTGGACTCCCCCGCCATCGGGAACATCTTTCCTGCATCTAGTCTGTCTAGTCCTGTTAGAATTTTATAAGTTTCAATGAGATCCCCTCTCATTCTTCTAAACTCCAGCGAATATAAGCCCAATCGACCCAATCTCTCTTCATACGTCATTCCTGCCATGCCAGGTATCAGTCTTGTGAATCTTCGCTGCACTCCCTCCATGGCAAGAACATCCTTCCTCAGATAAGGCAACCAAAACTGCACACAGTACTCAAGGTGTGGTCTCACCAAGGCCCTGTACAACTGGAGCAAGACATCCCTGCTCCTGTACTCGAATCATTTTGCTATGAAGGCCAACATACCATTTGCCTTCTTAACCGCCTGCTGCACCTGCATGCTTACCTTCAGCGACTGGTGCACAAGGACACCCAGGTCTTGTTGCACTTCCCCTTCTCCCAATCTATTGCCGTTCAGATAATAATCTGCCTTCCTGTTTTTGCCACCAAAGTGGATAACCTCGCATTTATCCACATTATACTGCGTCTGCCATGCATTTGCCCAATCACCCAACCTGTCCAAATCATCCTGGAGTTTCTCGGCATCCTCCTCACAGCACAAATGCCCACACAGCTTTGTGTCATCTGCAAACTTGGAGATATTACATCTAGTTCCCTCGTCTAGATCATTAATATATATTGTGACTAGCTGGGATCCTAGCACCGATCCCTGCGGTACCCCACTAGTCACTGCCTGCCACTCGGAAAAAGACCCGTTTATTCCAACTCTTTGCTTCCTGTCTGTCAACCAGTTCTCTATCCAAGTCAGTACCTTACCTCGAATCCCATGTGCTTTAACTTTACACGCTAATCTCTAATGCTCTAATGCTGGACCTTATCAAACGTCTTCTGAAAGTCCAAATGCACCACATCCACTGGTTCTCCCTTAACTACCAGTTACATCCTCAAAAAATTCCAGTAGATTAGTCAAGCACGATTTACCTTCTGTAAATCCATGTTGACTTTGTCCGATCCTGTCATTGTTTTCCAAGTGCTCTGCTATTACATTTTTATAATGGACTCTAGCATTTTCCCCACTACCGATGTCAAGCTTACTGGTCTATAATTCCCCGTTTTCTCTCTACCACCTTTTTTGAATAGTGGGGTAACATTAGCTACCCTCCAATCCATGGAAACTGTTCCAGAGTCTATGGAATTTTAGAAGATGACCAGCAATGCATCTACTATTTCTATGGCCACTTCCTTAAGTACCCTAGGATGTAGATTATCAGGCCCTGGGGATTTATCGGCCTTCAATCCCGTCAATTTCCCTAACACCATTTCCCTGCAAATACTGATTTCATTCAGTTCCTCCCTCTCATTAGACCCCATGTACCCCGACATCTCTGGGAGGTTATTTGTGTCCTCCTTTGTGAAGACAGAACCAAAGTATGTATTTAATTGGTCTTCCATTTCTTTGTTCCCCATTATAAATTCCCCTGATTCTGACTGCAAGGGACCTACGCTTGACTTCACCAATCATTTTCTCTTCACATATCTATAGAAGCTTTTACAGTCAGTTTTTATGTTCCCTGCAAGCTTACTTTCATACTCTATTTTCCCCCTCTTAATTAATCCCTTTGTCCTCCTTTGCTGAATCCTAAACTGCTCCCAATCCTCAGGTTTGCTGCTTTTTCTGGCCAATTTATATGTCCTCTCCTTGGATCTTATGCTATCCCTAATTTCCCTTGTTAGCCACGGTTGAGTCACCATTTATGTTTTATTTTTATGCCAAACAGGAATGAACAAATTCTGTAGTTCATCCATGCGATCTTTAAATGTTTGCCATTGCCTATCCACCATCAACCCTTTAAGTAATGTTCCCCAATCCATCCCAGCCAACTCGCGCCTCATACCATCGTAGTTTCCTTTATTTAAATTCAGGAACCTAGTCTCTGAGTCAAATACTTCACATGAGCGCAAAAGACGAGGCTGAAGCATTTCCAACCACCTTCAGCCAGAAGTGTCAAGTGGATGATTCTTATCGGCCTCCTCCTGAGGGTCCGACCACCACAGATGCAAGTCTTCAGCCAACTTTATTCACTACAAGTGATATCAAGAAATGGCTAATTGCACTGAACACAACAAAGGTGATGGGCCCCGACAACAACCCGGCTACACCAGGTTACCATTCCTAAAAACATCAATGAATACTTTTTAATGGAAAAAGAAAATACAATTATATTCTATTACGCTGCTCGATTGCACTGTTTCATGGAAGATTTTATGTTTATGATTTTGCAAGTAAGCCAACTTGCTGAATTTTTGAGCTAAATTAGTATACTATTAAAGCATTTAAGAAAGAAAGGAAGATTTACATTTATTTAGTACCTTTCATGATCTCAGGACTTCCCTTAGCACTTTACAGCCAATGAAGTACTTTTGAAGTGTAGTCTCTGTTGTAATGTAGGAAACACGGCAGCCAATCTGTGCACAGCAAGCTCCCACAAGCAACAATGTGATAATGACCAGATAATCTGTTGTTTTAGAATCATAGAATGGTTGCAGCACAGAAGGAGGCCATTCAGCCCGCTGAGCCCATGCTGGCACTCTGGAAGAGTACTTCAGCTAATCCCACGCCCCTGCCCTTTCCCCGTAGCTCTGCAATTTTTTTAATTCAAATACTTATCCAATTCCCTTTTGAAAGCCATGATTGAATTTGCCTCCACCACCCTCTCAGGCAGTGCATTCCAGATCCTAACCACTCGCTGCGTAAAAAAGTTTTATCTCATGTCGCCTTTGGTTCTTTTGCCAATCACCTTAAATCTGTGTCCTCTGGTTTGCAACCCTTCCGCCTATGGGAACAGTTTCTCTCTATCTACTCTGTCTAGACCCCTCATGATTTTGAACATGTCTCTCAAATCTCCTCTCAATATTCTCTGCTATAAGGAGAACAACCCTAGCTTCTTCAGTCTATCCACGTAACTGAAGTCCCTCATCCATGGAACCATTCTTGTAAATCTTTTCTTCACCCTCTCTAAGGTCTTCACATCCTTCCTAAAGTGTGGTGCCCAGAATTGTACACAATACTCCAGTTGAGGCCAAACCAATGTTTTATGAAGGTTCATCATAACTTCCTTGCTTTTGTACTCTCTGCCTCTATTTATGAAGCCCAGGATCCCGTATGCTTTTTAACCGCTTTCTCAACCTGCCCTGCCACCTTCAACAATTTGTGCACATATATCCCCAGGTCTCTCTGTTCATGCACCCCCTTTAGAATTGTATCCTTTAGTTTATATTGCCTCTTCTCATTCTTCCTACCAAAATGTATCCCTTCACACTTTTTTGCATTAAATTTCATGTGCCAAGTGTCTGCCCATTCCACCAGCCTGTCTATGTCCTCTTGAATTTTATCACTATTCTCCTCACTGTTCACTATACTTCCAAGTTTTGTGTCATCTGCAAATTTTGAAACTATGCCCTGTACACCCAAGTCCAAGGCATTAATATATATATCACGAAAAGCAGAGGTTCTAGTATCAACCCCGGGGAACACCACTGTGTACCTTCCTCCAGTTCAAAAAACAACTGTTCACCATTACTCTCTGTTTCCTGTCACTTAGCCAATTTCATATCCATGCTGCCACTGTCCCTTGTATTTCATGGGATTCAACTTAGCTGGTAAGCTTGTTATGTGGCACTTTATCAAATGCCTTTTGGAAGTCCATGTATACCACATCAACCGCATTGCCCTCATCAACCCTCTCTGTTACCTCACCAAAAGACTCAATTAAGTTAGTTAAACATGATTTGCCTTTAACTAATCTGTGCTGGCTTTCCTTAATTAATCCACACTTGTCCAAGTGACTGTTAATTTTGTCCCGGATTATTGTTTCTAAAAGCTTCCCCACTACCGAGGTTAAACTGACTGGTCTGTAGTTGCTGGGTTTATCCTTACACCCTATTTTGAACAAGGGTGTAACATTTGCAATTCGCCAGTCCTCTGACACCATCCCCGTAGAGTCATAGGGGGAAAAATTCAGTTGGTTTGCGTCTCCCGTTAGTGCCTTAAGAGGGCGCTAATGGGGCGCAAAGCAACTAGTGCCTGTGCGTGGCGATGTTTGCGCCGCTCGCGAAATTAACTAGACATTTTGCGGTGGTGCTAAACACTACCGCCACGATCTCCTGCGCCGGCAGATCGTGACGTCAGTCGAGTGTGCAACGCCCCGGTAGCGTCCCGGAACGGATATTGAGTGGTGCCCCGTCTTACCACCTGCCGCTAGTAATGACAGGTTGAGAGGAGCGTTTTGCAGTCGGGAAGGAACTAGGGGAGCGCTATTTAAAGGCAACCGCTTCCTGCCTTTTTTGTCGGCAAAATTTTTGCACCACACATTCTGAGTGAGAGAGAGAGACTTCAGGAGATATTCAAAGTTGTGTTGAGGAGTTTTGGGTACTGAGCAGCACTTTGCAGGTTCGTTCTCATTTGATCTTCCTTGCATCGATTTAAAAGAGAATATGGGGGCTGCACTCCGAGCTCTTTCCCTGGGTCTCTCCTTTGTTCTTTCCAACAGATTTGATGTACAGGTCTCTCCAGGCTGAGATTTAAGGCTGCAATGAGCTGGGTGTGGATGGAGAGCAAGATCGACCCTCCCCTTTAAGAACTGGCCGGCGCCAGTGTGTCTCTGTTCCATTGCTGACTGACATCACATGAGCTTCGCCGTGCTCTGAGGTAGTGCCTCGCTCCTCGGCCTTTGCGCCTTAAGACAGGTGTGCAGCGCCTGATTTAGCGTTCCAATCACCTCCAGGGGCGATAAAAGCCAAGTTTGCAGTCGGAGGCGATAATTAGCGCCAGGCGCTAATCTTTGCGCCCAGCCAATAATTGCGCCCCAAATGGGGCGATACTGAATTTCTCCCCCATAGCGTCATAGGGCTGGATTTTGAATCGGGGCAGGCTGGGGTCATGTAATCCGCATTTCATGTTAGCCACCCGAATCTAAATCGATGTGGGATAATGATGCGATTTTAACTTAATTGGCCAATTGCGTTCCAATGTGTGGGAACCCATGGCCAATGAGTTTTCCAGTCTGAAAGTCTCATCCGATGATGTCATCATTGCTGCGGCATTTAAGGTCTGCAACAAGCCTTGCTTCTTCTGCAGACTGCCAACCTTTTGGCCTTTGCAGTGAGAGGGTCCTGGAGGAAGAATGGCCAGGCAGAGACCTAGGTCTCCTCCCAGGTTCGATGACGTTGCCCTGCAGGCTTTAGTAGAGGGAGAAAGAGCACATAAAAGAGGTGTTTTTCCCTTCTTCAGGGAGGAAGAAGCCTCCCCAGCAGACCAAGGCTGTGTGGATCCAGGTGGCAGAGGAGGTCAACTTATTGTCAGTAACCCGCAGAACCTGACTTCAGTGTAGGAAGAGATTTCATGACCTTCTGCGCACTGGAAAAGTGAGTATGAATTTTCCATCACCCTCAATCTGATCTCCATTGCCTCTCCTCACCAGCACTCAGCTTTAGCAATCTCTTCCTCCACATCCCACTTGACACTGACATCCCTGCACCCTTACCCATTCCCTCTCTCTCTATAGTCACATTCACCTAACTATTCAACTGTGCAGCCCTCACACTCCCTATCACTGTGATGCTATGAAAACAACTGACAACACACAGGGAGGGCCCTTGGTCTTGCCACCCCGCTCCATCTTTGTCTCCTTCTAAGCATCTATGCAATGGATTCTCTACACTCACTCCTTCATTCTCACTCAACCGCCACTTGTCTCCCTCATTGCAGGAAAAGAGAGCTCACAGTAAGGGAGAAAGAGCGAGGACAGGAGGAGGGCCACCCTCAGTAGCCCACCTCACCCCCTGGGAGGATGCGGTCCTGGAGATCGTGGGAGTGGAGGACGATGCGCAAGTGGGGAACGGACAAATGGGTGCATCACAGCGAGCTGGTGACAGAATAGTTTTAAATCTCTCTCAATGACATTGCATGAGTCGCTGAAAATGATTCTGAAGCTCTAACAGATGGATTTATGATCATTTGCAATATGCAATGTGCATGTAACCTTGGCATCACATCTCTGACTCTTTCCTTTACTCCCCCACAGGACCATCGCAAGCACCCATCCCCATTAGCCAGGAGGAAGAGCCTGAGCATCCAGACTCCTCAGAGGAAGCTGCAACCTCTGAGGACGCAGCGTCAGCAGAATTCAGCACACCCAGCACCAGCGCAGACACTCACACCTCGGTGGGACCATCGCGAGATACAGTACTGTTGTCACCTGGTGTATCACAGCTCACAAGTGAACATCAGCAGATTGTGGAGACAGGGAGAGCAGTGGAGAGTCCTAGTTGGAGGACACAGGACTCTGCCAGCTCGGCTCAGCTGCATGTCGACCCTCTGCCTTTGGGTCCATCCATAAGATCAGCGGTGCTGGAACTCCAGGAACAGATGCAGGAGTCTCCGGCAGGTTTTATCTCCAGGATCGCTGTGAGTATGGAGCGAATAGAGGAGTCCATTGCGAACATGAGCAGAGCCTTTGTGGAGTCATTGGCACATGAACGCATCACCATGGAAAGGATGGCAACCTCCATGGAGGTGATAAGTCACCAGAGTGCAGAAAACATGGTGAGTGTTCTGAATAGAATGACATCTCTGGAGGAGTGATGGTCATCTATTGAACAGAGAAACCAGACCTTCATGGAAATCATTCTGAGTAGGACTGCCAGTGCAGATACGGGTCCCCAGGGGCCCCCTGAGGAGGACCTGACCCATGAGAGGGAAGTTGGTGGCAGACATCAAGGAAGTGGGGGCTCCTCTCCAAGCGCTCACACTTCCATGCCACTGCAGAGCCCTCGGTCAGAGCCCCACCAGAGTCCACACCCATCTGAGATCGGCGTCTCGACCCCTGCACAGCCGCAGGAGCAGCAGACTGTTGACGAGCCATCACAGGTTCGCAACCCCAGAGGACGCCCGCCAACGGTGTCGAGACAGGAGCAGCACGAAAGTGAGCAAGGGGCCTCCACATCTGCTGAAGCCACAGGGGAAGCCCCACGTAGGAGCACGCGTAAGAGAAAGATAATGCGCAAATAGTCACAAGGGTAGCCACTTGGGTGAAATTTGATGTTTTATGTTAAAAAGCCATCAGATGATTATTGTAAATAAAAAATCTGATGGCTACTGCTGTAGTTGTGGCATGTGTCATTTCGCGAATGGGACCTCCACATTGAGTGCTTAGGATTACTTGCAATTGTCAGTATGGTGGTCAAATTGCGAGGAATCCGCTGGTCCTTGGCCATTGTCGATGCTCAGGTAAGAAACTGCGAGGCAAAAGTGCTTGATTGGCTAGGCTAAGCAAATTTGCCAAAGATGAGTGCGTTCCTTGCATTCCGGGCAGCAATGTTCTCGCGTACTGCAGCTGCTGGTTGATGGGCCTCTGCAAGATGTTCCTTTTCATCCTCCTCCTCCTCCTCCTCCTCCTCATCTGAAGAGGATATGTGACGAGCCACTTGGTCCTCAGGAATCTACAAGCCACGACGCTGTGTCATGTTGTGAAGTGCACAGCAAACCACAATGATTATGGAGACCCTGGCTGCTGAGTACTGCAGGGCTCCACCTGATCTATCCAGGCATCTGAAGCGCATCTTCAGCAAACCGATGGTTTGCTCGATTATGGCTCTGGTGGGCATATGGCTGGAGTTGTAGCTCTCCTCAACTTCGTTGGATGGGCTCCTCAAAGGCATCATTAGCCACATCTTCAGGGGATAGCCCTTGTCTCCAAGTAGCCATCCGTTAAGTTGGTCTGGCAGACTGAATAGCAGAGGCACACTAGACTGGCGCTGTATGAAGGAGTCATGGCAACTGCCAGGGTACTTGGTACAAACATGCAAAATATCCTTCTTGTGGTCACACACCAGCTGAACGTTAAGGGAGTGGAAGCCCTTGCAGTTGACAAAAATACCTGCCCCCTTTCCCTGCCCCATACTTGCTTAAATACCTGTTACTTCTCCAACTTTTTCCAGTTCTGACGAAGGATCATAGACCTGAAACGTTAACTCTGTTTCTCTCTCAACGATGCTTTGCCTGACATGCTGAGTGTTTCCAGCATTTTCTGTTGTTGTTTCAGATTTTCAGCATCTGCAGTATTCTGCTACTGATTTAGTACCTCAGACATGCTCTTTACCTCCATGCATAGGTCTCCTTTTGTGTCCATAATCAGCCCCACCCCTCCTCTTACTACCCGCTTACTATTTATATGTCTACAGAAGACTTTTGGATTCCCTGTTATGTTAGCTGTCAATCTATTCTCATACTCTCTCTTTGCCCCTCTTATTTCCTTTTTCACTTCCCCTCTGAACTTTCTATATTCAGCCTGATTCTCACTTGTATTCTCAACCTGACATCTGTCAGATGCCCTCTATTTCTGCTTCATCTTACTCTCTATCTCTTTCGTCATCCAGGGAACTCTGACTTTGGTTGCCCTACCTTTTCTCCTCATGGGAATGTACCTCGACTGTACTGAACCATCTCCTCTTTAAAAGCAGCCCATTGTTCGATTACAGATTTGCCTGCCAATCTTTGATTCCAATTTACCTGGGCCAGATTCATTCTCAACCCACTGAAATTGACATTTCTCCAATTAAGTATTTTTACTCTAGATTGCTAATCTAAACCTTATGATACTATGAACACTGTTCCCTAAATGTTCCCCTACTGACACTTGCTCCACTTGACCCATCTCATTCCCCAGAACCAGATTGGGCTAGAAACGTACTGATCAAGAAAGTTCTGTTTAAAAAATTCAGAAATTCTTCCCTCTCTCTGCCCTTTACACTATTACTATCCAAGTCTATATTAGGATAATTGTGGACCCCCATTATCACTACTCTATAGTTCTTGCATCTCTCTGTAACTTCCCTGCAAATTTGCTTCTCTATACCCTCCCCACTAGTGATGTTGATTGAAGGATAAATATTGGCCAGGACATAGGGGATAACTCCCCTGCTCTTCTTCGAAATAGTGCCATGGGATCTTTTTCATCCACCCGAGAGAGCAGACGGGGCCTCGGTTTAACATCTCAACTGAAAGACAGAAGTACTGGAAATAGCAGCAATGGAGCTACTTATGTTGTAGGTGTTGAATCCGTAAATCTTAAGGTATGGTGTTCTTCAATAACTAGACGGAGGCTGTAGATTAACAATCAACAGGTGTTTACTGGAGGAGGGTAGTCTAAAGACTAACAGTACAGAGGCATGCTCAAGGCTTATATACAGGTGTGGTCACTGCCGGTACGACAGTGTACAGGAGCTGTAAAAGTAGTTCTCTCTTAAAGGTCACTACACTACAATTCCTCCCCTTTTAGATTAACAGTACCCATAACATTCAAATAACAGTTAACACTTTAACATGCACATTTAACTGAAATAGTCCATTCAGAGATTCAGTCTTTGGGGCGGCGTTCTGATCCTTTCTGGATAGCGCCTTTCCTGAGTGTCTTGTTCTTGGTGCGGAGGTGATTCTGGCCCCCTTTCGTCGGTTAGTTCATCAGTTTCCGCTGCTACTGTTTCTGGGGTAGATGCTACCGGTATGTCGGGTTCATCCCCAGGTACACGAGACATGGGGTTGACTCATTCCTGTGACGCTAGGATCTGGTCGATGTGGTGTCTCACAATGTTCTCCCCGACATCCACTGTGTACATTAATGGCCCTTGCCGTGTGCATATCGTTCCGGGTTGCCATTTCTCTGTTCGGTAGTCGCGGGCCAAGACTGGTTGTCCTACATTGAAGCTCCTTGTCGGCTTCTCATTGATGTGCTGGAATTGCTTATCCTCAACATTTCTTCGCACATTTGGTCTGAGCAAATCCAGACGAGATCTCAACCTTCGGTTAAAGAACATCATATCCGGGGCCTGGTTGGTAACTGCATGTGTCGCATTTCTGTAGGCTAACAGGAAATTGTCCACCTTATGCTGTAGTGGAATGTCATCATTGCACATGGCCCTTATTGCCTTTTCAAAGGTTTGTACGAACCTCTCAGCCAATCCATTTGTGGCTGGATTATACGGGGCGGATCTGTAATGCCTTACCCCAGTCCTTCTCATAAATTTCCGAAACTCTTCGGACACAAACTGTGGTCCGTTATCAGAGCAAATCTGCTCTGGCAAGCCGTTCCTGGCAAATATGGTCCGTAGGACTGCAATCGTTTTCTCTGTAGTGGCGGGGTCATTTTGATCACCTCAGGCCATTTCGAGTGCGCATCCACTGCTATTAAGAACATTGAGTTCATGAATGGACCAGCAAAATCAATATGCACCCGTTGCCATGGAGAGGAGGGCCACTCCCATGGGTGTAGAGGGGCATGTGGTGGTGCATTTTGGATCTTCTGGCATCCTGAGCAGCTCTTTGTTAGGTCCTCGATTTGTTGATCGATCCCCGGCCTCCACACATAAGCCCTAGCAAGGCTTTTCATTTTCACCCCTCCCAGATGGCCTTCGTGAAGCTCATTGAGCACTCTCTCCCTTAACTTGGGTGGAATTACCACTCGGGATCCACACATCACTGTCCCCTGGCATACTGACAGCTGTTCTCTTCTGGATGAGAATGCTGGCAACAGTGAGTCGCCATGTGTTGGCCATCCCTTCACCGTCAAATCATATACCCGAGAGAGTGTTGGATCATTTCGGGTCTCCTTCTCTATATCCGCGTTAGTTACCGGCAAGCGTTCAATTATCGACGAATAAAATATTTCGATAGGGTCCACTGCTGGTGCTTCCTCCACAGTAGGCAGTGGCAGGCGTGATAGCCCATCAGCGTTTCCATGCTGTTTCGTGCCCTTATACTCTATTTCATATTGGTTCGCCCCTAGAAAAAGGGACCATCTTTGTAGCCGTTGTGCAGTAATCACCGGAACGCCCTTCTTTGGAATAAAGATGGAGGCAAGTGGTTGGAGGTCAGTCAGCAAGGTGAACTTCTGCCCATGCAGATAGTGGTTGAATTTTTTTACTCCCCATACTAGGCTGAGGGCCTCCCTGTCAATCTGGGCGTAGTTGCGCTCGGCTAAGGTTAGTGACCGAGACGCAAAGGCTACTGGCCTCTCCAACCCGTCTGGGAATTTGTGCGACAACACCGCTCCAATACCATAGGGTGATGCATCACACGCCAACCGAATTGGTAGTGCTGGGTTGAAATGGGCCAACACCTCTTTTGATGTGATCAATTCTTTGCACTTCTGGAAAGCTCGTTTACATTCGTCATTCCACTTCCATGGTACCCCTGTTTGCAGTAGGGTGTTCAGTGGGTGTAATACTGTAGACAAATTTGGTAAGAACTTATGGTAGTAGTTCACCAGCCCGAGGAACGACCTCAGTTGTGACACATTTTCCGGTGCTGGAGCCTTGACTACTGCCTCAATCTTTTCAGGGGACTTATGTAACCCCTCTTCATCAATAATGTGGCCAAAATACGAGATCTGCTTCTGGAAAAACTCGCACGTGTGGCGATTAGCTCGTAGCCCATATTCCTTTAATCTAGTGAGCACCTTCTCCAGGTTGGCAAGGTGATCACTGTCATTTTCGCCCGTGACCAGGATGTCGTCCAAATAACACTGGGTCCCTGAAATCCCTTGCAGGACTTGATCCATTGCCCTTTGCCAAATAGCCGGAGCCGATGCTACCCCGAACACCAGCCGGTTGTATTGGTAGAGACCTTTATGAGTGTTGATCATGAGGTATTGTTTCGAGGCTTCTTCTACCTCCATTTGCAGGTACGCCTGGGCCAGATCAATCTTAGTGAAGCGTTTACCTCCAGACAGCGAGGCGAAAATATCTTCAACCCGTGGAAGCAGATATTGTACCGTGTGAAGGACTGGGTTCACTGTCACATTAAAATCCCCACAGATGCAGACCTTCTTTGGTTCCCCAGGCATATTACTCAATGACCTCTTCATTACAGGAACAATGGGTGTAGCCCACTCGCTCCAGTCCACTTTGGACAGTACTCCTGAACGTTCCAAACCTTCCAGCTCTGCTTCGACGGCTGGTCGGATCGCATAAGGCACCGGTCTGGCCTTAAAAAACTTTGGGCTTGCATTTTCCTCTCTTTTAATCGTCGCTGTTATGCCTTTTAGTGTTCCGAGTCCCTCCTGGAACACTTCTTGTGCGTCAGTTAGCATTTTTGACAGTCGTCCAGGTGTGACGTCGTCATCATTTTTGGCCTCAACCTTCAGTGCCTGTATGGAATGCCAATCTAATTGTATCTTCCGGATCCATTCACGTCCTCCATCTGGCAATACATATAGGTCCATTTTTGGTATTTCCTGGCCTTTGCATATCACGTTCACGCTTATTTTTCCTTTGGGGTAGACTTTTTGCCCCGTGTACATCTTCAAACAGTCTCTGTAGCTTTCAAGGGTATATGTGAGAATAGCCGCTTGTAGTCCCTTCAGTTTATGACTGTTAGGGCTGATCCTGTGTCCAATTCCATTTTCACTTGGACTCCGTCTATCTTGAGTGTGTCCCAGATAGTCTGGTGATCCTCCATTTTGATTACATTATGTAGTTTCAGCCAACCCAGCTCCTTGCTTCCGGAATCTGTTTCACTTTTCTGTTCGTCTGAACTACTGTCCATCACCTTATTTACCTTTTCGTACATCTCCTGTGGAGATTTCTTGCTGCTGGTTTTCTTCCCTGACCTGCAGACTCTTGCTATGTGTCCTGCTTTTCCACACTGTCTGCACACTTGGTCTTTGAACCAACAATCCTTCTGGTCATGTGTTGTTCTACCGCAGCGATAACACTTTCCTGCTCCATATGACATTTCATTGATGCCATATTCTTGAGGTCTCCGTTGTATCTCTGCAGCGCCCCGTGCGGCTGCTTCATGTGATACTGCCATGCTGAAAGCTTTGTCCAGCGTAAGATTCTTTTCTGATAGAAGCCGTTTCTGGGTTCCTTCACTTTGAAGCCCACACACAAACTTGTCCCTTAACGTATCTGCTAGTCCCACTCCAAACAGGCAGTGTTTCGATAGCTTGCGCAGTTCCGTTAAATACTCAGCATTACTTTCGTCTTTCTGCTGGTTCCTTTTGTGGAACTTAAATCTTTCTGCTATCAGCAGCAGTGTGGGGTTTAAGTGGTCCTGTAGGATTTCCACTATGCTTTCGAAATCCTTATCCACTGGCTTCTCTGGGTTTATTAGGTTTCACAGTAAGCCATACGTTTTTGCACCCATGGAATTCAACAAAACCAGTGCTTTCCTGGCATCTGGCACTTCATTCGCCTTGCAGTACATCTCAATGCGTTCCACATATGTCGCCCAATCTTCGACTTCATTGTCGAACGCAGTGACACTGCCACTTTTCAGCATCCCTGGGTGTGGTTAGACTTTCAAAAATGGCGTCTCCCACGCTCTCCCTTCTTCTCCGCTGGCTCAAAATGGCATCTCCCGCGCTTTCCTTTCTTCCCGCGCTCGCCCTTCTTCTCCACTGCGGCTTCAAAAATGGCGTCTCCCACACTCTCCCTTCTTCTCCGCAGCTCAAATGGCGCGCTCTCCCTTCTTCTCCGCGGCTCAAATGGCATCTCCCGTGCTCCCTTTCTTTCCCCGCGGGCGCTGCTCAGCCCTTGAGCCCTGGCTGCGCTCTGCGCATTCTCCTGTGCGCCTCTCTCGTTGCCGCCGCCGCTCGGTCCTGAACCCCGGCTGTGCTTTACCCTCTCTCTCTTTTTGTTTTCCGTCGACGCCACTCGGTCTTCAATCCCCGGCTGCGCCCTGTGCGCTCTACCCTCTGTCTTACCCCGTCGACGCTGCTCGGCCTTTTCTGTGCCGTCGGTCGGCTCCAGCCGCCGCTGTCCGGGAAGGGTCTGTGCTGTACCTGTTGCCAGTCTGTTGCTGGATCGTCGTGGCTGGAGAACCAAGCCCAGCTCTCAACAGCCTCCCCTGCGATGTTCACTCTCTCTGCCGGATGACTGGGCGGTTGCTCGTGGTCGATGCCCGTGCTTCTGGCCTCGACTTTCTTCCACCGTCCTCCCGGAGCGAATCCTTGGAAGGAAATGCAGAGTTGCAGGTAGATTCGAATCGACCTCGTCGCCACTGTTGAATCCGTAAATCTTAAGGTATGGTGTTCTTCAATAACTAGACGGAGGCTGTAGATTAACAATCAACAGGTGTTTACTGGAGGAGGGTAGTCTAAAGACTAACAGTACAGATGCCTGCTCAAGGCTTATATACAGGTGTGGTCACTGCCGGTACTACAGTATACAGGAGCTGTAAAAGTAGTTCTCTCTTAAAGGTACATACACTACAGTAGGTGCTGTGTGTAACTGATGAGCCAATAAAAGCAGTCGCTTACAAAAATACTATTCCGCTAACAGGTCTTCAATGAAAAGTGTCATTTACTTTATTGAAACATTTTGTATTCTGTTAGCCTGGACAAATAAACAAAACCATTACAGAAGAAAATTAGTTGCACGTACAGATCATTAACTAAATAGGTACTTTTCAAGAAAAACACTAGGGCCTAGAAATTGGGTTTTGGCTTAGCCAGGGCTTTAGCGCCGGAAATTAGTGCCGGCGCTAAGTCCCCTGCGCGCGCCAAAAATTCAGTGGCGCCGCGCCCAAACGGCTGCCAGCGCTACTGAGGGGTCTTAGCGCCTGGAAAAGGGCGCTAACTGCCGTTTCGCGCCGCAATTCCGGCGCTGCGGCACCCGATGCGGTGCGGCAGGCTGGGGAAGTGCAGGCCTCCTCCTTCCGTTAAGGAGGAGCTGCCTGCACCCGGCCGCGGCCCGCGCAAATCTGCTTAAAAATGAGCCCGGCACCTCGGACAAGTGCCGGGCTTGCATCTGTTCCGGGGGGTGCGGGGGGGGGGGAGAAGTCCGGGGAGGGAGCTGCGGGCAGGCGGCCGGCGGGAAAGCGGCCGGCCGCCGCGGGGCCTTTAATGCGCCGGCGCTAACTGCAGTAAGGCACCTCTGACAAAACGCTGGTTGCGGCTGCCACGGGCGAGGCGGCCACAACTCAATTTCGGACTTCGGGCGGGTTACCACGGCAACCGGGATGCTGCGCACACCGATGACGTCATCGGTGCCGGCGCAGCGCTACCGGAGCAACGCCGATTTAGGGCCCCAGGGAATTTCACTACTGGCCATAACTCCGGCGCAAGGCCCTCTGGCGCCTCAAATGAGGCGCTAAGGCTACTGAATTTTCAGCCGTAGGACTGTAAAGATTCATTCTGCACTGTGAAATGAAGCTGGAACTATAAAGCTATTCAGAGACTCTGAAGTTTTACAAGTTACTTGGCATAGCCATTAAGTGGATTATTACTTGACAGACTGCAACAAGGTCAAATTCGATTAAAGTCCTCAAACAACACAAATTACATTCAGAAGGGAGTGTATTTTTCCTCTGCTATCCTGCCCCAAATTGAGTGTGATAGCATGTAGAAAACATGGTGAAATTAGGTGGCGAGGTTTACCTTTGCATTCTCTGTAGTGGCCTCCTCTCATTCTGTAATGGCCCTAAAATCTCAACAGCCTGAGGCCTTCAATATGAAATGCAACAAACTCTTCTGTCCCTCTAATTTTGACTCCCACCTCTTCTTGGGCAGCAGTGGCTATCTTCCTTCTGAGCAGCGGCGGGCTCCTGCTTGGTAGCAGGGATCCCGTTGGGAGTCTGCCCAGTGTCTCTCCACCTAAAGAAAGCCTGTGGCCCAGACAACATCAAAAATGAAATGCTCAAGTTCAGCAATATGGAGATGCAGGGTGCGGTACTCAAATTATTCAACATCATATTACGTTCAGGCTGTTTTCCCGATATCTGGTGCCAAGGACTAATCTCCCCCATATATAAAAGTGGAAACAAATCAGACCCAAATAACTACCGCGGCATCTGTGTCAACAGTTGTCTAGGGAAGTTATTCTGCAGTATTCTAAATAGTAGATTACTTGATTTTCTTAACAAACATAATATCCTCAGAAAAAACCAAATAGGCTTTCTTCCAAAACACCGCACCGCCGACCATATCTATACCCTTCACACCCTCATTGAAAAACATATACACCAAACAAAAAATGGGAAAATATTCGCCTGTTTCATCGACTTCAAGAAAGCCTTTGACTCTATATGGCACGAAGGGCTCTATTATAAACTTCTTCAGTGTGGAATAGGGGGCAAAGTCTATGACCTTATTAAATCAATGTATCTGAAAAACAAATGCGGGGTCAAAATTGGAGACAAACGCACCGATTTCTTCACCCAGAGAAGAGGCGTCCGGCAGGGCTGCAATTTGAGCCCGACCCTGTTCAACATATACATAAATGAATTAGCAGACATGCTGGAGCAAAGCGAGTCACCAGGTCTCCGTCTCCTGGATGGAGAAGTGAAATCCCTGTTCTATGCGGACGACCTGGTTCTGCTGTCTCCCACAGAACAGGGATTACAGCAACAACTAGACCTACTCGACAAATACTGCCAAAATTGGGCTCTAACAGTAAATCTAAAAAAAACCAACATCATGATTTTTCAAAAAAGGCCCAGATGTCAGGAAAACAAATACCAGTTTACCCTCAGTGATACCACTATAGGACACACTATGAGCTACACCTACCTTGGTCTAACTATTACAGCATCAGGGAGCTTCAACATAGCAGTGAATGCACTAAAAGAAAAAGCCCGAAGAGCCCTATATGCAATAAAAAGAAAATTCTACAACATCCAAATCCCAATCAAAATCTGTCTCAAAATATTTGACAGCATAATCCTGCCCATTGCACTGTACGGTAGTGAAGTATGGGGCCCGCTAAATCACCAAAGCTACACTAAATGGGAAAAACACACAATAGAAGCCCTACATGCAGAATTCTGCCGAAGCATCCTTCGCATCCAAAGAAAAACGCCAACAAATGCATGCAGAGCCGAACTAGGCAGATACCCACTGATAATAAACATCCAAAAACGAGCACTAAACTTCCTAAATCACCTCAAATCTAGCTCCCCAGACACCCTTCATTTCAAAGCCTTTCAGACGCAAGAGCTAAACCCAGAAAAGAGTCCCCTGAGTCAGCTGCTACTGAAACTAAGTACTCAGCCGGACCCTGACCAGCCCCAGACCAACACAGCCGTCCAAACACCAATCCGAGTGAACCAAATCATTAAACAATGCAAAGAAACCTACCTGGAACATTGGAACAAAATAACCGAAAGCCAAAGCAGATTAGAATGTTACCGGGCCCTAAAAAGAGAATATAAACTGGCAGACTACCTCACGACCATCAGAGACACAAAACAGAGACAGACCCTCACCAGGTACAGACTAAGCGACCACCAACTGGAAATTGAAAAAGGCAGATACAAGAAATCCTGGCAGCCTAGAGAGAATAGAATATGCGATCAATGTCTGGCCGGCGAGGTTGAAACAGAAATGCATTTCCTCCTAAAATGCGAAAAATTCAACACATCAAGAAACATATTATTCAACAAGCTAAGCCAAACAACCCCAGATTTCAAGGAATTAGATGACCTGTCAAAATTGAGATTAGTCCTAGGAGAAGGAGACAGACCATACCTTGGGGCCAAATATGTAACAACATGTCACAACCTGAGGACTGTTTAAAATTAAGACTGTTTAAAATTAATATTGAACGTACCAAATGAAGTACAAAGACTGTTTAAAATTAATATTGTTTAAAAGTAATATTGTATGTACCCAACAAATGTCAAACCGATTGACACCTACAGAATGTTTGAAAATGTACCTTTTTGCTATGTAAGCTTTGGCAATATGGTTCTCTGTAAACTTTCATGCCAATAAAGCATTTGAATTTGAATTTGAAATTTGAATTTGATTTGTAACTAATCAGCTCTGACCCAGGAAAATGGGTCAGGGTGGCAGCAGCAGGTGGAAGTACTGCCTTGATCCTCCTCCAGTGCAAAGAGGAAAATACAAGCCAATGTGTCTGTGTGTGTATAAATTTTTATTTTCCTCAAATTGCAGAAAGGCCATAAACTATCATAATATTGAGTGGTTATCTTTTGGCACTTACTTAGCCTCAGGAAAAAAAAACCTGACATGCTGGGAGCAGCTGTCTAAAAGATATCAGCCCGCTTCAGTGCTAAGTCTCTAAGGTACATAGAAATGAACCATTCACAAACTGAAACCATCAGAATCACTCAATTTAATGAATCTAGAGCTGTCTTGACCAGTCCATATTCTGGGCAAGCACATTCTCTTTAACCAAATGAGTATTGTTAGGAGTATTCCTTTTAACCGTTTGTCCAAATGCAGAAACATCTCATGCCTGGGTTTGCAATGATGATTCATACATTTGTTTTCTCTCATGGTCAAGTAATGAGGAACATAGAAACAGGGGTAGGCCATTCAGCCCCTTGAACCTGTTCTGCCATTCAATGAGATCATGACTGATCTGTACCCTAACTCCATCCACCTGCCTTGGCTCCATATCCCTTTATACCCTTGACTAGCAAAAATCTATCAATCACAGATTAATTTTTTTAAATTAAGCTATTATCTACTGCTTGTTGTGGGTGAGAGTTCCACACTTCTACCACCCTTTGTGTGAAGAAGTGTTTCCTAACTTCTCTCCTGAACGCCTGGCTCTGATTTTAAGGTTATGTCCCTTTGACCTAACTCCCTCCACCAGCATAAAAAGTTTTTCTCTATCTACCCTATAAACTCCTTTCAAAATCCTAAAAATCACAATCAAATCATCCCTTAGCATTCCATATTCCAGGGAATACAAGCCTAGTTTATGTAATCTCTCCTCATAACTTAACCCTTGGAGCCCTGGTAACATTCTGATGAATCTGCACTGCACTCCTTCCAAGGCCAATATGTCCTTTGTAAGCTGCGGTGCCCAGAACTGTACACAATAATCCAGATGTGCTCTAACCAGGTCTTTGTATAGATGTAGCAAAACGTCCTCCCCTTTAAATTCTAGCCCTCTAGTTATGAAGGGAAGGGTTGTATGAGTATGTGCCTATTTTGCTGAATGGTGCAGCATGTGGGAGGGAATGCATTCATATTCTCTGTCATTTTAGGGAGACATCAGTGGAGCTGAATCTTCATCTGAGCTGGAATTTAGACAAATTGTGAAGAAACCTAAGTTCCCATTCCTAAAATGTATTTGTTAACTTTACCTTAGGGTTTTGTCATGCATATAATCATGTGCCGGCTAATGATATAAACTATATGTAAGATTTTTGGTTTCATCTTTCTGATGAATTTATCATTATTTTTTTTCCAAATATCTTTATATAGTACTACAGTTTGTGTTACAAGCACAAAATATCATTAAACTTATCTCTTGATTGAGATATTTATATACACAAGCTCATGTATTTCATGCAAAATTAGAGCAAATTCTAAATTACTAGTAGATCTGTTGCTAATGGACAGCCTGCAACACGGGCTGGGAAGTGAAGCAATCAGCTGGATGAAGGGCAAGAAACGTGCATAAAGCCCAGAAAAACATTCTAATTATATACGTGCGTAACCAGAAAATATCACACATACACATGCCAGCGATGGGCAACAAAGCAGCAGTGAGGAGCACTGATCTCAAGTCATGCATGCACAGAGGCTCCAGAAACATTGCAACCCAAGGCCCAGCTGAAGGATTAAAGTTTCAAGAGTACAGCTTTAACGAGCCTTAGGCGCCTGCGAGTGAAATCCTATACCAGGGAAAGACGTTGGAGGGAGTTGAGGTATGGTAAGTTTTATAAAATGTTTTTCAGAATTGCTGAAGTTTTGATGTACTTTTTCTTTTATAAATGTTATTATTCGGTATATAAGTGGAGTGAGTGGGTTAGCAAGATGGCTGCCCAAAGGACTTTGAGAATAAGAATTCAAGGATGCGATTGATTCCTTTTTTTTCTGAATAGGGTTTTTTGGAGAGAGAGCCAAGTGTATTTTATGCATTTGTGATGAGCTCCTTTTAATGACTGTGAAATTTGAGGCAATTGGTCTGTTTTGTGCCTTGTAGACACTTCAGGTACGTTCCCAAACCTGTTGGAGATGCACCAGGTGCATTTTTAAAATTATATCGATAGATCAATGTATTTATAATACAACAACCTCCATGTTTTGGCTCCAATACTCATCATTGATTATCTTAGCAGACCACATCACATTCTTCAACAACAGTTGCTGTTATTTTATTATTGAATCCAACATATTTACATATATTTTTGTTCCAAAGACATTTGTAGGTTGGAATGTTTACCAGAGGGCTGTGGAGGCTCAGTCGTTGAGTATATTCAGGACAGAGAGCAATAGATTTTTGGATATTAAGGGAATCAAGGGATATGGATATAGTGCAGGAAAGTGGAATTGAGGTAGAAGATCAGCCATGATCTTATTGAAATGCGGAGCAGGCTCCAGGGGCCAAATGGCCTACTCCTGTTCCTATTTCTTATGTTCTTAAAAAGAGAATTCCACGCTAATCGTGGTTGCTATAGTTACCACTATGTAGTGTGTATATAGTCGATGCATTTAAGGGGAAGTTAGATAAGTGCATGAGGGAGAAAGGAATAGGTTATGCTGATAGGGTTAGATGAATAGGGTGGGAGGGGGCTTGTGCGGAGCATAAACACCAGCATAGACCAGTTGGGCTGAATGGCCTGTCTCTGTGCTGTAAATTCTATGTAATGAACTGCCTTTGTTTCATTGTTAATATACAAAATGAAATGAACTGAATACAATAGATTACTGCCAATATAAACAAACTAAATCTGGTTTTATTGGAAAGTCTTTCTGAAGAATCTAAAATGTTTCGATTGGAATTGTCTTCCTGAGCGTGTATAGCAGTACATTCTCCTTTTCTGTTGAAACAGTGCTGCAAGGTGAGTGCACAGAAGGTGACATGTTAATTTCAAGCCTCTATGGTGTCATTATATTGGTCTTTATATAGCCTCCACAGTTTCAACACCTGTCCCTTAAACCTTTCATCCTGGTGTCTTACTATTATTGCTTTTGATTTTATGGGATGTTTTTCTTGGAGAAAATGTATCCCACAGAGCACAAAATATACATTTATTATCCTCACTATATTTATTTAGAATTCCTGTAGGAAATAATGCATTTACAATGTTAGTTAACGTCTTCAGTGGTGTATGACGAGGCTTTAACAGCTTCTTAGCGTTGGGTTGATCTGTCGTATTCTATTAGTTTAGTTGGAAGCATCTCTATGGGCTGGATTTTGTCAACGGGGGCGCGTTGGGGGCGGGACTGCTGGTTTTCGAGTTTCAGTCCTGCCCCCAATGACGTCTGACCAACCCACGCTATTTTCCCTTGATTGACCTTGTTAAGCCCGCCCTGTGGGCTTACCGGCCAATTAAGGGAAAGCCAGTGACAGAGGACGTCAGCCTATGGCGTTTCATCTGTCGAAAATTTTTTGACAGATGAATTGTCAGCATTTGACAGCTTTGAGAAGCTGTCAAACACTGACAATCTCTGTTCTAAGGTGAGCTCTTGCACGGAAGGCTCACCAATACCTCTCTCCTCAGCAGAAAGCAGATGGCTGCTACATCTGAGAATGCAGCAGTCATTCTATCATCTATGCCATTGAGATGAGGCACCTCCGGATCCTCAAAGGTTGAAGCCTGCAGGAAGAAGCAAAGGTAAGGATGTTGGGATCGATAGAAATCAACAGGCTCTGAGACTTTTGTTGTAGCAAAGGCAAAACGTGTCTTACTTTATTCACTCTCCATGAGGACTCAGGGTCTCAGCCCCGTTGCAGGGGCTATGACGTCATCACATTACCGACGCATGACGTCATCGCGCTACTGATGCTCTTAAAGGGACCCTGCCCTGATAACGCAACCAAGTACATACATATAACAACATTGGCTATACATAGTGAATTATTGTGTTTAGGTACATATAACAACATTGGCTGTACATTGTGTTATTGTCCCGATGTGGTCTCCACCAAAAGGAAACTTTTTCCAACACTTTACACACACCTCTCATAATTACCTCTCCACACTTGCACCCATCACTCACCTCTACAGCGGACTTTTCAATCCCTCTCAGCCCCGCAGACCCACTGCTCGCCTCGCTGACCCTGGCGAGGTTCGCAGCTGTCTGGAAGCCCGTACTTGCAGGGGTTAAATGTGGGTAAGCCTCAAAACTGCCTGTTAACTACCTGTTAACAGGCAGTTAATTGGCTCTAATCCCCGACCTGTCTCCCGGGAAGATGGCACGGAGGCGGGTTGGGAGCGGGGTCGGTACCCGCTCCCAGTTTCTGCCATTTTCCCAGCAGTCCCGCCTCCATACCCTCCTCCCCAGGGCTGGGAAAATTCCCCCCACGTGTTCACTGATGATTGTGGAAGATTTTGAGGATGGAATGCATCCATGTTACTGACAGTCCAGGAGGCTTTCACCCAAGCCTGCAATTATTAGAAATTCAGTTTAATGCATATTAGAATTTTCAGGACTGTCAATCCCTAAATATATCATCTTAGAACATTTCTCATATTCCACACCTACCTGCCATTTTCCAGCACATTACAATAACTAAAGCTGAAGTTAATTTTCATTAATTCATTCAAATTGGTCTATAATTTTGTAGACTAATGAGCACATGCTCCACAAATGTAATGAGTATTTTAACAAGATGTGGAGTAAATTATTAAATTATCAAATAGTTAAAATAAACATTCTCCTCCCCCACAACTGGTGTTATTGAAAGTCATAAGCTGTTTCAGAAATTTCACTATAGTTTCAATAGAGCAGAGTTTTATTCCTTTGAATTGTCAGTAAGTATCATAAGCACCCTAATGTGCGATACTAAAACTGTATTGGCACAGAAGATAAAAAGCATCTACCTTATTCTCCTTCCATATTTGTAGCAGTGTATTTACTGTTCCATGCTGTGAGGAAGGGATTGGGCAAAGCCCATTCATGGCACTGCAAATACTTACCAGTGTTATTCTGACATATTGCTGATGTCACTTGGACATTGGCACATCTCCAGAAATCATGCACGGCATTACCCTAAGTTGGGAACTGTGGCATCCTCTGGGAAGTGCCATTAGAAGGATTGTACAGAATCATTGCCCTTTTGCATAAACCTCCTTATTATGCCAAAGCACATTTATCTTGACGGTGGAGGCAATAGCTGAAGAGCAGCAATCAAATGCTGAACTGTCCAGCCCAAGGTGCTTCTCTACTGTTAGAGGATTTTTCAGTTGGGTTGGCAGCCGCAAACGTAGACAATCACCCTATTCTCCTACACTCTAGCCACCCAGTGTTTCATTTATTTAACATAATGTGGATACAATAGACTATCACAAAATAAGTGATTACTTCTTTTATAACGGCTGCTAAATTGCATAATGATGTTTCTGTGTCAGATGGCACTGGAACAGTAAATCGAATGAAAAACTTCTGCTGTTCATGGAGGCCATGGGATTGATATGAAGAACTCTAATGACCAAATGGGTGGCATCTACAACACCCTTCACTCAAGAGACCTCAGCCACCCAGTGAAAGCTATGTCCCTGATCAACTGCCCTTCCTTTCCACAAGAAAAGTGATGAAGGTGCTATTCCTTGTAAACATAGTGGTTATCACTTGCTTGATACAGGTATGCACTTTAGATTGCTTGATGTGACAGGCGTCTCTTGTGATGGACTGGTAGTTTGATGTGGCAATGGCATTAAAACTTCATGATGTGGAAACCTTCCTCTCTTTGGGAAGAGCCATCCCTTTTCCAGATCTATTCTGCAGGTTATCAGTATCTGTTTGGCCCAGTTGGTAGCAGTCTCGCTTTTAAGTCAGAAGGTTATGGACTCAAGCATATAATCTAAGATGGCACTTCAGTGCAATACTGATGGAGTGCTGTTTTTTTTTGGGTGCGGGTGGGGGGAAATCTTTTGAACGAGACATTAAACCAAGGCTCTGTCTGCCTGTTCAAGTGGACAAAGAAAACCCGTACGACCAGATTTAGGAACAGCTTCTTTCCCAGGGCTGTCATCCTACTGAACTCCACAAATAAACTCTAAAGCCTGCACATCTGCCAATGCACTTTATTATGGTTATGTTTATGTTAATGTATTACAAGCCAAATGTATGTTGAATGTTTAAATGTCTTAATCTAAATGTACACTCTCGGGAGCCGCAAGCCGACATTTCGTTGTACTGCACTTGTGCACTAACAATGACAATAAAAGTTGATTTGATTTGATTTGATTATTGGAAGCAGTGGAGGGAATTCTCCTGGTGGCCTAGCCATCATTCCTCCCCAGTTAGCATCAATAAAAGTAAATAATTTGGTCGTTCATTTATTTGCTGTGTGTAGGTCCTTGCTGTGTGCACATTGGCTGCCATGTTTCCCTACGTAATAACTGACTGCAATTCAAAATTAAAATGCTTTATGACATCCTAAGAATATGAAAAATACCATATACTGTAATTACAAGTTTTTCTTTGTTTTATATCCAGTAGCAGTTGATTTAACTCTGTGGCATTGCCCTTGTGAAACAGAAACAGTAAAAGCTGGTCTCCTCGCACTTGTCCGGGTAGGTATTGCAGGTTCTATAACTATATAAGTGATAGGTGCAGATAAAATACTTCAGGTATTGTTGCAACTGGTGAACCTGTCATCCTTATCTGAGTCATGCAGTGCTATTGGAACTGCCAAAGGAATTCGAAGCCCTGCCACTTTATATGTTGCTATTTAAATGGTAGTAACAACCAAGAATAATGAAGAAAAGTATTGGCAGAATAAAAGAACACAAATACTGAGCTACCTACCAAAAATAATGCTTGAAGAATTACGTAGCAACATCTAACAAAAAGCACAAGAAAATCAAAAACTCTTCATAACAACTATGTAACATTAACCTACTTTTAAGAAGTCCACTTAAACAGGCCAAGCCTCTGATCCTGAATCAACTGGTTGATATAAACAAGTTGTACTCCATGGACAGCATCTCCCCTGAAGTCTGGAAATTTAGTGAAGGACCCAATTTAAATTATAATTACATTTAAATCAGGCTCACGGTTGCCAATATTGTGGCCTCATTTTGTCTCCCAAGTTGCTTGCAGAAAATTGGACCTTACGGAATTCAGGTGTGCAAGGTCAGAGGCCCGATTTTCCAACCAGCATCAATCAGCAAGGCTCTGGGCCACAGCTGGACCTTCACAAAATTGGGACTTTTTAACTTTTGTCTGCATAATTTTGATCCAAAGGCATAATGGCCCAGAAATTTGGGTCGGGGGCTTCCCACGGGTGTAAGCCCCCAACTTGCACTTACCTTGCGTGCCGGCCGTTGTGCTGTGGGCCCGCGTGGAATTGCGATCGTGGGCCTGCTCCAACTGCCGACGCGCAGTGCTTGCGTATCCCAGGGGCGCAGTTAGTTCGATGCATCCCCTGGGATCACGTGGGCCATGGGGAGCCAATGGCAGCAGGGAATGCCCATTCATAAGTTTGACAGGAAGTGCTGTCAAAACTTATAAATTCTATGGGCCCCAAAACATCACTAAATCTTCAAATAAATTTTTTTTTAAATCACATTTTTTAAATAAACTATAAATTACATGAAATAACTATTTTAAACAATAATTTAAATTTTTGAAAAAAATAATTTTATTTTCTAACGGGGCTAAAAATAAACTTACCTTTCTTTAAAGTATTTAACAATAATAAACCTGTGGAAAAAATGTTTTAATTTTAATTAATTCACCACTTACCTTGTTAAAAGCAGGCCTTGAGACTGCTTTTTACATGTCTAACTCCTGCAGACTTACCCTCCCGGGAAAACCTGCAAAAAAAACGTAAGTTCGATGCGCACACGCAGCCTCTCCTGCGTACGCGTTCCACCTCTTAACCCCTGCTTTCAGGGGAACAGAAGCGCCGGTTTCCCGCTCATGCGCAGTGCATGCAGGAAACTGGCACTTCCATTGGGCCTACGGGTGAGTACCCCGTGCGTACTCACCCGTGGAAACCTGAAGTTCTGGAGTATTATTTTCCACCTTTCAAAGAAGTCGCGGGAAGACAGTTGGAATCCTAAGTGAACTTCAGTGTTCAGCACTTTGGCTAGGGGAAAATTGTTAATCCTAAACATGATATTCCGGCCACAACTCATGTAAGGGCACAAGTTTTGGATCAGAGGAGAATCAATCTGCTTATGAAGCTGTCTTTTTACCAATGGACATCAGATAGATATGTTGAGAGAAATTGCAAACTGTAACAAACTAATATTTGCACCAATACCCACAAAATCATCAATATCTGGATTATCAGTTTTGTGTTTCAAATGCAGAGAAGAAGAAATGGAAGGCACTTGTGGTGCCATAGTTGGGAACAGGATCGTAAGGAGGTATAGCTTGAGATGATCACACACTGGATGAAACATAACTTTTTGAATATAACTTGCTAGGAAGAGTGAGAGACAACATTGCCCAGAAATTTGATGGTGCTAAGTGGGCACCTAAGCATCCAATATGGCAGCAAGCATGTGTGCTCATTACATGCTTGAAGTGCGCCACCCGCTGTATTGGTGAAGGCAGAAAGGAGGCATCCAGGAAAAGTGCCTAATACAGGCATTAGGACCTCGGCCTAATGCTTGTTTCGTGCTCCCAGTGCAATATTGGGCTGACCTGAATGCAGCCTGTGCCAGGTACTGCTTCATTTGTCACATTTTTGAGTGCCCATGGCATGCAACCTACCGATATCAGACAGAGACTAAACATGGCCTGTTCCCCTCAGACAGGATCATCTTCTGCTATGCCACACACCTGGTACAATATCATTCCCAAATGCTTTGCAAATTGACAGCCTGTTTCAATTAGCTATTCAATTTGTGGTCCTTTACAGGACACACTATGTAATGCAATAAAGTAACCGTGATGGAATGGTGAGACAACAGTATTGATTAGGACCTGAAGAACCTCTGCAAGTGAAAAACTGAGTACAACAAACACATTGCATGTTCAACCCACTTAAATGGATATTGCAATAGATATACAAACTCCTATCCTCAGAGTGAATTTTATAAACAAATTGCTAATTCAGTCTAATTACCATCAGAAAATACCAAAGAAGCAAATGTTCAAGAGTGGTCTGCACAGAGTGATCTTAAACAGAGTGGGGTCGATTTTAACTCAGGTGCGGGGAATTGGTGGTTTCCCCGAATTTAGTGATTCTGACATGATTGTAAATGGGTCTGTGGGATTGATGCAAATTTAACACAGTTGGCAAATTGATTTCCAGCGTGTGGGAAGACTTGGCAATTGAGTATTTCCAGTCAGAAAGTCGCAGAATATGATGTCATCATTGCTGCTGCTTTTAGGGCCCACAGCAAGCCTTGCCTCCTCTGCAGGCTTCCAACCTTCAACATTAAGATGGCACAGGAGCCTGCAGGAGGAATGGCCAGCGGGAGGGCCAGATCTGCACCCAAATTTGATGAGGCTTCACTACAGGCATTACTGGATGGTGCTAGGGCCCACAGGGAGGTCCTCTTCCCTTCTTCAGTGAGGAGGAGGCCTCCTAGCCAGACCAAGGCTGTGTGGCTAGAGGTGGCAGGTCAAGTCAACTGCTTGGGGCTTACACGAAGAACGTGGTTGCAGTGCAGGACAAGATTCCATGACCTTCTTCGCACTGGAAAAGTAAGTACTGTATGATGTTTCCATCACCCTCAATCTGATCCCCATTGCCTTTCCTCACCAGCACTCAGCTTTAGCAATCTCTTCCTGCACATCCCACTTGATGCTTACATCCATGCACCCTTACCCATTCCCTCTCTCTCTATGCTCACATTCACAGAACTATGCCACCATGCAGCCCTCACACTCCCTCTCACTCTGATGCTTTGAACACAACTGACAACACACAGGGAGGGCCCTTGGTATTGCAACCTCACTCCATCTATGTCTCCTTCTAAGTATCTATGCTATGCAATCTCTGCACTCACTCCTTCATTCTCACTCAACCTTCACTTGTCTCCCTCATTGCAGGAAAAGAGGGCTCACAACAGGAGAGAGCAAGCCAGGACAGGAGGAGAGGACAGGAGGCCCTCATTAGCCCAGCTCACCCCCTGGGAGAAAGGCATCCTGGAGATTGCTGGGGCTGACGAAATGTGGACGTTGGGGAAGGATAGGCAGGAGCATCCCCGCAAGCTGGTGACAGAATAGTTTTCCATCTCTCTCATTGGCATTGCATGAGTCACTGATAATGATTCTGAAGCTACATCATATGGACTTATGATCACCTGCAAAATGCAATGTGCATGTAACCTTAGCATCACATCTCTAACTTTTTCCTTGACTCCCCCACAGGACCATCGAGAGCCCCCGTCCCCACGGTGCAGGAGGAAGAGCCAGAGCAGCCAGACCCCTCAGAGGAATCTGCAACCTCTGAGGGCGCAGCGTCATCACAAATAAGCGCACCCAGCACCAGCGCAGGCACTCACACCTCGGTGGGACCTTCGGGACATAGAGTAGTCACCTGGTGTATCACAGCTCACAAGTGAGCATCAGCAGATTGTGGAGATAGGGACAGCAGTGGAGAGTCCTCGTCGGAGGGCGCAGGACTCTGCCAGCTCAGCTCAACTGTATGTCGACCCTTTGCCTCTGGGTCCATCATTAAGATCAGAGGTGATGGAACTCCAGGCACAGATGCAGGAGTCTCTGGCAGGTTTTGTTTCTAGGGTCGCTGCGAGTGTGGAGCAAATGGAGGAGTCCATTGCGAACATGAGCAGAGCTTTTGTGGAATCATTGGCGCATGAATGCATCAACACGGAAAGGATGGCTACCTACGTGGAAATGATTGCTGCCTCCATGGTAAGGCTGGCTATGGTAGAGGAGAGGAGGGCTACGGCCATGGAGGAGGTTAGTCGCCAGGGTATGGAAAACATGATGAGTGTTCAGAATAGAATGACATCTCTTGAGGAGTGATGGGCATCTATTGAACAGAGAATCCAAACCTTCATGGAAGTCCTTCTGAGTAGGACTGCCATTACAGATACAGGTCCCCATGGCCCCCCTGATGTGCAGCAAGGTGCTCTCAAGCCACTTGCAGGCACTGAGGGGGACCTGACCCATGAGAGGGAGGTTAGTGGCAGACCTCAAGGAAGTGGGGACTCCTCTCCAAGAGCTCACACTTCCATGCCACTGCAGAGCCCTCGGTCAGAGCCCCGCCGGAGTACACACCCAATGGAGATAGAGGTCTCAACCCCTGCACAACCGCAGGAGCAGCAGACTGCTGGCGAGCCCTCACAGGCTCGCCATCCCAGAGGACGCCCGCCAAAGGTGTCGAGACAGGAGCAGCAGGAAAGTGAGCAAGGGGCCTCCACATCTGCTGAAGCCACAGGGGAACCACTATGTAGGAGCATGCGTAAGAGGAAAATAAACTACAAATAGTCACAAGGGTAGTCACTTGGGTGAAATGCTGTGCATTTTGTGGAAATGCCATCAGTTGTGTGTTTTTCATAAAAATTCTGATGGCAACTTCTGCAGTTGTGGCGTGTGTCATTTCGCGAATGGGGCTGGAGGTCCTCTAATGCCAAGAGGGGAAGGAAAAAAAGGCCTCCCATGCTTCTGGTAGGTGGCTCAGTTGAGGAAGCGCTGAGTGAAGGTGGCGAGAGGGGTCTCGCAGGAGGTCACACTGGAGATGGGTGTCAGGCTCCAAACTTTCACAGCTGTGGTTAAGCCTTCTAAAAGTTGCTCCAGACCTGAAACAACAAAGTCCTGCCACCTGCAAATGATGACTGATCAAATATCCTCTTTAATGTTGGACCTGCAGCTGATAGTCAGCAAGCCAATAGTGTTCACGCCAGGTTTCACAGGCATCATCCCCACCAGGCGCGTTTTACGTGGGAAAAGGGTTAAACAGGCAAGGGCCTGTTAAAATGGGATTATAAAGGCCAATCAGTGCTGTTTAAGGGCCTAAAGACCTGTTGCAGGCGGGACTGATTCGAGTCAATCAGACACACCTAGGTTAAAATGGCGTGGAGGCGGGAACCAGGCGGGGGGGTCGCGACCCACAGGTTTTGCGATTTTAACCCCCCGCACGCCTAAAAACCCACCTCACGGCCCAATGAAAATCGAGGCCTTAATCTTAAATAAAGCCAATTACATAGGTATGAGGGACAAGTTGGCTAAGGTAGACTGGGAAATCAGATTTAAAGGTATGACAGCAGATAAGCATTAGCAAACATTTAAGGAAATATTCCAAAATTGTCAACGGATATACATTTTATTGAGAAAAAAAACTCCATGGGAAAAGTGATCCATCCATGGCTAACTAAAGAAGTTAAGGATAGTATTAGATTAAAAGAGGCTTAAAATTTGTGAAGAATAGGAGTAAGCCTAAGGATTGGGAAAGCATTTGAAACCAGCAAAAGGGAAAAAGTAGAATATGAGAGTAAACTAGCAAGTAATATGAAAACAGATTATAAGGCTTCTAAAAAGGAGAGTAGCAAAAGTAAGCGTTGGTCCCTTAGAGGCTGAGAGAGGAGAAATTGTAATGGGGAACAATGAAATGGCAGAGACTTTAACAAGTGTATTGTATTTGTCTTCACAGTAGAAGACACAAAAAGCATAACAAAAATAATGGGGAACCAAGGGGTTAATGAGAGTGAGGAACTTAAAGTAATTAAGATCAGAAGAGAAAAAGTACTAGAGAAACTAATGGGACTAAAAGCTGACAAATCCCCTGGACCTGATGGCCTACATCCTCGGGTTCTAAAAGTGGTGGCTGCAGAGATAGTGGCTGCATTGGTTGTGATCTTCCAAAATTCGCTAGATTCTAGAATGGTCTCAGTGGATTGGAAGATAGCAAATGTAACCCCGCTATTCAAGAAAGTGGGAGAAAGAAAACAGGGAACTACAGGCCAGTTAGCCTAACAGCAGCTGTCATTATTAAGGAAGTGGTAACAGGGCATTTAGAAATCAAAATATGATTAGGCAGAGTCAACATGGTTTTATGAAAGGTAAATCGTATTTAACAAATTTATCAGAGTTTTTTGAGGATGTAACTAGTAGGGTAGATAAAGGGGAACCAGTGGATGTAGTATATCTGGGTTTCCAAAATGCATTCAATAAGGTGCCACATAAAAGATTGTTATGCAAGATAAGGAATCATGGTGTTCGGGGTAATATATTAACATGGATAGAGGATTGGTTAACGGACTGAAAACAGAGAGTAGGGTAATTTTCCGGTTGGTAGGCTGTATCTAGTGGGGTGCCACAAGGATCAGTGCTTGGGCCTCAACTATTTACAATTTATATTAATGACTTTGATGAAGGGACTGAGTGTAATGTATCCAAGTTTGCTGATGATACAAAGCTAAGTGGGAAAGTAAGCTGTGAGGAGAATACAAAAGAGCCTGCAAAGGGATATAGACAGGTTCAGTGAGTGGGCAATAAGGTGGCAGATGGAGTATAATGGGGGAAAATGTAAGGTTATTCATTTTGGTAGGAAGAACAGAAAAACAGAACATTTTTTAAATGGTGAGAAACTATTGGTGTTCAGAGAGATTTACATTTCCTCGTACAGGAAACACAGAGTTAGCCTGCAGGTACAGCAAGCAATTAAGATGGCAAATGGCATGTTGGCATTTATTGCAAGGGGGTTGGAGTACAAGGGTAAGGAAGTCTTGCTACAATTGTACAGGGCTCTGATAAGACCACACCTGGAGTACTGTGCACAGTTTTGGTCTCCTTATCTGATCAAGGATATACTTGCCTTAGAGGCAGTGCAATGATTGATTCCTGGGATGAGAGGGCTGTCCTATGAGGAGAGATTGAGTAGATTGGGCCTATACTCTGTGGAGTTTAGAATGATGAGAGGTGGTCTCATTGAAACATCTAAGATTCTGAGGGGGATTGACAGGGTAGATGCTGAGAGGTTGTTTCCCCTGGCCGGAGAGTCTAGAACTTGGAGGCATAATCTCAGGATAAGGGGTCAGCCATTTAAGACTGAGATGAGGAGGAATTTCTTCATTCAGAGGATTGTGAATCTTTGGAATTCTCTACCCCAAAGGGTTGTGAGTGCTGAATAATTGAGTATATTCAAGGTTGAGATAGATAGATCTTTAGACTCTAGGGGAATCAAGGGATATTGAGATTACATAGGATTACATAGGATATTGGGCGGAAAAGTGGAGTTGAGGTCAAAGATCACCCATGATCTTATTGCATGGCAGAGCAGACTCGAGGGGCCGTATGGCCTACTCCTGCTCCTAATTCTTATGTTCCATACAGTCATTTCACAGCATACTTGGAAAGACATATTTTTCCACGAGTCAGGCATTGTTTGATTATATTACAGTCAATGATGTACAACAGTGCATTATTTTGAGATTCTGAAATATAGCTATAGGCTAAAAAATGGTTCATACCCAGAAAGAGGAATTACTGAAGAACTAGGAGCCCTATGTTATTAAGCAGGTTTGTCTGTTTGTGAGTAAGCCTGCTGCCAATGTCTCTGAGGGGCCACCCTTAAATAAATTCTGCTGGCTTAGCTCTGCAGATTAAGTCGCTAGATGTCTTGCACCTCTCCATCAGCAAGCTGCTTGTCTGCATTCCAAATATGTGAGCAGCTCACTGATAGAATGACAATAAAGCCCAACCACCACCTGTCTAAACCCAAAAATCGGCCCATGTCTGCTTCTCCACCATTGCCAGTGAACCCGAACCTGGCCTGACCCATTCCAGAACATGGGGTGATGGGAACCCAAACCTGGCCTGACCCTCTCCAGATTGGAGGAGGTGGGAGCCCAAACCAGGCCTGACCAGCTCTGGATCAGGGGGGAACGGAAACCCAAACCTGGCCAGACCCTCTCTGGATCAGGGGGAGACAGGAACCCAAACCTGGCTTCAACCTCTTTGGATCAGAGGGAGGCGGGAACCCAAACCTGGCCTGACCCTTTCCAGATAAATGACCTGTGGGTGCAGATTTGAAAGGGTTTCATTGCCTGAATTGTTGGCAGTGAGTAACAGGTAGAAAGCCCGCTGTGTCGGGTGCCGGATACCTGGAGTTTCCCTTGCACCGGGCACTCAGCTGCGTCAATGTTGGTTGATTGAGTGACTTTCAGGCAGGCACCTTAGAGCGGACCCAAGGAACACACGGGAGGCTAAGGTTGCACTGCAGCCTTAGCTGATAAATGGATTAGTAAATCATTACAGATCACAGCCAGTACTAGCGGGAGGGGGTACCATATGAACCAGTTTAGGATTCAACAAAGGGGGGCAAAGGGATTAATTAAGAAAGGGAAAATAGAATATGAGAGTAAGCTTTCAGGGAACATAAAAACTGACTGTAAAAGCTTTTATAGATATGTGAAGGGAAAAAGATTGGTGAAGTCAAGTGTAGGTCTCTTGCGATCAGAATCAGGGGAATTTATAATGGGGAACAAAGAAATGGCAGACCAATTAAATACATATTTTGGTTCTGTCTTCACAAAGGAGGACACAAATAACCTCCCAGAGATGTCGGGGAACATAGGGTCTGATGAAAGGGAGGAACTGAAAGAAATCAGTATTTGTAGGGAAATGGTGTCATTGATGGGATTGAAGGCCGATAAATCCCCAGGGCCTGATAATCTACATCCTAGGGTACTTAAGGAAGTGGCCCTAGAAATAGTTGATGCTTTGCTGATCATCTTCCAGCATTCGATGGAATCTGGAACAGTACCCATGGATTGGAGGGTAGCTAATGTTACCCCACTATTCAAAAAAGGTGGTAGAGAGAAAACGGGGAATTACAGACCGGTAAGCCTGACATCGGTAGTGGGGAAAATGCTAGAGTCCATTATAAAAGATGTAATAGCAGAGCACTTGGAAAACAGTGACAGGATTGGACAAAGTCAACATGGATTTACAAAAGGTAAATCGTGCTTGACTAATCTACTGGAATTTTTTGAGGATGTAACTGGAAAATAGATAAGGGAGAACCAGTGGATGTGGTGTATTTGGTCTTTCAGAAGGCTTTCGATAAGGTCCCGCATAAGAGATTAGCGTGTACAGTTAAGGCACATGGGATTGGGGGCAAGGTATTGACTTGGATAGAGAATTGGTTGGCAGAGAGAAAGCAAAGAGTTGGCATAAACAGGTCTTTTTCCGAGTGGCAGGCAGTGACTAGTGGGTTACCGCAGGGATCGGTCCTTGGGTCCCAGCTATTCACAATATATATTAATGATCTAGACAAGGGAACCAGATGTAATATCTCCAAATTTGCAGGCGACACAAAGCTGGGTGGGAGTGTGTGCTGTGAGGAGGATGCCAAGAAACTCCAGGATGATTTGGACAGGTTGGGTGATTGGGCAAAAGCATGGCAGATGCAATATAACGTGGATAAATTCGAGGTTATCCACTTTGGTGGCAAAAACAGGAAGGCAGATTATTATCTGAATGGCAATAGATTGGGAGAAGGGGAAGTGCAACGAGACCTGGGTGTCCTTGTGCACCAGTCACTGAAGGTAAGCATGCAGGTGCAGCAGGCGGTTAAGAAGGCAAATGGCATGTTGGCCTTCGTAGCAAGAGGGTTTGAGTACAGGAACAAGGATGTCTTGCTGCAGTTATACAGGGCCTTGGTGAGACCACATCTTGAGTATTGTGTGCAGTTTTGGTCGCCTTATCTGAGGAAGGATGTTCTTGCCATGGAAGGAGTTCAGCGAAGATTCACCAGGCTGATACCTGGGATGGCAGGAATGACGTATGAGGAGAGATTGGGTCGATTGGGCTTGTACTCGCTGGAGTTTAGAAGAATGCGAGGGGATCTCATTGAAACTTATAAAATTCTGACAGGACTGGACAGACTAGATGCAGGAAGGATGTTCCCGATGGTCGGGGAGTCCAAAACCAGGGGTCACAATCTAAGGATAAGGGGTAGGCCATTTAGAACAGAAATAAGGAGGAATTTCTTCACCCAGAGAGTGGTGAACCTGTGGAATTCTCTACCACAGAAGGCAGTAGAGGCCAATACATTAAATATATTCAAGAAGGAGTTGGATATATTTCTTAAGGCTAAAGGGATCAAGGGGTATGGGGAGAAAGCAGGGATCGGGTACTGAATTTGGATGATCAGCCATGGTCGCATTGAATGGCGGAGCAGGCTCGAGGGGCCGAATGGCCTACTCCTGCTCCTATCTTCTATGTTTCTATGTAACTGCATTGATTTATTTAATCTACCCCTGGGCAGCAAGGTTATTTATTTGGATCAGTTCAGTTTGTTTTTTGGGGATCGATTTCTGGTGAAGATTGGATGCCCATAGTTGGGTGACTGATAGATGCTGGATTCTTGATGCTTTCTATGTGAAAGTCAGCTGATGATTTCTAACAATCCTTTCCAGTTACTCCCTCAGAACAGGATGAAAGTCCCTTGTTGGAGTCCTGTGTAACAAACCATCAGCTGCTCTTGCTGGACCTGCTTTCACTTGTGTTTTGTGTGTTTAAGATCAGGACCCTAGTATTTTTTTCAATCTTTTCCCATCTGTCGTCTGATCCAGGAAAAGTTCACCACCCTCAAAAATTAACCCTATGGTTTTCTTTAAATAATACCACCAAGTAGCAAGCGATTAGCATTTATTTTGTAGAATGTATGTCTTCAAGAGTAGAGATTGTTTAAATTTCAGTCAGGACCCTGGGGGGGTGGGGGTGGGGGGAGACACTCGTGTCTTCGACCTGGCTGACTTCAAATGCAGCTGGCAGGGGTGAAAGTGCTGATCTGACCCATTGTGCCAGTCTGTCACACCTGTGTCTTGTCTGTAAGAACCTATTTGTGCAGTTAATGGCTTTTCTTTGGTATTGGGAAGAGGGGAGGAAAGAAGTGCATTGTGATTTCCAGCTATAGTGAATGAACAGACCTTATTAAAAGGCCACTGTCATTTGGTGAAGTGTATCACTAAAAACTTTACCAGGTTTGGAAGTAGGAAGGCAGAGTGATGTGACTAATAATGTGCTGCCATGATCTTGTGACTGATCTGCTATGAATTTAAATTTAATTCAAAACTGCATAAATTTCAGCAAGGACCCCTGCTGCTGTAGATACAACATTTGAAGCATGAGCATACATTGGCCAGCACAATCAGCTCTGCGCAGAGCTTGCAAAGCAGGCTGCCTGTGGCCCATAGGCCTTCGAAGGAGCGGTGTTAAAATTTGCAGATGATACCAAAATAGGAGGTATAGTTATTTATTTAGAGGACCAAAGGAAACTGCAAAAGGATATTGATAAGATGGGAGGGGTGAGCTAAAAAGGTGCAGATGGAATCCAACCTCTGTAAGTGTAAGGTGATGCATTTTTGTTAAAAAAAACAACAGCAGTAATTATATTCTGAAAGGCTCAATGCTGTGGAAGAGCAGAGGGATTTGGAGTACAGGTTCACAGAACAATAAAGGCAGTGCCTCAGGTTGATAAGGCGGTGGCAAAAGCTAATAGAATTCTTGGTTATATCTCAAGAAGTATAGAATATAAAAGGCAAGAGGTAATGGTGAGGCTATGTAAAACCTGGAGAAGACTTTAGTTAGAGTATTGCGTGCAGTATTGGGCTCTGCACTACAAGAAAGCTATTCAGGCTCTTTGGGAATGGAAGATTAATCTCTCGAATACTGTTGTTGGCAATGCAGGAGAAAAGTAGAGTTTGCACTTCACCACATTTGCAGTTCGCAGCTATGGTTTGCACCTGTCTAGTTTCTTCACTGGCTCGCAGGAGCCTCCTGGTTCTCAGAATTTCTCACACAACAACTGCTGTCACAAAATCGGAAGCAAAGATACTCAACTATAGGGGACCCAACCTTTATAAGATAAATGTAATAACATTTGCCAACTGCCGACAAGTGGCACATGATCAAAAAACTAGGAACACCTCCAACCAGAGTTAGCAACCCGATTTTCACTGCTTGTTCCCACAATCAGTGCTTAGACTCAACCTTACCCTTTTCCCAGGCCTACAGTCTGCAGCTTGAACTTTTTTTTCACCTTAAATTATCCTTTATTCATCTCTAGTTGGCCTTTAATTATTTATTTTTCATCCTCATGTCATAGCGTGCATCCTTTGTTGCAACTTTATTTTCACCTAGAGGCCTACAACCTCTGGTCTGACTTTAATATTTTCTTTGCCTGTTTCTGCTCACACCTAGCCCAAACCGACCTTGACCTTCAGCCCTGGGCTTCAGATTCTGGTCTGATCCACCAGCAGTACTTTTCAAATATCCCTTATATACTTACAATATAATATATTCAATTATACATTTTAAATTTCCCATGTTAGTATGGGGCCTGGAAACTTGCTTTCCGATTTTTACCACGGCTCAGCTCTGGGGTCTCAGAATTCTTTTTTTCCTTCTGGAGCTGCTTCCCCGTGACCTCACTCAAAAGCCAGTAACACTCCTCTTAGTGATTCCTAGAGCTTTAGCTAATGAGGAAAAAGAAAACAGACATTCAAAGAGGCAAACTGATGGACGCTTAGGATCTAGGGCACTTTGAGAGCGTCCTAGTATCTGGGATGAGGGTTCTGGGAACACTTGAAAAAGATGCTCTGGGAAAATTGTGGCAGATTCTGGGATCTGAGAACATTGGGGAGGGAGGTCTCAGGGTCTGGAAGCTTTGAGGGAGGACCTGGGAGCAGGGAACTCTGGAAATGCAATCTAGGAGTTTGTGAGCACTTTGAGGTGGTCTCAGAATCCGAGATTGGAGGTGGCACTCAATGAGGTTCTGTGATCCAACAGCGGGGGGGGGTTAAAACAATTGGCAATCTTGGGGTCTTGCTGGTATTTGGCAGTATTGGGGTGGGGGGGGGCGGTTGTTTGCTGGGTCTAACAGCGTTGCGGGGGAGGAGGGTCCAGGAGATAGGGACCCAAGCTACCCTTGGCCTCTTTCAGGACATAGGGCATCAACTTGCTCCCACCCTCCACTATCAGCCTCCTTTCCCAACCCATGCACAGCACCTTTTGTGCCCTCAGGGATCACCCAGTGTTTTCCCGATCATCAGCGACTCCTATATTTACATTCCTGTTTCTGCACTCCTGGCACGTGACAGCAGCAGGTATGAGGAAATTGCACACTTGATTCAAATGGATGGACAATCATGAGTTGGGGCTGTGAAATTTTTTGATATACATTTCGGACATGCAGCAGGTGTGCAGAAGTGGAAAGCTTACCCTATAGTGCATTGTTGGTGAGTTTTCAATGTATACAGTTAACAAACAAAGATATGTTATAAAATGCTCAAAGGTTTATTGTTTACAGTTTCTAATTTTTTGTATAAAGAAAATTCTGTAAGCCTTAAAAATGATTCAGAAGAGGTTTTTCAAGTGAATCTTCTATGAAATGAAGAGGTGAGTGACTAAAAAGAAAATCCATTTGTAATAAACAATTTTGTTGTGTTCTTTATTAGCTATCAACAAAGAAACTATAATCACCAATGCTGCTTATCACAAAAACAATTTATCGCTATTCATAACTGAAAACCAGCAATTATTAATGAGTTTATATAAACGTCATCACTTGCCTAAAAGAAAAGCTTTGTGAATTCAATCTACAGTTTCTTTCAAGGTTTTGGGGAAAAAGTAAAGAAACTATCAAATGCTCACATGATGAGGGACACATGCTGATTCACAAATTGCACACTGGGAAATTCTTCAAACAAGGTCAGAATGCACAGATATAGTTGAAAGTGCTCTCCAACTATTCTGAGTTAAAATTTTCAGTTGATACCCAAGTTTTTGAGACAGGCTAAGGCATTGAAATAAAAACTTTAAGGAAGGCAGTAACAGATACAAAAGGTTATTGCATTTAATCATGTATTGTGAAATTGATAATATTTTTACTTTGTTACAAACATACGAACAATGACTGACAGGAAAAGACCCTCTAGTTCATCTAGTATGTCCCACACAACTGCGTAATGTATACACTCTCCATCCCACCCAAAACCATGTGATCATGTTAAAACCTTATTTTGGTTTATAAAAATGTCAGTTGCTGAGGGAAAAAAAGATGGCTGGAATTTTTTTTTCAAATAGCATTTTGGTTTATTAATAAACCATTATGATTAAATGTTGACATAGCATTTCTCATTATGAAATGTTTTCATAGGCAGATTCTGTGTTAAATATTGACATTTAAACATTGGCAAAAAAATCATGACAAGGGGAAATAAGGTTTGTGAACAGGAAGTCTGCATCCTGATTTTTAATTTTTAATAATATATAGATGATTAGCCATAGACTAGCCATTCACAAAGTATGCCAGAACTTGCTCTTAATAAGTGCCACTCCCTGCTGTACTCCTGTGTATCAATAGATCATTACTGCAGATCAAAACCAGGAGAAGGGAATTTGTTTTCGTTTTGTATAAAACATCAAAACCAAGTTAAATTATGGACTCCATCTTTTTCTGAGGTAACTTTGAAAACAGCAATGAATGTATTATAAACTATCTGACCTATTACAATTACAGTCAGCAAGAGAGATGAACACAGATAGTCTGTACACCATGTGCAACAAAATCATCAACATATTACATATATCACTTGGAGGTAATCTTTCTCCATTTTTGTTTATTTCTAGGGACTGACAACCTCTGCAACAATGCACAGAGTCCAGAGGGTAGAAATTATGATTGGTGCCATTCATTACCAAACACTTAGGGGGCGATTTTGCTGGCGGGTTTGCAGGTGGATCAGGTGGTAAAATTGCAAATAATGACGGCGGGTTCCAATTCCGCTGTCAACCCGCCTCCGTGCAAATTTGCCAAAGGTGGGCTCCCAGACTCCCAATAGGCCCTTAAGGCAGTTAACTGCTTGTTAACTGCCTGGATAATGCCATTTTGACAGCCCTTTTAGATTTTGCCAGTTTTTCTGCATGTTCCACGCAGTTCCCAAACCAAGCCAGCTAATTGTGTCGGGTTCACAGGTGGCTGCCTTCTTGACAGCTGCAGCTCCAGCATAAAAATGGAGCTCTCAACAAGGCTCAGTTGCAGGTGGCAGAACTTTGTTTTTTCAGGTCTTGGAAAACTTTTTGCAGGTCTACTGATCTTGGAAATGATGAAGCTGAGATCCATCTCCCTTGTGACCTGGAAAAACTCTCACCCCACATTGACTGAGCACTTCCTCAACTGAGATATCTACCAGCAGCATGGGAACTATTTATTTCCTTTCATCCTGGTCCTCAGATTCGGTGGAAGACCAGCCGCGGCAGCAGCAGAACCAGGAACAACAGCAGCGCCAACAGCAGGAGCGCCAACCTCCTGCTCATCCACCTGATGCTGCACAGGGCAAAAGGCGTCAGCGCAGGGATGCACGTCGCCGCAGGAGATACCCCCAACACAGGGTTTACAGGCCGAGGATGACCTTCCTCAACATGACTAAGCAGCAGTGCCAAAGGAGGCTGAGACTTTCGCAAGAGATAGTCACTGACATCAGCGCAATGCTGCACCAACATCTGGAGCCCAGAGGAGTGGGTGGACACCCCTTACCAGTGTCTGTCAAAGTCACCACCGCACTAAACTTTTTTGCTTCAGGGTCCTTCCAGGGCTCATCAGCAGACATCAGCGGCATCTCCCAGTCGGCCGCACACACTCACATCACACAGGTAACCGATGCCCTCTTCGCAAAGGTGCACAATTACATACACTTCTCCACAGATGAAGCAAGTGTAACCGCACGTGCGGTTTGCTTTGCAAATATGGCAGGCTTGCCAAGGGTGCAGGGTGTCGTAGACTGCACACATGTGGCCCTTAGGATATGCCATCACAACCCAGCTGTTTGGTCAACTGCCAGGGCTTCCACTCCCTTAACAAGCAGCTGGTGCGTAATCACAGGAAGGACATTTTGCATGTTTGCACGAAGTACCCTGGCAGTTGTTGTAATGATATCAGCAAATAGTGATGTTATTTGCCTGTTTGATTATGATGCCTCACCAGCATGATTGCATGTATTGATTGCTTGTGCCTGACCAGCAGAGGGCATGTGACCGAGACAAGCAAGGCAGTTTAGTTTTGGTTTCAGTTTCGTTCTAGATGCATCACTAGCAGGGTGTCTCCTGTAAATGCTATATAAAGAGTTGAACAAGCTTTAGATTAAAACTCATGGGGCTGAAAATTCAGTAGGGTTAGCGCCCATTTTGCGGCGCTAGAGGGCCTAGCGCCGCAATGATAGCCGTTTCTGAAATTCACTTCGGCGTTGCCATCGGCATTAGCCAGTTGCGCTGCGCCGGCACCGATGACGTCATCGGTGTGCGCAGCGTCCCGGTTGCCGTGGCAATGCGCCCGAACGCCGAAATTCAGTTGCGGCCGCCTCGCCCGTGGCAGCCGCAACTAAGACTCTGGCAACCGAGTCTTACACAAGTTAGCGCCGGCGCATTAAGGTCGCGCGGCGGCCGGCCGCTTTCCCGCTGGCCGCCTGCCGGCACCTCCCTCCCCGGACTCCTCCACCCCCCCCCCCCGCGGAACAGATGCGTCTGGCCTGCAAGCCCGGCACTTGTCCGAGGTGCCGGGCTCATTTTTGAAAAAATCAAACGGCCAGCGATCGGGTGAAGGCAGCGCCTCCTTAACGGGAGGAGGAGGCCTGCACTTCCCCAGCCTGCCGCACCGCATCGGGTGCCGCAGCGCCGGATTAGCGCCGCAATGCGGCACTCAGCGCCCATTGGGAGGCACTCACGCCCGCCAGTAGCGCCGGCAGCCGTCTGGGCGCGGCGCTACTGAATTTTTGGCGCGCGCAAGGGAATTAGCGCCAGCGCTAAATTTCCGGCGCTAAAGCCCTGGCGCGGCGTCAACTCAATTTCTAGGCCATTCTCTTTCATAAATGTCTCATCATTGAACCCGCAAAGAAATCAATACATGGTGTCAAAGAGTGGGACTTTGTCCACACAACGTCAAGTCCTCACTTTCCACAGTCCAATGGTCTAGTGGAAAAATCGGTCCAGACAGTGAAAAGACTGATGTACAAGGCAAAAGACAGTGGAACTGACTTCTACCAGAGCATGCTTGTATACCGCACAACGCCGCTCGAGTGTGGTATGTCACCAGCCCAACTCCTGATGGGACGTCAGCTAAGGTCAAACCTACCCATCCTGGAGAACCTCCTGAAAACAAAAGAGGGGGAGAAAGTGAGGAAGTTCAAAGAGCAACAGAAAGAAAAGCAAAAGTACTACTATGACAGAGGAACACAAAACCTACCTGAACTCCACACTGGTGACCAAGTAAGGTTCAAAGACAAAACAAACACATGGACTCAGAAGGGAACTGTCCTGAGTGAAGTTCAACCAAGATCATACACCATTCAGACAGATGAGGGTGCTGTTCTGAGAAGAAATCGGCGAGATCTTCTCATGGGACCAGCCACAGCAAGTCAGAAGACTGATACTGTTGAACAACCTGATCACACAGCTGAGAAACCATCATCTGAGGCAACAACTCAGATTCAAGGACAATCAATCAGAAAATCCTCAAGACACATGAAGCCTCCTGAGAGACTCATTGAGCAAATTTAAGGACTATTGTTATAGAAGGAAGTAATGTTATCTTATTCTTTCTTCAAGTTCTAGTGTATTGACATATTTCATGTGAACACACAAAGCAAGGTTAAAAAACCTTGATCATGATAATGATAATGTAAGTTCATTAAGTGTTACAGTTAAAATGCAGATTAATACAAAGAAAACATGTTGTTAGTTAAATGTAAAATACCTTTGCTTTAAGAAAAGGAGATGTAATGATATCAGCAAATAGTGATGTTATTTGCCTGTTTGATTATGATGCCTTACCAGCATGATTGCATGTATTGATTGCTTGTGCCTGACCAGCAGGGGGCATGTGACCGAGACAAGCAAGGCAGTTTAGTTTTGGTTTCAGTTTCGTTCTAGATTCATCACTAGCAGGGTATCTCCTGTAAATGCTGTATAAAGAGTTGAACAAGCTTTAGATTAAAACTCATTCTCTTTCATAAATGTCTCATCATTGAACCCATAAAGAAATCAATACAGTTGTCATCACTTGTTCATCCTGCGGCAGTCTAGTGTGCCTCCGCTCTTCAATCCACCAACACAAATTTCCAGATGTCTACTTGGAGACCAGGGCTATCCCCTGAAGACATGGCTGATGATGCTGTTGAGGAGGACATCAAATGAAGCTGAGGAGCGCTACAATGCCAGCCACATTTTGACCAGATCCATCATCGAGTAAACCATCAGCTTGCTGAAGATGTGATTCAGATGGGGACAGGGTCACTGGCAAGGCTTGGAAGCTAAGCAGAGCCAGGCCTGGTTAGTACCTGGAGGGGTGACCATCAGGGAAGACCAGGTGTAGAAGGTCGCGGAAAGAGCCCCGAGGAGGGGCAGTTGGTGAGAAGGTCACGGAAAGGAGCCCCGGGAGGGGCAGTTGGTGAGCAGGCCCGGGCGTTGGGCTGAAGATTGTCGGACAGGAGGAATGGTGGAAAATGGAATGGCGGCGCGCACAGACGCAGCGGCTTTGCTTCTCCCAGGACCGTGCTATTTACATTTAATGTTAATGTTATTTGTACTGGACTCATGGGAGCTTGCAAGATCACATTTCGTTGTGCATTGTACAATGACAATAAAGTTGAATTATTAATTGACAGATCAGGTGGAGCCCTATAGTGCTCAGCAGCCAGAGTCTCCAGAATCATCGTGGTCTGCTGTGCACTGCACAACAGCGCACAGCATTGTGGCTTGCAGCTGCCTGAGGAGCAAGTGGCTCAGCGCATAGCCTCCTCAGATGAGGAGGAAGAAGAGCTTGCGGATGCGGATGAGCCAGCTGCCATCCTGTCTATTTCATCCTGAATTCTACAACTATCCTCATCATGATCTACTACTTTGTCAAGTTTTTTATCATCTGCAACCTTTATAATGCTGCTCCCTACACCCGAATCTAGGTCGTTTATAAAAATTGCAAAGAGTAGTTAACCCAAAAATGACCTTGGGGAATGCCACTGCAAACCAACTCCCAGTAGGAAAAACATCCATGCACCACCACCCTTTCCTTCTTGTCACTGAGCCAATTCCATATCCATACTGCCACTTTCCCCTTAATTCCATGGGTTTCCATCTTCTTAGCAAACCTCCTATGTGGCACTTTGTTGAATGCCTTCCAAAAGTCCACATATACAACATCTACTGCACTACCTTGATCAACCTTCTCTGTTACCTCATCAAAGAATTCAATCAAGTTAGTCGGACATGATTTACCTTTAACATATCCATGTTGCCGCTCCTTGATTAACCCATGCCTTTCCAAATGAAAGTTTATTTTGTCCCTGATAATGGTTTCCAATAACATGCCCGCCATCGATGTTATGCTGACTTGCCTGTAGTTTCCTGGTTTATCCCTCTCCTCTTTCTTGAACAGTGTTATAACATTAGCAACCCTCCAGTCCTCTGGCACTACTCCTATATCCAATGAGGATTGAAAGATTGCGGCCAATATCTCTGCTATTTCTACCTTTGCTTCTTTCAGCAGCCTAGGTTCTATCCAGACCAGATGACTTTACCAACTTTCAGTAATGCAAACCTTTTTAGTACGTCTTCTCTATCTATTACTAATTATGCATAACTTCCCTCTCCTCTTTTAGTGTAACCTTCACATCATCCACTTCCTTTGTGAAGACAGATGCAAAGTACTCATTTAATACTTTAGCCATGTCCTCTGCCTCTACATGAAGATTTCCCTTTGAGTCTTTAATAGTCCCAACTTTTTCCCCAGCTAACCACTTACACTTTGTTTATAAAATGTTTTAGGGTTTAATTTAATGTTGCGTACTATTCTTTTCTCGTAACCTCTCTTTGCCTCCCGTATTAGTATTTTCAATTCCCTCCTATACTTTCCATAATCTTCCTGGTTATTAACTGAATCTTGCTCCTGACATTTGTTATAAGCCTCCTTTTTCAGTTTTACTTTAATTTTTATTTTTTTTGTCATCCAGTGCACACTAGCTTTGAATGCTCTACCATTTCCCTTCAAAGGAATATGCCTAGTTTGTGCTTGAACTATCTCGTCCCTGAATGCCCTCCATTGCTCAATTACTGCTTTGCCCTGCAATCGCCTTCTCCAATCTACCTGTTAAAATATTGGCCCAGAAATTCGGGTCCCCATGCGTGAGTACGCACTGGGTACCCACGCGTAGACCCAACAAAAGTGCCGGTTTCGTGCATGCACTGCGCATGCGCGGGAAACCGAAACTTCCATTCCCTTGAAAGGAGTTGACAGGTGGAACGCGTGCGCCGGAGAGGCAGCGTGTGTGCCTGGAACTTACTTTTTTTTTTGCAGCTTTCTCCGGGAGGGTAAGTCTCCAGCAGTTACACTTTTAAAAAGCAGGTGCAAGGCCCGCTTTTAACAAGGTAAGTGGTGAATTAATTAAAATTAAAACATTTTTTCCACAGGTTTATTATTTTTAAATACTTTAAAGAAAGGTAAGTTTATTTTTAGCCCTGTTAGAAAATGTAATTAATTTTTTCAAAAATTTAAATTATTGTTTAAATTAGTTATTTCATGTAATTTATAGTTATTTTAAAAATGTGATGCTCTTTTTAAATTTATTTGAAGATTTAGTGATGTTTTGGGGCTTATAGTATTTATAGGTTTGACAGCTCTTCCTGTCAAATTTATGAATGATGCATTCCCTGCTACCATTGGCTCTCCATGGCCCACATGATCCCGGGGACGCTTCGAACTAACTGCGCCCCTGGGATACGCAAGCACTGCGCGCCGGCAGTTGGAGGAGGCCCAGGATCGGAATCCCACGCGGGCCCACAGCTCAACGGCTGGCGCGCAAGGTAAGTGCAGATCGGGGGTTTGCACACGCGGGAAGCCCCCGACCCGAATTTCTGGGCCATCGGATATGTTTAAAATAAACACTAAATGGGAGAAATACCTGTTCTATTCTGAAATCAGTGAGCCAATCGTAACATTTCAGGGACAAACAGCTTTGAAATGTGTGATTTCTAAGATTACAATTTTCTTAAAAGCCACAAAAAAAGCAAGCACATCATCTTTTCTCTTGTCTCTTCGGCAGTCCCTCGGAACCGAGGATGACTTGCTTCCACATTAAAAATGAGTTCTCAGGTGACTGATGAGTCCAATGCGGGACCTACAGTCTCTGTCACAGGTGGGCCAGATGGTGGTTGAAGGGGCGGGTGGGTGGAGTGCCTGGGTTGACGTGCGCTCCTTCCGTTGTTTGCGCTTGGTTTTCGCTTGCTCCCAGCGAAGAGACTCGAGGTGTTCGGCGACTTCCCGGATGCTTCTCCTCCACTTTGTACATCATCTTTTAATGCTTCGCAAACCGCTAATGAGACACTTAACCAGTATAAACGTTGAAAAGTTCATTAATCCGGTGCTGGAGTGTGCAATGTAAGGTGAAAAGGGCTAAATGGCAAATGAGAAAGGCTCATTTGCAGACAAAACCTCATAAAAAAGGATTTCTGTAATAAAGTAATGCAGGTACATTTTTGGGCAGCAATGGCTGCTTCCCAAAATTTGAAAAAAGCTTCAGGCCTGACGATATATCAGTGTGAGAATGTACTCAGGATCAGTCACACAGAAACTTGGTCATTCAGAAGTTGCACAACTTAAAGAAGAGCACCAATAATGAAGTATAAATATTACTGCAAATCAGCAGCACAGGACATGAAGCAAAGTAATAGCTATTAACTATGAACAATTATTCATTTCTAATATATTTTGAAGCCGTCATTCATCTAATGTTCAGGAAATAGTGTCTGTCAACCAAAAGATAAATAAACAAAGTGACTGACTCCTGAAAGTCCCCTGTTGGTGCTTGGAAGGTACCTATAGCATAAAAGTTGAGGATAATGGTAACCCTCACTATTTGTGGACTGGGTGACACAGCTCAATCAAGACCAGACCTCTTTCAGACACTGTTTCTCCACCATGTTGCTTCTGTTGAGGTACATCTGAATTCTACCCCTTTTATAAGCTCACTAACAGTAAGTCTGAACTGGTTTTTTTTAAGCAGCTACCAGAATCCTGTCTGAGTTCATCATTAATAACCTTCAACAAGGTGACAACAAGCAAACATCACATTGGCTATCAAAGGAGGAAAATTCCAACTAGAGAAACAACTTATGACCTAATATAAACTCTCTGGTACAACTTACACAAGACACATTTGTGCCATTTTCCCCATTAGCAGTACTGTAATTTTCCAACTGTCAGTAACCCATTTATCCACTGTCTGATGAGCTACCAGGGCTTGCAGGTGCATTTGATAAGGAGGCTGGTCGGAAGCAATTCCTATCTACTCCTTGGCGACATCATCCAAAAACACAGTGTCAGATTCCACATGTACTCTGACGATACCCAGCTCTACCTCACCACCACTTCTCTCGACCTCTCTAAATTATCAGACTGCTTATCTGACATCCAGTACTGGATGAGTAGCAATTTCCTCCAACTAAATATTGGGAAGACCGAACCATTGTCTTCGGTTCCCACCACAAACTCCATTCCCTAGCCATCGACTCCATCCCTCTCCCTAGCATCTATCTGAATCTGAACCAGACTGTTCGCAATATTTGTGTCATATTTGACCCTGAAATGAGCTTCCGACCACATATCCACGCCATCACTAAGACCACCTATCTCCACTTTCATAACATTGCTCGACTCCGCCCCTGCCTCAGCTCATCTGCTGCTGAAACCCTCACCCATGCCTTTGTTACCTCTAGACTTCACTATTCCAACGCACTCCTGGCTGGCCTCCCACGTTCTACCTAAGTAAATTTGAGGTCATCCAAAACTCTGCTGCCTGTGTCCTAACTCACGCCAAGTCTCGTTCACCCAACACCCTGTGCTCGCTGACCTACACTGGCTCCTGGTCAAGCAAAGCCTTGATTTTAAAATTCTCATCCTTGTTTTCAAATCCCTCCAAGGCCTTGCCCCTCCCTAGCTCTGTAATCTCCTCCAGCCCCACAACCCTCAGATATCTGCGCTCCTCAAATTTTGGTCTCTTGAGCATCCCTGACTTTAATCGCTCATCCATTGGTGGCCGTGCCTTCAGCTGCCAAGGCCCTAAGCTCTGGAATTCCTTCCTTAAACCACTCCGCCTCTCTACCTCTCTTTCCTCCTTTAAGGTGCTCCTAAAAACCTACCTCTTTGACCAAGCTTTTGGTCATCTGCCCTAATTTATCCTTATGTGGCTCGGTGTCAAATTTTGTTTCATAATACTCCTGTGAAGCACCTTGGGATGCTTTACTGTGTTAAAGGTGCGTTATAAATACAAGTAGTTGTTGTTATTTTGATTAGCCCCTTTCATATTGGTTATTAATACTGCCTAGAATAAGAAAAAATAGAAGCAGGCATTAGTGATCATCTCTGTTCCCAGGATCTCTACAGCCATTAGTTCAGGCTGGATTTGTGTCCTCAGTGGAACAGTACTTCCTGCATAAATTTATCGAAATCATATTTGATAAGGAAAATGGCCCCATCCACTGGCTTAAACATCCACTCCCTCCACCATCGGGTTACTGTGATTTCAGTGTATATTATCTACAGGATACACTGCAGCAACTCACCAAAACTTCTTCAGCAGCACTTTCCAATCTCGCGACTACCTAGAAAGTCAAAGACAACAGGTGCATGGGAACACCATCACCTCCAAGTCACACACCATCCTGACATGTACATATATTGTTGTTCCTTCATTGTTGCTGGGTCAAAATCCTGGCACTCCCTCCTTAACAGCACTGTAGGAGTGCCTTCACCACATGTATTACTGTGGTGCAAGAAGCAGGCCCACCACCACCTTCTCAACGGCAACTAGGGATGGTAATCAATGCCTTTACAGAAATGCCCATATCCTGAAAATGAATCATTTAAAAAATAATGTTTCTCCATGATTTTCTCAGTAGCAGCTAAAGGAACTAGCAACTGTGGAACAGAAAACTACACTTAACACGTGTTTTAATTTAGTTTTTTTTTAAATTCTGCTGCTGAAGAGAAAATTTGTATTTCAGTCAAAAGCACATTTATATTCAGGCAAACCAATGGCAAATCCATTTCCACAAGCCAAGGAGAAAATAATGCATGGTGGATTACCTAGGATTACATTGGATATACAGCACAGAAACAGGCCATTCGGCCCAACCAGTCCATGCCGGTGTTTATGCTCCACTTGAGCCTCCTCCTGTCTTTCCTCATCTAACCCCATCAGCATAACCCTCTAATCCCTTCTCCCTCATATGCTTATCCAGCCTCCCCTCAAATGCGTCTATACTATTTGCTTCAACCACTCCCTGTGGTAGCGAGTTCCACATTCTCACCACTCTCTGGGTAAAGAAGTTTCTTCTGAATTCCCCAATTGATTTCTTGATGACTATCTTATATTGGAGATGCCGGAGTTGGACTGGGGTGGACAAATGTAAGAAGTCACACAACACCGGGTTATAGTCCAACAGCTTTATTTGAAATCACAGGCTTCACCTGACGAAGGAGCAGCGCTCCGAAAGCTTGTGATTTCAAATAAAGCTGTTGGACTATAACCCGGTGTTGTGTGACTTCTTACATTTATCTTATATTGATGGCCTCTAGTTTTGCTCTTCCCCACAAGTGGAAACATTCTCTCTGTGTCTACTCTATCAGAATCTTTCATAATTTCATAGACCTCTATTAGGTCACCCCTCAGCCTTCTCTTTTGAAGAGAAAAGAGACCCAGCCTGTTCATCCTTCCCTGATAGGTATACCCTCGCATTTCTGGTATCATCCTTGTAAATCTTTTCTGTACCTTCTCCAGTGCCTCTATATCCTTTTTATAATATGGCAACCAAAACTGTACGCAGTACTCCAAGTGTGGTCTAACCAAGGTTCGATACAAGTTTAGCATAACTTCTCTAGTTTTCAATTCTATCCCTCTAGAAATAAAGCCAAGTGCTTGGTCTGCTTTTTTATGGCCTTATTAACCTGCGTTGCTACTTTTAGTGATTTGTGTATTTGTACTCCGAGATCCCTTTGCTCTTCTACCCCATTTAGATTCTTATTTTACAAATAATAAGTGACCTCCTTATTTTTCTTATCTGTGTTGAAATTCATTTGCCAATTATATGCCCATTCTGCAAGTTTATTAAGGTCGTCTTGTAATTTGTTGCAGTCCTCCTCAGTATTAACTATACCCCCAAATCTGGTGTCATCTACAAATTTAGAAATTGTATTTTTGATTCCAAAGTCTAAATCGTTACTATAAATTGTGAACAACAGTGATCCCAGCACTGATCCTTGTGGAACACCATTTCTCATCTTCTGCCACTGTGAATAGCTACCCTTTACCCCTATTCTCTGCTTACTGTCTTGAAGCCAGCTAACTATCCATTCTGCTACTTGTCCCCTGACTCCGCATTCTCTGACCTTATTCATTAATCTATTATGTGGTACCTTATCGAAGGCCTTTTGGAAATCTAGATAAATAACATCTACTGCATTACCATTGTCTACTCTCGCTGTTACCTCTTCAAAGAATTCAATGAGGTTGGTCAAGCAAGACTTTCCCTTTTGAAATCCATGCTGACTATTCATTATTATATTTTTGGTTCTAGATGTTCTTCTATTTTCTACTTTAGTAGGGATTCCATTATTTCCTTCCATCGATGTTAAGCTGACTGGTCTATAGTTCCCTGGACATGTTTTATCTCCCTTCTTAAATCAAGGTAGTGCATTAGCTATCCGCCAGTCCTCTGGCACTGCACCTTTTTCTAACAAATTATTAAATATGTGTAATAGTGCTTCTCCTATCTTGTCCCTAGATTATTTTAAAATTTGTGGATGTAATCCATCCGGACCAGGGGTTTTATCCTCTTTGAGTTTGATTAGTTTATTTAATATTTCTCCTCTTTTTATTTTAAATGCAGTTATATCAATTCTAATCTCATCTTCTGATGTCATGTCCACCTAATCTCTCTCCCTGCTAAATACTGAAGCAAAGTAATTATTTAATATTTCGGATGTTTCACTATTGCTGCCTGTGATTTTATCCTGTCCATCCCTTATTGGCCCTATTCCAACCCCGACATTCCTTTTTTTTAATTTATGTGCCTGTAGAATATTTTACTATTTTGTTTTATGTTCCTTGATAATTTAATATCATAGTTCCTCTTTGCCTTCCTAATTTTTTTTTACTTCTCTCCTAATCTCTTCATATTCTCCTTTATCATGCTCTCCCCTGCTGTCCATGTATTTAATGTATGTCACTTTCCTTACCCTTAATTTTTCCCTTATGTCTTTATTCATCCATGGTGTCTCATTAGTGTTTAGCTTGTTCTTGTTTTAGCAGAATTTTTCCTGGACTCTGTTGAACACTGTTTTAAATATTTCCCATTACTGTTCTACAGCACTGTTTGCCAATTGATTAACAGTTAGGATATAGTTATAATGGGAAAATACCTCAAAATATTTGGTGTTTTAGGCACAGACTTTATGGTAAGTAGTATATTTTCCCCTCCGTTTTTATTCTTTGTCCTATGGCTCTTGATCATAAAGGCTGATAGGATACAGTCTACAAATGACTACTGATGTCAAAGCTGCTGTCTGCTTAGCCAATAGGAGATGCACTTGCTGTGGGGTAAGATGGGCAGATGTAGTCATCCAATCCTCTAAGCTGTAATGCTCACCTCCAGGAAGCAAACAGAAACTATTGAAACTCATCATATATGCAGCTTGTAAGATATGAGTGTCAGACAGTGCTGTGATTCAAGCCCACAAACTACTGCACTACCACCTTGCCGACTGGGCTCTAGTAATTTTTCTGTCTACATAATATAGCAATATACATTGTGTGTCTTCAGTAACAGGATTATAAGTGAGACCAGTGGTGCATGTTCCAGCTCTTGAACTGTCTAGACATTCCTGCATTTTGTATGTATTTAAAGAGCACAGAATTAAGTATGCATGGATAATTTACTGGTCAGTTTATTTATTTAGCATCAAGCTAAGAAGGATAGTTTGGGAAGAAACTGTTGTTATTTCTAATAATACCTATTACTCTACAATACTTGAGAGGAATAATTCACCAGCATTACATATGTGGCTGGCTAATCAAGATGAGATGGTTGAATAAACGCATTGATTTGTAATCAATAATCGCAAAAATTATTTAAGTGATTAAGAAAGAATGATGGTAAACATCGACTGGCACTGAAATATATTTTACCTTATAATTAATCAGCAGAATTTACTGAACTATCTAAGCCACTCTATGTTACCTTTCTGCACAACACTGATGTAGCATAACAAAAATTATTCACTTTGAATTTTGGGAAATGTTTGAGAATGCATTACTATATAAGTGCAATAACTTTGTTTTAATGACAATCAGAAGGATTTGAGGAACAATTTTACAGCAGAGCTCAACAGTAGAAGCTCTCAGTACAATGAGGACAGTTAACAGTTTCACATGAAAGAATTAGTTTATATTGGCCCAGAAATTCGGGTCTCCACGGGTGAGTACACACGGGTACTCACCCGTAAGCCCAATGGAAGTGCCGGTTTCCTGCATGCAATGCGCATGCGCAGGAAACCGGCACTTCCGTTCCCCTGAAAGCAGGGGTTCAGAGGTCGAACACGTGCGCGGGAGTGGCTTCGCGTGCGCATCGAACTTCGTTTTTTTTTTACAGGTTTCTCCGGGAGGGTAAGTCTCCAGAAGTTAGACATGTAAAAAGCAGGCGTAAGGCCTGCTTTTTACAAGGTAAGTGGTGAATTAATTAAAATTAAAACATTTTTCCACAGGTTTATTATTTTTAAATACTTTAAAGAAAGGTAAGTTTATTTTTAGCCCTGTTAGAAAATGAAATTTTTTTTTCAAAAATTTAAATTATTGAAAATTAAATTCATGTAATTTATAGTTTATTTAAAAAATTTGATGTTTTTTAAATTTATTTGAAGATTTAGTGATGTTATGGGGCCGTAGTATTTATAAGTTTTGACAGGTCTTCCTGTCACACTTATGAATGGAGCATTTCCTGCTCCGATTGGCTCTCCATGGCCCATGTGATCCCAGGGGGCGCATCGAACTAACTGCGCCCCTGGGATACGCAAGAACTGTGCACTGGCAGCTGGACCAGGCCCTGGATCGGAATCCCACGGGGCCCACAGCTCAATGGCCGGCGCACAAGGTAAGTGCAGATCGGGGGCTTGCACCCGTGGGAAGCCCCTGACCCGAATTTCTGGGCCATTAAGGGGCGCATCAACTCTATGAAGTCTTCAAGATTATAAAAATGGATCTACACACAATATCAGTTCCGCAATCACATGGCAAATCACCTCATGCGTATTTAACAGTACTTTTTAAACAATTAAAGGAAAAACTGTAAGACTATTAGCCCGTATTTTAACTCTTGGTGGGAGTGGTGTGGGCAGGCAGAGTGGTTGCGGGTTTCTGCAATGTGCCAGCTGGCCAGTGGTTGGGAGTGGGGTTTGGGGTGGCAGGAGGCCGCTGCTGGGGACCCGACAGAACCTAGGAGGGGTTGGGGGGTTTGTTGGGAGGGCATCACAGTTGAGGGAGGGGGAGGAAAGCCCGTGGCGGGGGAGTCTCAAGGTTTCCTTGTGGGGCCCAGAGGAACACTCCTGTTCATCCTTTCTCACAAGAAAACAAAACATAATTAAAAAATGACCAACCTTTCTGGGCCTCTTCTGGCCCCAGATCCACTTGCTGCCAGGTTTGCCTCGAGGGGAAGTTATAATGGTCTCCCCACACTGGCCTTGAATTAAAACTGCATTTGAGCCCTGCTGCCTTCTGGCGGGTGTCCCACTCGCCTGCTCAAAGGAGCAGATTAAAATTGCAAGCATCAAAAGAGGTATGTTGCTATGGCCATTTTAAGAGCCCACCCAGTTTCTGCTGGACAGGCAGGGTTAAAATAGATTTGATATTTTACAAGACTATGGCCTGCAGCAAATCGATCCACTGTAATGCAGACAATCCTAAATTACGCCAACACAGAGCTGTTTACCAGAAAAGATGTTCCAGGCTGCTCAATATCTCTACAACCATATGGCAATCCCCTTTAAATTTCAATATTTTCTTCAATTAATATCTAGTTTCTTATTCCAATATGAATTGCCATGGAATTTGGTATCAAACTGATTTGCATTAAGCCTAATATGCATCTGTCTAATCCTTTCTAGTCTAGTGGGTAGAGGAAATTTTTAGCAATGTGGTGGGTAAGCATCTGTTCAACCTTTAAGCTTCTTAGTGTTTGAATAAAGGACAGAAGGGGCTGGTTTAACCAATGTAAACACATTGTATATGTTGTTCATTTCAGCTTTCCCTGTAGCAATGTGCTCTTAGCTCACAGTATGATCTGAATCCAGCCAGTAACAGTTAGTTGGTCAGCTGTACCTAAGAAACCTATACTCTGCTGAAAAATGGAAATGATCTAAGTGCATAACTATAGAGGTGAAGCAGTCCTATAATTTCATGAAGCAGCTGTGTCTAAATAAGGAACATTAAAGATCATGGACAAGAATGATGCGATATATCTGGCAGTCAGGTACATTAAAAGGCTGTTTTGCCGTTTGCTGCTCCAGCCTTAAAATTCAAGTTACAGATGTTGTGTATATGCCTTTAAGAGAAGAACTGATTCTATACTGTAGTACCGGCAGTGACCACCCCTGTATATAAAGCCATAGCAGGCTTCCGTATTTCAGTCTTAAGTTGCCCTCTGTTCAAGTAAATACCTGATTTATTGTTCTCCTGCAGTCCGTGTATTATTTATACTTGGACATTACACTGGCGACGGGCAGGTTCGAACTCACCTGCAGTACTGCATCACCTCACGGGGATCTTTTCCCTGAAGAGAAGCTACTTGGAGGTCGAAGTCAGAACGGCGGGCGTCGACCGCGGGCAACCGGCCAGGGATCCATCGGAGAGTTGCAGGAGAGGCTGTGGAGAGCTGGGCCTGACTCCCCAGTCGAGGTGTTCTAGCAAGTCGTGCTGGTAGCAGGTAGTGCGCTGACCCTTCAGCGGGCTCGGGCTCGATCGAGCGGCTCTGCAAAGGGGCCGTGCAGCGTTGTCGGGAGGAAGAGAGAGAGAGAGGGTCGAGCGCACAAGGCACGGTCGGTGCTCAAGAACAGGGGAGCGTGGAGAGGATAGAACGCGGGGAAGGAAAAGTGATACGCTAGGAGCAGCGTGGCAGCAAGGGGAAGAAGGAAAAGCGCGGGAGGCGCCATTTTATTACATTGGGGAAGAAGGAAAAGCACGGGAGGCACCATTTTAAATCACTCAAGATGCCGAAGAGTGGCAGTATCACTGCTTTCAACAATGAGGTAGAAGACTGGACCACGTATGTGGAAAGAATTGAAGTGTACTGCAAGGCAAATGAGGTGGCCGATGGAAAGAAGGCGTCGGTATTATTAAATTTGATGGGCGTGAGAACGTACGGCCTATTGCGGAATTTAATTACCCCAGCTAAACCAATGGAGAAAAGTTTTGAAGAGATTGTTAATATCTTACAGGAACACCTAAACCCTACACTGCTGCTGATAGCAGAAAGATTCAAGTTCCATAAAAGAAACCATCACAAAGATGAGAGCAATGCTGACTATCTTACGGAACTATGCAAGTTATCGAAGCACTGCCAGTTTGGAGCAGGACTGGCAGACACCTTGCGGGATAAGTTTGTCTGCGGGCTCCAGAGCGAAGGAGCCCAGAAACGACTACTTTCGGAAAAGGACCTGACGCTAGAACAGGCTTTCAGCGTGGCAGTATCCTACGAAGCAGCAGCACGGGGAGCTGCGGAAATACAACAGAAACCACAGGAATACAGCGCTAACGAAGTGACGTATGGAGCAGAAAAGTGCTATCGCTGCGGCAGAACAACCCATGATCAGAAGGACTGCTGGGTTAAGGACAAAGTATGCAGGCAATGTGGGAAAATGGGACACATAGCAAGAGTCTGCAGGTCGGGAAAGAAAACCAACACTACAAGAACTACTAAGGAAAAGTACAAGAAAGTAAAGAAATTGACAGACAGTAGTTCGGAAGATCAGGAGAGTGATAAGGACTTCGGGAGCAGGAGACTAAGTTGTCTAAAGTTACACAACGTGATCGCAAAGGAGGATCACCGAACCATTTGGGTCACCCTCATGATAGCAGGGTCCCCAGTAAAGATGGAATTGGACACAGGATCAGCCCTAACTGTCATGAATCGACGAGACTATGAGCGGCTATTCTCACACATACCCTTGAAGGACACGTCCATTGTATTGAAGACATACACGGGGCAAAAAGTCTACCCCAGAGGAAAAATAAGGGTGCCAGTTGAATACAACGGCAAGGAAACACAGAAACTGTATCTATATATACTACCAGATGGAGGACCACCATTATTGGGACGTGAATGGATCCGAAAAATACAATTGGATTGGCATTCCATTCAGGCGCTAACTGTGACTGATAAAAAGGATGATAACGTCACACCTGAACGACTGTCAAAAATTCTAACTGATGTAAAAGAGGTGTTCCAACAAGGACTTGGGACTCTAAAAGGAGTAACGGCAATGATAAAAATCAAAGATAACGCAAACCCCAAATTTTTTAAGGCCAGACCGGTACCTTACGCGATCCGCCCAGCCGTTGAAGCAGAGCTGGAGAGTCTGGAGCGTTCGGGTGTGCTGTCCAAGGTGGACTTGAGCGAGTGGGCATCACCCATCGTTCCTGTAATGAAGAAATCATTGAGCAGCACGCCTGGGGAACCGAAGAAGGTTCGCATCTGTGGGGACTTCAAGGTAACTGTGAACCCAGTCCTGCACACAGTACAATATCCACTTCCACGGATGGAGGATATTTTCACCTCACTATCTGGAGGGAAACGCTTTACAAAGATTGATCTGGCCCAAGCGTATCTACAAATGGAGGTGGAAGAAGCATCTAGGAAATACCTCATGATAAACACTCACAAAGGCCTTTACCAGTACAATCAACTGGTATTCGGGGTAGCATCAGCCCTGGCTATTTGGCAGAGGGCGATGGAACAAGTCCTGCAAGGGATCCCGGGGACCCAGTGTTATTTGGACGACATCCTGGTTACGGGCGAAAATGACAATGAACACCGTGCCAACCTGGAACAGGTGCTCACGAGATTACAGGAATATGGGCTACGAGCCAACCGTCCCAAATGCGAGTTCTTCAGGAGACAAATCTCGTATTGTGGCCACATGATTGATGAGGAAGGGTTGCATAAGTCGCCGGACATGATTGAGGCTGTAGTCAAGGCTCCAGCACCGGAAAATGTGTCGCAACTGAGGTCGTTCCTCGGGTTGGTGAACTACTACCATAAGTTCTTGCCAAATTTATCCACAATTCTGCACCCACTGAATGCCCTACTGCAAACTGGAGTAACATGGAAATGGAATGATGAGTGTAAGCATGCCTTTCAGAAATGTAAATGCCTAATCACTTCAAAAGAAGTATTGGCCCATTACAATCCAACACTACCGATTCGGTTAGCATGTGATGCGTCTCCCTATGGCATCGGAGCGGTGCTGTCACACAAATTCCCTGACGGTTCAGAGAGGCCAATAGCCTTTGCGTCGCGCTCGTTAAACTCAGCCGAGCGTAACTACGCCCAGATTGACAGGGAGGCCCTCAGCCTGGTGTGGAGGGTGAAGAAGTTCAATCACTATCTGCACGGGCAGAAATTCACCCTACTGACTGATCATCTGCCCCTGGTCTCCATTTTTAACCCAAAGAAGGGCGTTCCGGTGATGACGGCGCAACGGCTGCAAAGATGGTCACTTTTTCTAGGGGCACATCAGTACGACATAGAGTACAAGGGTACGAAACAGCATGGAAACGCTGATGGGCTGTCGCGCCTACCGTTGCCTACGGTAGAGGAAGCACCTGCAGTGGACCCTGTTGAGATATTCCATGCGACCATAGTCGAATGTCTACCTGTTACAAACTCAAGTATAGAGAAGGAAACCCGAAATGACCCGACACTCTCTCGGGTCTATGATTTGACGGTGAAGGGATGGCCAGCACATGGCGACTCACTGTTGCCAGCATTCTTGCCAAGGAGAGAACAGCTGTCAGTGTGCCGGGGGACCTTGATGTGTGGATCCCGAGTGGTAATTCCACCCAAGTTGAGAGATAGAGTGCTCAATGAGCTTCATGAGGGTCATCTGGGAGGGGTAAAAATGAAGAGCCTAGCCAGGGCGTTTGTGTGGTGGCCGGGAATCGATAAAGAAATCGAGGATATGACCAAGAGATGCACAGGATGCCAGAAGGTCCAAAACGCTCCACCACAGGCCCCGCTACATCCATGGGAGTGGCCCTCATCTCCATGGCAATGGGTACACATTGATTTTGCTGGTCCATTTATGGACTCAATGTTCCTAATCGCTGTGGACGCCCATTCAAAATGGCCAGAGGTCATCAAAATGTCCTCCACCACCACGGAGAAAACTACTGCAGTCCTACAGACCATCTTCGCCAGGAATGGCTTGCCAGAACAGATTTGCTCCGACAATGGACCACAGTTTGTGTCAGAGGATTTCCGGAGGTTTCTGAGGAATAATGGGGTGAAGCATTACACATCTGCCCCATATCATCCAGCCACAAATGGATTGGCTGAGAGGTTTGTTCAGACCTTTAAAAAGGCCATAAAGGCAATGCATAATGATGACATACCACTACAACACAAGGTGGATAATTTCTTGTTTGCTTACCGGAATGCGACACATGCAGTCACCAACCAAGCTCCAGCCATAATGTTCTTCAACCGAAGGCTAAGATGTCGCCTGGATTTGCTCAAACCAAACATAAGACGAGATGTTGAGGATAAGCAATTCCAGCACATAAATGAGAAGCCAACCAGGAGCTTCAAGATAGGGCAACCAGTCTTGGCCCGTGACTACCGAACAGAAAAATGGCAGCCAGGAACGATATGCACACAGCAGGGACCACTAATGTACACAGTGGACGTTGGAGAGAGCATCGTGAGACGCCATGCTGACCAGATTCTAGAGTCACAGGAACAAGCCAAACCCATACCACGAGCAGGTGCACCTGGTAATCAACCCGAAGTACAGATTGCGTCTACCTCAGAAGCAGTGGTATTGGAAGCTGATGAACCAACCTATGACAATGAGCCAGAATCAACTCCGCCGCAAGAACAGGATACTCGAGAAAGGCGCTATCCAGTCAGGATCAGGAAGCCTCCTCAAAGACTGAACTTATAAATGATTATTTCAGTTGATGTATATAGTACAGAGAAAATTGTAATTGTAATTAGTTATTATTTAGTTGTTAAATGAATGTTATGTACTGTTTATCTAAAAGGGGAGGAATTGTTGTATATGTACCTTTAAGAGAAGAACTGATTCTATACTGCAGTACCGGCAGTGACCACCCCTGTATAAAGCCATAGCAGGCTTCTGTATTTCAGTCTTGAATTACACTCTGTTCAGTAAATACCTGTTTATTTGTTCTCCTGCAGTCTGAGTCTTGTTGATCCTCAGACATTACAACAGACACAGCTTCAAATCCCAGACATCAACTTGCATGAACTTCCAACTCTGATTCTTTATTTATTGTAAGGTGATATCCCAGACTTAGAGTTTGCTGTGCATTAAGCTCAGTGACAATGTAATGTACTTATATTTAGCAATCTGCAGAGAGAAATTATTTATTGCTCCCGGGTTGAATATAGTTCAGTCCAAAGTCATTCTGACCAGTTGGTTGGATGAGGAAGATCCAGTCCAATGCCACAGCAATGCCTCATCTATCTGGTCTCAGCCTGGCTCAGCTGATAGTACCTCTGCCTCTAAATCAGAAGTTGTAGATTCAAGCACCACTTTAAAACCTGAGCACATAATCTAACCTGATGCTTGTTGAGGGGATTGTGCATAGATGTAGGTGTCATCCAACAATGCACCATGGGGTGGAAATTGGTTATGGCCCATTTCCAGGTCCATAACCAGTGACACCCCATGGTGCACAGCCCAATCGGGAGGCGTGAAGCCGGCCCGAAATTGGCCCTCAGGCATCAGTAACAAACCCACTGGCAGCTTGTACATTTCACTAAAATGAATATCAGGCCATTTGCCTCGAAGGTAAGTCCCGGGAGGGGAGGGTTGGAGTGGTAATGGGGGAGGGCCAATAGCGAGGACTGTGGAGTCAGGGAAGCTCTCGTGCTGCTTTTGGCACGACATCCCAAGGCACTTCACAGGTGGGTCATCAAACAACATTTGACACTGAGCCACATAAGGAGATATTAGGACTGGTGAACAAAAGCTTGCGCAAAGAGGTAGGTTTAAAGGAGCGTTTTAAAGGAGAGAGAGGTAGAGAGTCGGAAAGGTTTAGGGAAGGAATTCCAGAGCTTCGGGCCTAGACAGCTGAAAGTACAGCCGCCAATGGTGAAACGATGAGTGCAGAGATCTCGGAGGGTTTTAGGGCTGGAGATAGGGAGGGGCGAGGCCATGGAGGGATTTGAAAATGAGGTTGACAATTTTAAAAACCTGCACTTTCTTGTTATGTCAGTGGTACACAAATAGTGTGATCCATATATTCAGCTCTTTCCATGTAGAGGGTACAAGTTTATATAATAGTATGTTTCAATTTATGCACCTGTTGACTGATTTGGCCTTGCATGCCTTTTGAATGATTGTTTACTTCAGTGTCATCAAAAGTACATCTCTCTCGTCTTCTTCAGAACAAATGCGTTTGTAGAGACAGATTGGCAACATATACCTGATTGCTTAGCCCATCTAGACTGGAAGATGGTACTGCAAAGATAATTACAACGGCCTGTGGATTTATGAGATGGATGTAATTGATTGTCTATCCAAGCTGATGCAGTATTCCAACTTGATTATTTGGTAAAAAGGCATTAAAAGACAATTGGGATTCAATTCATTTATCTATTACTGCAGAGCAAAATGGCAAGAATTTGAAAGTTTGCTTTGGACTGAACATGCAAACTGCAAGTATAGTCAAAAGTGTCCAGGAAAGAATTAGGTTCAGGCCTAATCAAAACAGGAATTACAGGCAGACTTTGATTTCTGTTTTGATTTGATTATCAGCCATGTACTAAAAGATATACAATCGATTCACTATCAATGGATATTTTCTTTTAATAAAAATGAGACAATTAACTGAATTTACCTATTGTTGGTGTACAATTAGGGGTCTACCCGTAATTCAGTAGTTATAGGAGTGTATAGACATTATCATAAATGTTCAAACCATCCAATGACCTTGCAATGAAGGCAAACTGAAAACAGTGCTCGTTCACTAATCTGTGCTTTACCTGAATTTCAATTACCGTTAAGTGCTGCTGGTGCTGTAAAACTGCAATGCAGTTTTAATTAGGTATAAATTATTTAAATTAAAGGCAGTATCACTTCTTGAGAAAATAAATTATTGCTCATATATAATGGCTGGGAAGATCAGGACTTCAGATTCACACATGATGTGACTAAGGTAACAATGGCCGTAAAAAATCCATGGGGAAAATTACGTTAGTGTTGCACGCCGGGGGTGGGTCTTCTACCTGCTGGTCTTTCCAAAGTAAATTATATGGCTGCAATTTTGCTGGTCTTACTGAGTCCGTGGCAGGTCGCGGCCCTGCTGCTGGCTCCATCCTGCTCTGTGAAATGAATTTTTGTTGATGGGGCTTGTTAAGCTCACCCAGCACATTCCCTGGACATGCACTCCAAGGTCCCTCTGTTCCTCGACATTTCTCAGTGTCCTACCATTTATTGTGTATTCCCTTGCCGTGTTAGCCCTCCCCAAATGCATTACCTCACATTTCTCCAGATTGAATTCCATTTGCCACTTTTCTGCCCACCTGACCAGTCCATTGTATCTTCCTGCAGTCTACTGCTATCTTGCTCACTATCAACCACACGGCCAATTTTTGTGTCATCTGCTTATGCCTTCTTTTCCTGTGAATCCACTGTGGATGATGAGAAAAGGAAGAAGAATAGGATGAGGAGCAGTAGTAGTGAAGAAAATTCTTTCAGGTGGACAATGATGGTAATGATGTTGAGGAAGAGGCCACATAAGGAGTCCCAGGAAAAAGATCCTGTTTTGTGTTCCTCTGCCCCAACCTCCTCCAAATCATTCACCTTAGGTGCCTTCACCCAAGGGCAATTAAAAAGAAAGAAAGAACTTGCATTCACGACCTCATGCATGTGTGGATGTGGCACTGGTGATTCACAGAGCACGAGGAAGCTGGAGTAGTGAGGAGTCCATGTGGATGTGCCACTCCACCGTGGAGGCAGAGAGAAGGGTGTGCATGGCTTCAGAGTTATGGTAACCAGAGCTCATGGATACTCACCTGAAAAAAGTGTGCCAGTTACCAGAATGAATGCCTGGTCGGCACCCTGGGTGATATCATACCGCTCCCCCATGGTTGCTTGAAATGAGCCTGTGACATAAAAGTTGAGTATGGTCGCCAATTTCACAGCCAAAGATAGAAATGTCTGGACAAATCATCTTGGTTGCGGGAGATTCTTGAGGTAGCTCCTCATTGCCCCGTTGGTGAAATACACTCTTCTCACACAGAGCTCTTTATTAAGGTCTTCATAGAATCTGCATGGCCTGCAAATTTGTGGGGGGGGGGGCAGGGCGGGGGGGTCACTAATATATTGTAGACCACCGATTCTCAAATGCTGTCTGTTCTCCATCTTGCTTTTCCCCTGCTGTTCCTCCATTAAAATTGCAAAGCAGGGAACGCCCATTGGGAATCCCATACCCAGCACTCAGAATTGCTTACTGTGGCTGGGATAAAGTTTGCTGGTGGTCTTAGAGGCAAGTCCAGATTAATCCAGGTGCAAGGCAAAATGAAATACTTTAAAAGCTTTTCTGAAAACCCAGCAATCACTCTTGAAAGTTTTATCAAGCTACAGGCTCCAACGTAAAGCACTTGCACCAGTATCGGCTGATACTGGCAACAGCTACTGTTCATTTATTTCATTTTAAGCAACTCTTGGTGTAATGGGGGCGCAAGTCATGGGATTTGGGGATTCCAACACCAGTCCACTTCATTATAATTTATAATAATGAGTTCCCTATAGCATCACCGAGCCCACACATGGAATGCCCCAGATTGTGCAGCAAACTACATTGCTGCCATTATTGGGCAGAAACCCTGTAGAATGGAGTCCCAATTAACAATCCACCTCCAAAAATCCTGGTATGCTCATTTAAAGGTAGAACCTTGCCAAATCCTGAGGTAAATTCAAGGCCAATTGATCTAATACAATACAATCTCAGTAGCAGACTTCATATTTTTTCATGCATGCGACAACCCTGAATAATTTAAATTGTTTTTTAACCTTTTAATGCCTATTCTCCCTTATAGCTAAAATATTGCAAATGTTATGAAAATTATAATTCTGAATATTGTAACAGTGAAAGATGACCAAAAATGTTGATCCGAACAAAGTGCGCATAGCGACATAGAATACAAAACCTACAAGGCATCATTTAAAAAAGTTAGGAAATTATGAGTAAGCAGGGAATTGAGACAGAATTATTTCACATAAAGGTTAATAAACATATAGAATAACTTACAAGGGAAGACTATTGATGTGACTAGAATAAAAAGATTCGAGAGATACCTAGACATGTTTATCTGGATAGAGCACTATGATGAGAAGGCAGGAAGTCAGAGTTGAGAGCAATCACAAAGGGCTGAGCTAGTTAGATCAAATAGCATTTTCCTGTTTCTAAAATTTCCTACAGACAAAACATAGGAATTGGAGTCGGCCATTCAGCCCCTCGAGTCTGTTTCACCATTCAATGAGATCATGGCTGATCTGTATCCAAAATCTATCCACCCACCTTGGTTCCATATTCCTTAATACCCTTGGCTAGCAAAATATTATCGATCTCAGATTTAAAATTATTAATCGAGCTAGCATCTACTGCTTTTTGTGGTAGAGAGTTCCACACTTCTACCACCCTTTGTGTGAAGAAGTGTTTTCTAACTTATCTTCTGAATTGCCTGGCTCTGATTTTAAGGTTTTGTCCCCTTGTCCTAAACTCACCCACCAGTGGAAAAAAATTCTCTCTATCAACCCTATCAGTTTCTTTCAAAATCCTAAAAACTTCAATCAAATCACCCCTTAACCTTCTATATTCCAGGGAACACAAGCCTACTTTATGTAATCTCTCCTCATAATTTAACGATTAGAGCCCTGGTAACATTCTGGTGCATCTGCACTGCACTCCTTCCAAGGCCAATATATCCTTTCTAAGGTGCAGTGCCCAGAATTGTACACAATACTTTAGATGTGACCGAACCAGGGCTTTTTATAGATGTAGCAAAATTTCCACCCCTTTATATTCGAGCCCCCTAGTTATAAAGGCTAACATTCCATTAGTCATTTTGGTTATTTTATGCACTTGACCACTACATCTCTTTGGACCGCCACTGTTCCAAACTTTTCACCATTTAAAAGATACTCAGATCGATCCTTTTTTGTTCCAAAATGGATGACCTCACACTTGCCTGCATTGAAATCCATTTACTGCCGTTTTGCCCACTCACTTAATCTATAAATGTCCCCCATCTACACTACTTACTATGCCACCAATCATTGTAACATTGGCAAATTTGGATATATGTTTCTTTATTGTGTTAATTATGTCATTAATAAATAAAGTGAATAGTTGAGACCCCACAGATCCTCGTGGGACTCCACCCTCCATGCCTTCCAATTCAAGTATATACCCATTATCCCTAACTTTCTGTCTTCTACCACCTGACCAATCACCTAACCAGGTCAATAATTTGCCTTCAATTCCATGAGCATTAAATTTAGCTGACAGTCTCTTATGTAGAACCTTATCGAATGCCTCTGAGAAGTCCATTAAAACTACATCCATAGACACTCTCCTTGCGACTATTTCAGTTACTTCCTCAAAAAATTCAATTAGGTACATTAGACCTAATCTTTTCCTTTAAACACTATCCCTGTACACCCTTCCTTTAAGAGATAATGGCCTAGAAATTCAGTTGGGCGCTGCAAGCTTTGCGCCCAGTTGGCGCCTAAAGAGGGTTTCTGCGCCAGTATAAGAGGTTGCGCTGATATTCAGCGCTGCGGTAATGGCGGCGGTAGCCGGTAGCGCTGCGCCGACACCGATGACGTCATCGGTGTGCGCAGTGCCCCGGTACCGCCCCGCTTCCGGCCCAAACCCCATATTTAGTTGCGGCCGCCTCTTCTGCAGCGGCCGCAAACAACGTTCGTGAAACGGGGCCGTACTGCTGCGCTACTGGGGCGCTTTAAGGTGGAGGTGCGGCCGGCCGCTTTTTCGGCGGCCGCCTGCCCGCACCTCCCTCCACGGCCTCCTCCACCACCCCCCCGCGGCATTGGTTGCTGATTCCCGTGAGTCCGGCACTTCTCCGTGGTGCTGGGCTCATTTGCTGGCAGTATCCAGCGGCGATCTCACGGCTGCAGGCAGCTCCTCCTTAAGAGAAGGAGGAGGCCTGCAGTACCCCAGCCTGCCGCACCGCATCGGGTGGCGCAGCGGCAGCTGGAGCGCTGAAATTCACTTTCAGCGCCCCAAGCGGAGGCGGGCACACCCTGGAACAGCGCCCGGTTCCGAATTGGGGCGCTAAAAGTGAATTTCTGGCGGTCGCAACGGGCTCTGCGCGCAGCGCTAACTTTTGGGCGTTAGCCTGCTGGCGGGCCTTAACTGAATTTCTAGGCCAATGGGCTAAATGTGATTTAGCGTCAATATACCTCAAGGAATACATTTTTCTCTTGTCTGCATGGGCAGTGATCTGGTGGAACGGATGGCTCGCCTGCCTGATTATTACATTGAAATCAATGGGATGAAATTTGGATGGGTTTTATAATGAATGGGAGATGCACGCTGCCAGATCAAAAGTCAAAAGTTTACGTATAGAGATATAGGGCTGAAAATTCAGTAGGGTTAGCGCCCATTTTGCGGCGCTAGAGGGCCTAACGCCGCAATGATAGCCGTTTCTGAAATTCACTTCGGCGCTGCCATCAGCGTTAGCCGGTTGCGCTGCGCCGGCACCGATGACGTCATCGGTGTGCGCAGCGTCCCGGTTGCCGTGGCAACGCGCCCGAACGTCGAAATTCAGTTGCGGCCGCCTCGCCCGTGGCAGCCGCAACTAAGACTCTGGCAACCGAGTCTTACACAAGTTAGCGCCGGCGCATTAAGGTCGCGCGGCGGCCGGCCGCTTTCCCGCCGGCCGCCTGCCCACACCTCCCTCCCCGGACTCCTCCACCCCCCCCCCGCGGAACAGATGCGTCTGGCCTGCAAGCCCGGCACTTGTCTGAGGTGCCGGGCTCATTTTTGAAAAAATCAAACGGCCAGCGATCGGGTGAAGGCAGCGCCTCCTTAACGGGAGGAGGAGGCCTGCACCTCCCCAGCCTGCCGCACCGCATCGGGTGCCGCAGCGCCGGATTAGCGCCGCAATGCGGCACTCAGCGCCCATTGGGAGGCACTCACGCCCGCCAGTAGCACCGGCAGCCGTCTGGGCGCGGCGCTACTGAATTTTTGGCGCGCGCAAGGGAATTAGCGCCAGCGCTAAATTTCCAGCGCTAAAGCCCTGGCGCGGCGTCAACTCAATTTCTAGGCCATATTTTCTAATTGCTGAAGTTGCTGCATGAACGCTTAATGCACATACTACAATCCTCCCTGTGTTATTTTTAATATAAATGGGTTAACACAGCGAGTTGTGGTGATCTGAAATGCACTGCCTGAAAGGCTTGTGGAAGCAGATTCAATAGTAACACTCAAAAGAGAATTGGATAAATACTTGATAAAAAAAATGACAGGCCTATGGAAATAGAGCAGGGGAATGGGATTAATTGGATTGCTCTACCAAAGAGCCAGCACAGGCACGATGGGCCAACTGGCCTCCTGTGCTGCATCATTCTATGATTCTATGATTCTAACATCAGCCTGAAATCAGTGGACAGAGGAAGGTGGTACCACAGTATTAAGTGTTCATATGTGAGCTTTGCTGATCAGAAAATATACCTTCACAAGAACTTGAATAGGCAGTAAGGATGGCTTATTTGTGCATTATTGGGCCGTATATTCCGATGCCTACGGGTGTGTACGCGTTGTGTGCACACCCATAGGGACATCGGAAATGCCGAGTTCGGGCATGCTAAGCATATGCGCTGAAAACCGGCATTTCCAATCTGTCAAGAATACTCTTGACAGATCGGACGCCTGCCCTGGAGAAGGGCCTCTGCAGGTGGAGAGTTCCGCTTCCTGGAGAACCTCCGCCCGCAGAAAAACAGGTGTAAGGCCTGCTTTTACCAGCATAAGAGTTGAAAAAAAGTTTTAAAACATTCACTCATTTATCATTTAAAAATACTTTTAAAAAAGGTAAGTTTATTTTTAGCCCCGTAAAAAACTTTAATTATTTTTTTCAAAAAGTTAAATTTTTGTTTAAAATATTTAATTTATTGTAATTTCAACACATTTTAAAAATGTAATTAAAAAAATGTATTTAATGTTTTACAGTGTTTTTGGAGTGATCTCCATTCATATATTTGACAGGTCTATCTGTCAAGTGTATGAAGGGAGATTCCCTTCTCTTATTGGCTCCCCATGGCCCACATGATCCCAGGGACACTTGCGAACCGCATGCGCCTCTGGAATACGTGGGCCCTGCGCATTTTGAGTTTGGAGAGGCCCAGGAATGGAAATAATTGCACCTCGGGAGCCCTCAGGTAAGTCCGTAGATGTTTTCCAGATCGGAGGCCTCCGCACGCAGGAAGCCTCCGATCAGAAAATACGGGCCAATGTTTCTTTTCCCAGAGGAAAGTAGAGGCTAGCAAAATAGTATAAGTTGTTTACAGAGTTTGTTAATTTTACAGAAATATCTCCCTCACCATCGTGGACATTAAAGTATATATTGTATACATTAGAAAATATTACTGTACAGCATGGTATTTCAGAACTATAGGTGGAAGAAATGGATGTGATGAGCTTGCTTCAGTCCCAAAACACTGCAGAGTGTAGTAATTACTGACATTGTGTTTGTAAATATGACTAAAAAGTGCTTATAATATTTGTGATAGAAGGCAAATGGAGACTTTTAGAAATATATAAAATGCATAGATTGTGACTTTTTAAAGAATATATTTTATAAAATGTAAAATTGAATATAACAGATGATCTTAATCTAGCATTTAATGGGCTGCAATTCTGCTTGATTTCTACATATACTTTTTAAGGCATGTCACGGCTCAAGAGCAGAGAGAGAAACCAGCAGTACTAAAAGAAGAGATTTTTTTCGATAGGAATAGTGAGAATAAAGAAATCAATTTTGTTTTTTATACTACGGAATAAAAAAAGGCAGTATAATTTTGTAGCCAGTTCACCAACCCTGACGCAACTGCTCCAGTCAAAATTCAGTTTACCGCTAACAGTAATACAGAAAAAGTGGAAACTGTCACTCTGCCCCAGGAGATAAAAGTGAAAGTGAATGTTGCTGGTGGTAAATTCTTCTTGCTATCAAATGAAAAATGGAAAATAGCAATATCGCCTGCATATTATCACCTAACGTAATCCAACCATAAAGGGGAAAACCAAAGCCCTGAACTTCAGTAGGAGATCAGTGGAGCCCCGGGAAAAATGGCATAAAATGTGAGAGATTGTGACAACCTACATGGAAATTCAGGGCCCGGGCCATACCCCTGACCTGGCCCTGCAAAACTTTATAAGAGCATATTAATAGGATTAGGTGAATCATTATATAGATATATACCGGGGTGATTTTCTGAAATGGTTGCAGTTTACATCCAAATGGTTTCGCACTGACACAAATGGAAATGTGCTGTTAGCACCCAATTATCTGAGCTCATAATTATGCATAGTACCAGGTACAGATCTGGGCTTGTGCAGGAGCACATTAGAACATAAGAACATAAGAAATAGGAGCAGGAGTAGGCCAATCGGCCCCTCGAGCCTGCTCCGCCATTCAATAAGATCATGGCTGATCTGATCCTAACCGCCAATCCACTATCACAGAACCATCTCCTGAATCTAACAGAATTAGACACCCGAAATAGGAGCAGGATCAGGCTACACGGCCCCTGGGCCCGCGCCGCTACCCATAGGGCCATGACCGATCCGAACCTAGACTCATGTCCAAATTCCTGCCCGCTCCCCGTAACCCTTAATTCCCTTTACTTCTAGGAAACTGTCTATTTCTGTTTTAAATTTATGTAATGATGTAGCTTCTACAGCTTTTTGGGGCAGCATATTCCATGGACCTACCACCCTCTGAGTGAAGTAGTTCCTCCTCATCTCAGTTTTGAAAGAGCAGCCCCTTATTGTAAGACTATGCCCCCTAGTTCTAGTTTCACCCATCATCGGGAACATCCTCCCCGCATCCACCCGATCCAACCCCTTCACAATCTTATATGTTTCAATAAGATCGCCTCTCATTCTTTTGAACTCCAATGAGTAGAGTCCCAATCTACTCAACCTCTCCTCATATGTCAATCCCCTCATCCCCGGGATTAACCGAGTGAACCTTCTTTGTACTGACTCGAGAGCAAGTATGTCCTTTCTTAAGTACGGACACCAAAACTTTACGCAGTATTCCAGGTGCGGTCTCACCAATACCTTGTACAACTGAAGCAATACCTCCCTATTTTTATATTCTTTCCCCCTAGCAATGAACGCCAACATTCCATTGGCCTTCTTAATCACTTGCTGCGCCTGCACACTAACCTTTTGAGTTTCGTGCACCAGGACCCCCAGATCCCTTTATACTTCAGTACTTTCCAGTTTCTTGCCATTAAGATAATAACTTGCTCTACGATTTTTCCTGCCAAAGTGCATAACCTCACACTTTCCAGTATTGTATTCCATCTGCCAAATCTCTGCCCACTTACTTAGCCTGTCTATGTCCCCTTGCAGGTTTTTTATGTCCTCCTCACTCACTACTTTCCCTCCCATCTTAGTATCATCTGCAAACTTTGATATGTTACACTCGGTCCCCTCCTCCAAATCGTTAATATAGATTGTAAAGAGTTGGGGACCCAGCACTGACCCCTGCGGAACACCACTAGTTACTGATTGCCAGTCTGAGAATGAACCATTTATCCCAACTCTCTGCCTTCTGTTAGATAGCCAATCCTCTATCCATGCCAGAATATTACCCCCAATCCCGTGATTTTTTATCTTAAGCAATAATCTTTTGTATGGCACCTTGTCAAATGCCTTTTGGAAGTCTAAATACACTACGTCCACTGGTTCCCCTTTATCCACCCTATATGTTACTTCCTCAAAGAACTCCAGCAAATTTGTCAAATATGACTTCCCCTTCATAAAACCATGCTGACTTTGTCCTATTAAATTATGATTATCCAAATGTCCTGTTACGGTCTCCTTAATAATGGACTCCAAAATTTTACCTACCACAGATGTTAGGCTAGCCGGTCTATAGTTTCCAGCCTTCTATCTACTGTCCTTTTTAAATAAGGGTGTTACATTAGCAGTTTTCCAGTCTGCTGGGACCTTTGCCGAGTCCAGGGAGTTTTGGAAAATTATTACCAATGCATCCACAATCCCTACCGCCACTTCCCTCAAGACCCTAGGATGTAAGCCATCAGGTCCAGGTGATTTATCCGCCTTGAGTCCCATTATTTTACCGAGTACCACTTCCTTAGTGATTTTGATCGTGTTTAGCTCCTCCCCCCCTTTAGCCCCCTGTTTGTCCAGTGTTGGGATATTCTTAGTGTCTTCTACTGTAAAGACTGATATAAAATATTCATTCAGTGTTTTTGCCATCTCCATATTTCCCACCTTTAATTTCCCGGTCTCACCCTCTAAGGGACCAACATTTACTTTAGCCACCCTTTTTCTTTTTATATAACTATAAAAACTCTTACTATCTGTTTTTATATTTTTTGCTAATTCACTTTCATAATCTATCTTCCCTTTCTTAATCAAACTTTTTGTTATTTTTTGCTGTCTTTTAAAGTTTTCCCAATCCTCTATCCTCCCACTAGATTTGACTACCTTATATGCCCTTGTTTTTAGTCGAATACTATCCTTAATTTCTTTACTTAGCCACGGATGGCTGTCTTTTCTTTTACATCCTTTTCTTCTCAGTGGAATATATTTTTTTTGGAAGTTGTAAAATAACTCCTTAAATGTACACCACTGATCATGTATCATCTTACCCTTTAATCTATTTTCCCAATCCACTCTACTCAATTCTGCTCTCATACCTTCATAGTCTCCTTTATTCAAGCTTAGCACACTTGTTTGAGATCCAACCTTCTCACCCTCTAATTGAATATGGAATTCAACCATGTTATGGTCACTCATTCCAAGGGGATCCTTTACTAGGACATTTTTAATTAATCCTGTCTCGTTACACAGGACCAGATCTAAGGTTGCTTGCCCCCTGGTCGGTTCAGTTACATACTGCTCAAGAAACCCATCCCTAATACACTCAATGAACTCATCCTCAAGGCAGCCCTGCCCAATTTGATTTGTCCAATTAATATGGTAGTTAAAATCCCCCATAATTATAGATGTTCCCTTATTACAAGCCTCAACTATTTCCTGATTGATACTCCGTCCAACAGAGTTGCCACTGTTCGGAGGCCTATAGACTATGCCCACTAGTGTTTTTTTCCCCTTATTATTCCTTACCTCCACCCAAACTGTTTCATTATCCTGATCTTTTGACCCAATATCATTTCTCTGTATTACAGTGATTCCTTCCTTTATTAACATAGCCACCCCACCTCCCCTTCCTTCCTGCCTGTCTTTCCTGATCGTTAAATAACCTGGTATGTTTAATTCCCAGGCATTGTCACCCTGCAGCCATGTTTCTGTAATGGCCACAAGATCATACCCATACATAGTTATTTGTGCCATTAACTCGTCTATTTTGTTACGAATGCTACGTGCATTCAGATAGAGAACTTTCAAATATGTTTTGTGACACTTAGTTCCTGCTTTTGCCCTTTTTATTACTTTACCTTTTACTCCATACCTTCTGCCCCTTCCTGACACGCTCTGGTTTTTAATTTCCCCACTGCTACCTAAGTCTATGACCTTCTCTGTTGTCATTTTTATTATTTGCTCTCTAGGAACCTAGGCGTGAAGATGGAAATATGTGCATAAGTAAAATGGGACAATTAAAGGGGAGTGTCAAAATAGAATGATAAAAATCCTGGAAGCCTTTGAAAAGGCTGAAAAGGTATCTAAACCCATTAGGAACCTTTGGCAACACTGGGGCGGGGGGGGGCGGGGGGGCGTTGGCAAGGGGGAAGGGGACAAAGAAGTGACCGGGAAAGTGATGGGATAAAAACCCAAACTGTAAGCATAAGTCTGGAGGCACGCTTTGGGGCAGCCCAGCACCACACCCATATTTGATGGAAGCTGAAGTAGAGATGATTGCAAGGAGGGTTTCCCTCTGTGCCACTCCACAGAAAAATTCCTACCGGTCAGCGCACCAGCAAGCCTGCAAGGAGGTGGAGGTAAGCTTCAGATTGTAACTGACATTTCCGATCACTGGATGTACCCGCCCTATGCTTCATGGTAACAGCAGGTGTCCTTGCAGCAGATGGCACTCTGATGAAGTGAAGACCCACATAGAATCATAGAATGATACAGCCCAAAAGGAGGCCATTCGGCTCTTTGGTAGAGCTATCCAATTAATCCCACGCCCCTGCTCTTTCCCCATAGCCATGTAATTTTTTCCTGTTCAAGTATTTATACAATTCTCTTTTGAATATTACTATTGAATCTGCTTCCACCAACCTTTAAGGAAGTGCATTCCAGATCACAACAACTCACTGTGTTAAAAAAATGTTTGCTCATGTCGCCCCCCTGGTTCTTTCGCTCTCTGGTTTCCGACCCTTCTACCGCTGGAAATAGTTTCTCCTTATTTACTCTCTCAAAGCCATTCATGATTTTCAACACCTCTATTAAATCTCCTCTTAACCTTCTCTGGTCTAAGGAGAATAACCCAGCTTCTCTAGTCTCTCCACATAACTGAATTTCCTCATCCTTGGTACCATTCTAGTAAATCTCCTCTGCACCCTCTCCAAGGCCTTGAGATCCTTCCTAAAGTGTGATGCCCAGAATTGAACACAATACTCCAGCTGAGGTCTAACCAGTGTTTTATAAAGGTTTAACATAATTTCCTTGCTTTTGCAATTTATTCCTCAATTAATAAAGCCAAGGATCCCATATGTTTTTTAACAGCCTTCTCAACTTGTCCTGCCACCTTCAAAGATTTGTGTACATACTGTGATTGGGTTGTTTCCAAGGACAGTCAGGCTTTCAAATATCTTAGCGGTGCAATTGGCTCTGCTGTCCTGGCTTCCTTTGGGAATCAGAGGCCGGAATTTTCTGGGGGGGGTCAGCGAGCAGGTCGGGTGGTCAAGTGTTTTTTTTTGACAGCGGGTCAGGAACCTGTAAGAAGGTGGGCTTGGGTGGGTGGGTGGTGGGGGGGAGGAGAGTGGGGACAGACTTGGAAGGGTTTACATAGATTAGGGCCAAGATGGTTGATAAGTCTGCTGCCAATGATGCAGCCAAGAGTAAGGGGATACAAAAGAATGGGGAAATGGAAATCAGAGGACCAAAATTTTAAAATTCTAGGAAGTAAAGCTGGCAGAGTTTGCAGAGATAAGATAGGGAAGGCATGGAAGGATTTGTTGATCAGAATTTGAAAGGAATACATTGGGGTCAGGGAGCCAATGGAGATCACCAAGGATGGGACGCAATGAGAAAGTGGGACTCAAGCAGTAATTTTCCAACTTTTCACTGCCAGCAGGCATCCTTGCCCACCAATAGTACATATTGGATTTGCCACATGCTACGCATACCGTTTCCACCCACTTGTATTTCCATTATATGCTAGCAGCGGGCAAGGCTCCTTACCAGCAGAGCAAAGACAGAAAATGACCATCCATACTATGGGGCAGGGGATTTGAACAAGTTGGAGTTTATGTAGGCTAGAGCTTGGGAAATCGATGACAGCCAATAATCAAGTAGCTCGGTGAAAATAATGACACGCACAGGATGTTATAAAGAAGAAACTCTGAATAAAAACATTGCAGAAATAATAAAACAAGAAAATAAACAAAGTAAGGAACAGTGAAACATAGTTTGGGGAATAATTACTCCCTCTCAAAACTATAAAATCCCGACTACTTTTACGGACTGCTCCTATGGTTTTCCCCAGTGATTCACTTAACCTCTGGATTTATGCCTTATTGAGGTGATTCAAAACTTGCACAACATGATTGGATACACAGCTATCCATTGAACATTGTCATTGCTTACACAAAAGTTGCTCAATATACAACCACCCCCCCACCCTGCCATCCTGCCCAAGGTGAGTCCAATTGCCACTTGCTGTCGAAGTACACAGATTACTAAACCCATTCTCAGGGGATTAATTTCCCCACCCCTTTCTCTTGGTTTCCAAGTCATGTTTTGCCAGCCCCTAGGTATTAATGGACCCCTCTGTTCAAGTCATGGTTCTATTTTGAGAGGTGCTTGCAGCATTTTTGTCTGCCCAGTGATTTTATGTCAAAGCACTGAGGCATTCATTCCCCTTCAGCTAAAGGGAGGAATCATCAAGACATGTGCAGTGGTATGGGCCAGCTGCAGTATGTTTGGTGACAAGGATTTACCAGCTGTCCAGAAGGAGAAGCATTGTGGCATGAATGATTTCTTGTCCATCTTTGTATCATTTGGAAAATAGAGGCAGTCAAGGAGAGGCCAAAACTATGTTGCATCTGTGCAATTTGGGGTTTTCTCGCATGCAATTAAATTGGGTTAGATGTCTGTCTCACTGAATTGCGCTTTTTGATTAACTCCTTTACTCATTTTGGTTGTGCTGGCACTCTTAAAATGTTGCGATGAAATTGTCTTTGGCTGTTGACTCTGTCCAGTAATTACTGAGAATCATGATTTCCTTTTGCTAAAATTCTATTTAAACTGTAGCGATTTTATTGACAAAATGTTGCAGGGTTGTGAAATGCCATTGTTTCCACAAAAATAATAATAAAGATAATGAAGATAGCAAACCTAACAGAAAGATGGATTAATTACAGAGCACAGATTGTAAAAATTTTAATGCTAAAATAAATCTCTTCTAATTGTGATGGTCCACAGCCTCAACTATGTAACTGTTAGTGAGATTGAATGTAAGGGATGAACGTGCTGCCATAAGGTGACACCAGTGTTTGGCAGCAATCGTTTCTCTTTAGTGTGCTGCAATGTTTGAGAACAGAATGGAAGAATATATTTATATAGCACCTTTCATGTCGCCTGAACATCTCAAAGCACTATGCAACTAACTAATTGCTTTCGAAGCATAGTTACCATTGTTATATAGGGAAACATGACAGTCATGATACCAAGAACCTACAAACAGTAAATTAAGTGAATAACCAGTTAATCTGGTTAGATGGTGTCGGCTGAGAGAGATATATTGGCCAGGACACCAGAAAAACTCCCTGCTTTTCCTTTTACATCTAACTGACCCACTGGAACAGGAACACTTGGCCTTGATTTAATGGAGTAGAAATTCATCTGGCCCGTTTTTGGATGCTACCGATGAGGACGACAAATTTAGCAGTGGTTCTAACACACGTGCAGATTGGACACAACCCCTCTCACTGATAAATATGTCATGTTGCACCCATTTTATGCATGATAAAACAGAAGCAACGCATACCAATTTCTACCCCCAAAAGACAGTGCCTATTGAAGCATAGAAGTTTACAGCACAGAAGGAGGCCATTTGGCCCATTGTGTTTATGCTGGCTGGTTGCTAGAGCAATCTAAAATTAAGCCCGCTTCCATGCTTTCTCCCCATAGCTCAGTATCTTCCTCTGCTTCAAATATTTATCCAATTCTTTCCATAATGGATGCAATGGTCTGCTCCTCAACCATTCTCTGTGGTAAAACATTTTAAAAACCTCTATTAAGTCTTCTCTTTCCCTTCTCTGCTCTGGTGGAAATAATCCAGTATCTCAAGCCTTTCCTCATAACCATAACCCAGCTCTGGCATCATCCTGGTGAATCTATATTGTATATTCTCTATGGTTTTAATATCCTTTCTATAATGGGGCACCCTAACTGCACACTGTGGCCTAACAAGTCTTTTGTATAAATTCACCATTACTTCTTTACTCTTGTTCTTTATGTCTTTATTTATAAACCCAGACAATATTGGTCTGTTTTTATAGATTTATCTACGTATACTTGCAGTTTCACAGAATTATGTATTTGATTCCCTAGGTCTCTCTCTTCACCCACAACTTATAGTGTCCTTCCATTGAGTGTATACTCCTCTTCCTTGCTTTTTTCACCCAATATGTATTACCGCACACTTATTCATGTTAAATTGCATCTGTCACGTATCTAACCATTCTGCTAATCTGTCTACATCATCCTGATGTCTTTTACAGGCTCTTCGCTGTTTGCCAAACCTCCTCCATTTATGCCATCAGTAAATTTTAAGATTGTGTTTCCTATATTAAAATCAAAATGATCTACATATACCGAGAACAAAAGTGGACCCAGCAATAACCCCTGTGAGTGCACCACTTTCAAACCTTCTCCATTCCGAGCGACACTCATTTACCCTGTCCAACAATCAAATTTCTACCCATGATACTGCATTTTCTATTATGAAACACACACCTGATTTTTTTCTCACAAGTCACTTGTGAAGCACCAAAGTCCTGAAATTGAATTGAAACACACACCCTACCAACTGAATCAAGCTGAATACTGGAAATGACTATAAATTAATAAAAACTTGAGCTATTTATAATTTTAGGAGTAACTAGTTAAAGAGGTAGCTAACTACTAACCTACAGGCTGCCACTAAGTGTGTTGAATTTACATTCAGTGGATGCATCCCAAAAAATGACTGGTATAATCCTGATGCAACAGAGTGTAGAGAGATAATAAGAAGCAGGAAAATGAAAACACTCTAACTGGGTCCAATGAATAAATGGTAACAATAGCTAATCATGTGTTTTTTTTACTAGAGCAAAGAATATTTAGGGCTGACCTAATGGAGGTTTGCAAAATTATGAAAGATTACGATAAGGTTGCAATAGGTAATTTCCACTGGTCAACAAGATGGTAACAAGATGGCTCAAATTTAAGATTTAAAGGGGGTATTGGCAAAAAATTACACAGAAATTATTTAGAATGTGGCATTCTTTGTGAAGCAGAGTCCATTGGGGTGGTTTTCAGTTTAGCCGCGGGCAGAAAACTGGCGGTTGCCGATTGGCTGCCCATTATTCACCACACCCAATTTTCTGTTCCATTGACTTGCCCAAAATGAAAATTATCCCCCCTCCCACATAAATTATTTTAAAAGTGAATTTGTTGGCTGTTTGGAAAACAGGAATATTAAATGGTATGAAGAGAGAGCTGGAGAGTGAGATTAGACTAGGTGGGACCTGTGGAGAATAAAATCAACACAGGCTTTGTGGGCCAAATGTTCTGCTTCTGTGCTTTGACATACCTACAAGTCTATGGGCAAAATTGATTTATTTGTGCCATATATACTTTTGATGAAAGCCTGGGTACCTTAACAAAAAGGTACATTACATATACTTTCTATCTCAGTCACCATGATGTTGGTAGTTGGTTGTGTTATGTGTGAAATATGATTACAAGACTGCAGGCTGAAGAGTTTGATTTCACAATGGATATCCAGTCACCATACCCATAGCAATCAAGGACAGAAAATTACTTTTATAAACATATTGGTCCTAAAATTATGTTCTAGTTTGCTATTGTACAAACATCTAATGCATCCACCTGAAATTCTTCTCTTTGCTACTTTGATGGAGGTGTTAGTTTTAAATGGCACAATTTTAGGGCCTTTACAATTCATCTTAAGTGGAGATTATACCCCTAAGTGTACTTATTATATTTATAGCACAGCTAGAGGGCACTGCAGCATAAGAACTTGCATTGAGATACATATTCAAATACCTCAGAATCAGGTTTGTATATAAGTGCAATCATCTCATGATTTTCTTTTGCTATTATGCTTTTGTTGTTGGACTGCTGTCTAATGGTCCATCGTCAAACTACATTTTTTTTATTGTTATAACAAACACGCAATCAATAGCCATAAGATATTACATATTATGTGCAATATCTGCTATTAATTTACATCCACTAATCTAGCAGTTTTGGACTCTCAATAGCTCCGCCTAGCTGTTAACTAATTTGGGAAAGCGGTCTTAAATTAGCACAATCAAGAGGCTTAACGCCTGTTTTAGGCCGATGCTTGGGATGCCTCTACAGCAACCAAACCAATGTGGCATTGTAAATGTTTTTGACACTATTCTTTGGAAGGAAATTAACCCCCTAAATTGGGCCTCTGTGCCCCCATTTTCCACCTGGAAAATAGATGCAACGAGGTCTAATTATCTCTCATAAAATCCCCACTGTGCTACAGAGCAACAGCCACCATGAAAGCATAACATAACAGGTAAAATAAGAGGTAAAATGAAAATTCACATTGTTCTTTCACTGGGCTTGTCTTATGTTTCCTTATTTACACCTGCCAGATGTGAAAAGGGAAGGAAATTATACCATGTTCACATTAACTCTGGCAGGCAAACAGCTACGCAGTGTATTTTCTGTCTAAAATATTCTGATCTGCAGTGGGATGTTGTACCTTAGAAAAATCCATGTATAAAGTCAGTGATATGCCACGACTCTGATTCGCCGACTAATGTTGGTGGGTAGCTAATGTAACCCCACTATTTAAAAAAGGTGGTAGAGAGAAAATGGGGAATTATAATCCTGACATTGGTAGTGGGGAAAATGCTAGAGTCCATTATAAAAGATGTAATAGCAGAGCACCTGGAAAACAGTGACAGCATCGGACAAAGTCAACATGGATTTACAAAAGGTAAATCATGCTTGACTAATCTACTGGAATTTTTTGAGGATGTAACTGGTAGAATAGGTAAGGGAGAACCAGTGGATGTGGTGTATTTGGACTTTCAGAAGGCTTCCGATAAGTTCCCGCAGAAGAGATTAGCGTGCAAAGTTAAAGCACATGGGATTGGGGGTAAGGTACTGACTTGGATAGAGAACTGAATGGCAGACAGGAAGCAAAGAGTTGAAATAAATGGGTCATTTTCCGAGTGGCAGGCAGTGACTAGTGGGGTACGACAGTGATCGGTGTTAGGACCCCAGTTATTCACAATATATATTAATGATCTGGACAAGGGAGCTAGATGTAATATCTCCAAGTTTGCAGATGACACAAAGCTGGGTGGGAGTGTGTGCTGTGAGGAGGATGCAGAGAAACTCCAGTATGATTTGGACAGATTGGGTGATTGGGCAGATGCATGGCAGATGCAGTATAATGTGGATAAATGCGAGGTTATCCACTTTGGTGCAAAAACAGGAAGGCAGATTATTATCTGAATGGCAATAGATTGGGAAAAGGGGAAGTGCAACGAGACCTGGGTGTCCTTGTGCACCAGTCACTGAAGGTAAGCATGCAGGTGCAGCAGGCGGTTTCGAAGGCAAATGGTATGTTGGCCTTCATAGCGAGAGGATTCGAGTACACGAGCAAGGATATCTTGCTGCAGTTGTACAGGGCCTTGGTGAGACCACACCTTGAGTATTGTGTGCAGTTTTGGTCGCCTTATCTGAGGAAGGATGTTCTTGCCATGGAGGGAGTGCAGCGAAGATTCACCAGACTGATACTTGGGATGGCAGGAATGACGTATGAAGAGAGAGTGGGTCGATTGGGCTTGTATTCGCTAGAGTTTAGAAGAATGAGAGGGGATCTCATTGAAACTTATAAAATTCTAACAGGACTAGACAGACTAGATGTAGGAAGGATGTTCCCGATGGCAGGGGAGTCCGGAACCAGGGGTCACAGTCTAAGGATAAGGGGTAAGCCATTTAGGACTGAGATGAGGAGGAATTTCTTCACCCAGAGAGTGGTGAGCCTGTGGAATTCTCTACCACAGAAGGCAGTTGAGGCCAATTCATTAAATATATTCAAGGAGGAGTTAGATATATTTCTTAAGGCTAAAGGGATCAAAGGATATGGGGAGAAAGCAGGGACAAGGTACTGAATTTGGATGATCAGCCATGATCTCATTAAATGGCGGAACAGGCTCGAGGGGCTGAATGGCCTACTCCTGCTCCTATCTTCTATGTTTGTATGTTTCCTCCCCTCACGGTATATGATGCATCTGTTTATTCAGGTATATATCAAACACCAATGTTTTAAGATCAGGGCGTGTGCCTGAACATGCCCTCTGTTGAGTGCACCCCAATATTATATACCTTATCAATGGATTAAAAAGAATAATTTCCTCAAAAATTCCATTTATGAAAAGAATAGCCACACTACTTTCATCTGTTAGCACGTGAAGTTCCTCTGTAGCACAGGAACAGAAAGCAATAATAGCTTCTGTTATTTGCATAATTCAATTTTATCTAGTCTACTTGTGATTTATAAGCTAACACAGCATACGTATAAGTGTGAGCTATTTATCCTATGGAAATCTGTAATAACATTTAGGTAAAATTGTTAAGCAGGTAATATTTACAGCCACATATGCTCTGATTTATGGTATTAAAATGTGTGATCACCATCAATACTCTGGATCTCAGCAGCCAATATCCATTAAATCAACATAATTAAAGAGAAAAATCCATCTGTCGTTTCTCTAATGGTTTTCTGATAGCCTGAAGAAAGCTGGTGTAAGAGTGAATCCTTACATTTCTCTAAATGACCATTAGTCGGCCAAAGAGTGCAGCCTCATCCTCCAGTACAAACACAACTGCTGAAAACAAATCTTTCTTTTTGATTAATTAAAGGCGCACAAAGCAATGACAACTACATACAGCCCAAAACTTGAGGGAGTTTTCAAAGTAAATGCAAAGGTGCCATCTGGAAATTGAGGAAGAAAAGAGCCACAGGATGTGATGCAAGAATTGGGCTGAGTCTTATAATGGTGCTATGAGGTAACTCACTCACTTACCTAATGTGAAATGTGCACTTAAAGTACTGAGCACAAGTTGCTTTGATTGGAAACAATTTTAATCACTTCTTCTTTTCAAAATTACTCATTACTTATTTGGCTTTAACCCAAAATACCCTGTCATAGATTGGTGTACATTTTTTTCTTATTCCTTCTAATTTTACGATGGATGACTCATCAACTCAGATAGTGATTGATGTTTTCTGGACAACATCCACACTCATTCTGCAGCAGCCCTGGTGTAAACAAGGAAGGTACTGAGCTCCTTCACACTGTCTCTACCAATCAGACATCAATCTGGGCCAGTAAACTGTGGCCTATAGCAAACTGGGTGGATTCTCCACTCCCCATTAAAGCTTACTCTGACAAGCCACTTCATTTTAAATAAACCTCTTGCTCTGCAAGTGGATTTAAGGTTGCAATCTTTGAAAGTAACTTGTGTGTTTTCACTTGATCTTTTCCAAACCATTGGAACCATTAATGAGAGGTACAGTAGAAATATTACAATGAGAAATAAAATGGCCCCATATTTATGGGGAAGTGGTGAGGGAGCAGAGGAGCGTGTTTGCAGGGTAAAATCCATAGATAATTGTAAGAAGTCACACAACACCAGGTTATAGTCCAACAGCTTTATTTGAAATCACAAGCTTTCGGAGCGCTGCTCCTTCGTCAGGTGAAGTGGAGAAATGCATAAAGACACAGCTTATATAGTCAGAGAATCATGTCAGATGTTTACAGGTAATGTTTCCAACTGCCATTTATCACACCTCGGCAGAGAGATAATCACAACAATCAAAGGTGTGAATGGTGTCCAAACAGGTCAGTCAGGAAAACATTACATCAAAGAACAATGAGGTGGGGTCACAAGGGGTCAAATGTTGCAGATGCTGGGGTCTGTATGAAAATCAAAAAAACAGACAAAAAACATTTTTTTTGCTGGAAATCACAGCCGGTCCGGCCGCATCTGTGTATAGAGAACAAGCCAATGTCGACTCGAGTCTGGATGACCCTGCATCAGGTGGGGTTACATGTAGCGTGACATGAACCCAAGATCTCGGTTGAGGCCGTCCTCATGGGTGCGGAACTTGGCTATCAGTTTCTGCTCGACGATTTTGCGTTGTCATGTGTCTCGAAGGCCGCCTTGGAGAATGCTTACCCGAAGATCGGAGGCTGAATGTCCTTGACTGCTGAAGTGTTCCCCGACTGGGAGGGAACACTCCTGCCTGGTGATTGTTGCGCGGTGTCCGTTCATCCGTTGTTGCAGTGTCTGCATGGTCTCGCCGATGTACCATGCTCCGGGGCATCCTTTCCTGCAACGTATGAGGTAGACAACGTTGGCCGAGTCACATGAGTATGTACCATGTACCTGGTGGGTGGTGTCCTCATGTGTGATGATGGTATCTGTGTTGATGATCTGGCATGTCTTGCAGAGGTTGCTGTGGCAGGGTTGTGTGGTGTCGTGGTCGCTGTTCTCCTGAAAGCTGGGTAATTTGCTGCAAACGATGGTCTGAGGTTAGGCGGCTGTTTGAAAGTGAGTAGTGGAGGCATGGGGATGGCCTTAGTGAGGTGTTCGTCGTCATCAATGACATGTTGAAGGCTGCAAAGAACATGGCGTAGTTTCTCCGCTCCGGGGAAGTACTGGACGACGAAGGGTACTCTGTTGGTTGTGTCCCGTGTTTGTCTTCTGAGGAGGTCTATGCGATTTTTCGCTGTGGCCCGTCGGAACTGTCGATCGACAAGTCGAGCGTCATATCCCATTCTTACAAGGGCGTCTTTCAGTGTCTGTAGGTGTCCATCGTGTTCCTCCTCGTCTGAGCAGATCCTGTGTATTCGCAGGGCTTGTCCATAGGGGATGGCTTCTTTAACATGGTTGGGGTGGAAGCTGGAGAAGTGAAGCATCGTGAGGTTGTCCTTGGGCTTGCGGTAGAGTGAAGTGCTGAGGTGTCCGTCTTTGATGGAGATTCGTGTGTCCAGGAATGAAACCGATTCTGAGGAGTAGTCCATGGTGAGTTTGATGGTGGGATGGAACTTGTTGATGTTATCGTGTAGTCTGACTGACCTGTTTGGACACCATTCACACCTTTGATTGCTGTGATTATCTCTCTGCCGAGGTGTGATAAATGGCAGTTGGAAACATTACCTGTAAACATCTGACATGATTCTCTGACTATATAAGCTGTGTCTTTATGCATTTCTCCACTTCACCTGACGAAGGAGCAGCGCTCCGAAAGCTTGTGATTTCAAATAAAGCTGTTGGACTATAACCTGGTGTTGTGTGACTTCTTACATTTGTCCACCCCAGTCCAACTCCGGCATCTCCACTCCATAGATAATGGCAGGACCTCATTATCATTTTTTAATTCTGTTTCCTGCCCAGAACGTTGGGGATGGTACCCGGCAATCGGGAAAAATCGCGGGGCATAAGGAGAAGTCAGCAAAGATCATGGAGCATAAGGGTGGATCGGCAAAGATCGAGGGGCATGATGTTTAGGATTGTGGGTCGTGGGGGTGGCTGATTGTGGCAAAAGATTTGCTTGAGGTTGCTGGGGGGAGCACTCCTGCTCCTCCTGGTTCACAATCAGTGCTATAAAAAGCACTAACCTGCTCGATCCAGCTGCTCCCATCTCCATTTAGTTGCCGGGTTTCCTGAGCCCTGAAAAACCCGACCGGCCAGCATTACATTTAAATCAGGCTCCCAACTGCACTGTGGGAGCCAAATTTGAATATTATAATGAGGTGCCCTGCCTGTCGAGAGCAGGACACAGGCACATCTCCCAATCTGCTGCCATAAAAATGGTGTCATGCATGTATGTGTTGGGTTGGGGTTGCGTTACATGATTTTTAATTTTTAACCCTTGCACGCCCATTATGGGGGGAGTTAAAAGCCCCCCAATATCACTATCATTCACTTCTGCAATACTAGCTTTTAATGTGCGATAGGCCCCATTTGTAATGCTACTTTGGGGACTATACAGAAAAAATACAACAGCCAGTATGGTTACACAGCATATTAAACTTTCAATGCACAATGCATTGGGCTATGGAGTGGCAAAATGGGGGAGGAAAATTGCCAAATAATTCTCCCCAATCACTGTGGTACCATCAGAGGGAAACATTTTACAGGGCTATAGATAAAGAGCAGGGGGGTAGGACTAATTGAATAGCTCAAAGAGCGAAAAACTTGCATTTATATAGCACCTTTCACAACCTCAGAACGTCCCAAGGTGCTTTACAGCCAGTGAAGTACTTTTGAAGTGTAGTCACTGCTGTAATGTAGGCAATTGCAGCAACTGATTTGCACACAGCAAGGTCCCAAATTTACATAAGAACATAAGAAGTAGGAGCAGGAGTAGGCCATACGGCCCCTCGGGCCTGCTCCGCCATTCAATAGGATCATGGCTGATCCGAACTTAAACTCACGTCCACTTCCCTGCCCTCTCCCCGTAACCCCTTATTCCCTTATCCGCTAGGAAACTGTCTATCTCCGTTTTAAATTTATTTAATGTCGCAGCTTCCACAACTCCGAGGTAGTAAATTCCATAGATTTACTACCCTCTGAGTGAAGAAGTTTCTCCTCATCTCAGTTTTGAAAGGGCAGCCCCTTATTCTAAGATTATGCCCCCTAGTTCTAGTCTCACCCATCAGTGGAAACATCCTCACCGCATCCACCCGATCAAGCCCCCTCACAATCTTATATGTTTCGATAAGATCGCCTCTCATTCTTCTGAATTCCAATGAGTAGAGGCCCAACGTACTCAACCTTTCCTCATAAGTCAACCACCTCATCTCCAGAATCAACCGAGTGAACCTTCTCTGAACTGCCTCGAGAGCAAGTATATCTTTTCTTAAATATGGAAACCAAAACTGTACGCAGTATTCCAGGTGTGGCCTCACCAGTACCCTGTATAACTGCAGCAAGACTTCCCTGCAATTATACTCCATCCCCCTTGCAATAAAAGCCAAGATTCCATTGGCCTTCCTGATCACCTGCTGCACCTGCATACTAACCTTCTGTGTTTCATGCACCAGGACCCCCAGATCCCTCTGTACTGTAACACTTTGCAGTTTCTCTCCATTTAGATAATAACTTGCTCTTTAATTTTTTCTGCCAAAGTGCATAACCTCACACTTTCCAACATTATATTCCATCTGCCAAATTTTTGCCCACTCACTTAGCCTGTCTATGTCCCTTTGCAGGTTTTTTATGTCCTCATCACTCACTACTTTCTCTCCTATCTTTGTATCATCAGCAAACTTGGATACATTGCACTCGGTCCCTTCCCCCAAATCGTTAATATAGATTGTAAAGAGTTGGGGTCCCAGCACCGACCCCTGCGGAACACCACTAGTTACTGATTCCCAACTCTCTGTTTTCTGTTAGATAGCCAATCCTCCACCCATGCCAGTACATTGCCCCCAATCCCGTGATTTTTTATCTTGTGCAGTAATCTTTTGTGTGGCACCTTGTCAAATGCCTTTTGGAAGTCCAAATACACCACATCTACTGGTTCCCCTTTATCCACCCTGTTTGTTACGTTCTCAAAGAATTCGAGCAAATTTGTCAAACACGACTTCCCCTTCGTAAAACTATGCTGACTCTGTCCGATTAAATTATGCTTATCCAAATGTCCTGTTACTGCTTCCTTAATAATGGACTCCAACATTTTACCAACCACAGATGTTAGGCTAACTGGTCTATCGTTTCCAGCCTTTTGTCTGCCTCCCTTTTTAAATAAGGGCATTACATTAGCAGTTTTCCAATCTGCTGGGGCCTTTCCTGAATCCAGGGTGTTTTGGAAAATTACCACCAATGCATCCACAATCCCTACCACTACTTCTCTCAAGACCCTAGGATGTAAGCCATCAGGTCCAGGGGATTTATCCGCCTTTAGTCCCATTATCTTACCGAGTACCACCTCCTTAGTGATTTTAATTGTGTTTAGCTCCTCCCCCCCTATAGCCCCCTGTTTGTCCAGTGTTGGGATATTTTTAGTGTCCTCTACTCTAAAGACTGATACAAAATATCTGTTCAGCATCTCTGCCCTCTCCATGTTCCCTACCACTAATTTCCCGGTCTCGTCCTCCAAGGGACCAACATTCACTTTCGCCACCCTTTTTCTTTTTATATAACTGTAGAAACTCTTGCTATCTGTTTTTATATTTTTTGCTAGTTTACTTTCTATCTATCTTCCCTTTCTTAATTAATCTTTTAGTTATTCTTTGCTGGCTCTATCTTCCCTTTCTTAATTAATCTTTTAGTTATTCTTTGCTGGCTTTTAAATGCTTCCCAATCTTCTATCCTCCCACTAGATTTGGCTACTTTATATGCCCTTGTTTTCAGTCGGATACTATCCTTTATTACTTTACTTAGCCACGGATGGCTGTCTTGCCTTTTACGCCCCTTTTTCCTCACTGGAATATATTTTTCTTGAAAGTTGTGAAATATCTCCTTGAATGTACACCACTGCTTATGTACCATCTTACACTTTAATCTATTTTCCCAGTCCATTTTAGTCAACTCTGCTCTCATACCTTCATAGTCTCCTTTATTTAAGCTTAGTACGCTGGTTTGAGATCCAACTCTCTCACCCTCCAACTGAATTTGGAATTCAACTATGTTATGGTCACTCGTTCTAAGGGGATCCTTTACTAGGACATTTTTTATTAATCCTGTCTCATTACACAGGACCAGATCTAAGATTGCCTGCCCCCTGGTTGGTTCAGTTACATACTGCTCAAGGAACCCGTCCCTAATGCACTCTATGAACTCTTCCTCAAGGCTGCCCTGCCCAATTTGATTTGTCCAGTCAATATGAAAGTTAAAATCCCCCATGATTACAGCTGTTCCCTTATTACAGGCCCCAACTATTTCCTGATTTATACTCCGACCAACAGAGTTGCAACTGTTAGGAGGCCTACAGACTACGCCCACTAGTGACTTTTTCCCCTTATTATTCCTTATTCCAACAGCACTCTCTGCTACTTGTAGCTGATTTGCAAACAACAGTAAAGTAAAAGACAGAAAATAGTCAGTTTTCTTTTAGTTGCAATGGTTGAGGGATAAATGTTGGCCAGGGCTTTTGCGCACAGCAAGATCCCACAAACAGCAATGTGATAAGGACCAGATAATCTGTTTGTTGTTGAAAGAGTCGGCACAGGCATGATATGCTGAATAGCCTCCTTCTGTGCTGTAAGATTCTATGGGCTAATAATTTGGGGGTTTAGCACAGGTCAATACCACCCGATCGGGGAATAAAATGGCAGGTCCCACGGTGAGATGCCATTTTTGGCTGGGCAGCAGCGCTGCCGATGTCCACACTTGCGAAAATTATGGAGATTATGCAAATCGTGATGTCAGTGAGCATGCCTTAACTTCGACCAGCTGAGCAAGCATTGGCAAGCAGCAAGGAGGCTCCAGCAGTGTTATTTAAAGAGATCAGCAGCAACAACTTGCAGCTGACATGCTTCTGCAGTTTTAATGGCTCTTTGGAACTTTCTGCAACTCCAGGAGCTTTATAAACTTCTTTCAAGTTCCTAAGATGAAGGGAGTGTTGGTGCAAGTGGAGAACGCCTTCATTCTTATTTAAAGGCTTCTGCTCACAACACTTGCTCACAATCATGGGAGCTCTACTGGTAGTCCCCCTCGCACTCAAGTACCTTCGGGAGAGGGAGCAGAGGCAGCGAAGAAGACTAGAAGATACGCGCAGAGGGAGGAGGAGGAGGGCCAGGTGGGCTCTCAACAGGAGGCTTTACCCACCTAGAGGCTTCAGAGAGCACTTCTCTTATATCCACTTTAATGGGGAGCAGTGTATTAGGAGATTCCACTTCACCAAGGAGGTGGTCACAGAAATCTGCCACCTCCTGCAACCAGTGGCCCTAAAGGTCACCATGGCCCTCAATTTCTTCGCCAGTGGATCCTTCCAGTCTGCAGCAGGAGACATAGCTAACATTTCACAGTTCGTCGTCCATCGCTGCATCCAGGAGGTCAAAGAGGCTCTCTACACCAAGCGAAGGGACTATGGGGGAGAAATTCATTATAGCCCCGTTTGGGGTGCTAACTTTTAAAAGTTGCGAAAATTAGCACCCAAAGCTAATGTTTCTCAACTTTTAAAAAATTCGAGGAGCCCTCCAGTACTCGGCGGAGTGGGGGTCCCATTTTATGGTGGTCTGCTGCACGCTTCACAACTTGGCCATTGTGAGGGCGTAGCCCTTGCCAGCAGGGATTGCGGGAACCACTCAGGGAGAGGAGGAGGAAAAGGAAGAGGAAGAGGAGGAAGAGCAGGAGGAGGACGACGAGGAGGACAAGGAGGGAGGAGGCAGGCAGCAAATACCCCTTTGGCATGGGCTGTCTGTGAACATCTCATCAGACTCCGATTCCAGTGAATGAAACCCCAGATCCCCATTGCTCACCACATCCTCATCAACCACATCCCCATCATACCATCCCCTCTGTCACGAAATAGCACAGAATGCTGAAATGAAAGCCACCACAAAACAAAGATTCCAAACAAAATTATTAAATTTATCAAGAATCAATGCACACATATTATTATATCAACTAATCACCCTTGTGCAATCCCTTAGTGCCTGTTGTTCGGGTGCCCTTTCCTGATCTAGTGCTCCTACGAAGTGCTCCCCAAGTGGCTGCAGCATGGATAGTGGAAGGCTGCTGAGGTCATGTGGGGGAGACATCAGATGGGCTTGCACGACGACCTCGAGTAGCTCTGAATCTAGAAGACCTGGCTGTAGACTGCACCACCTCAGCATGGGCGGCATTAGTCTGGGCTGGCTGGCTGACAGGCAGCGGCAAGGGCAACTGCGGAGTTGCAGTGGTGGGAGTAGGAATGCTGTCATCCTGAGAGAGTACAGCAGGGTCCTGCTCCACTGACCCACTGCCACTCCCCCAGAGCGGCACCTCAGCATTCCTAACAATCTGGTGGAGGACAGATTGCTGGCTTGCTGTGACATCCTGCAAGCCCCATTCAACAGTGGTAAACCCAGCCACGATGGCAGCAGTCTGAGCTTGGGTGGCAGTGGTCTGTGCTTCCGCTGCAGCACTGAGATGTTGGGTCGCTTCCGCCTGTGCTGCAATGGCAGCTGCGATATTGCCCATCACACGCAGCATCATGTCTGGGTCGACACGGTCTCTCCTGGAGTTTTCCATCATTTCCAGCCTGGAAATCATAAGCTCCAAGCTCTGCACAAAGCCCTGGCCAATGTTGGAGGCAGACTCCTCCATGCTCCTTGACATTGCCAAGAAGCTCTCTGGCAGGGTTGCCATTGCACCTCGCAATTTGGTGTACATGCCCATCACGCTTCTTCTGAAGGCCACCCCATCAAGGTCCTCATCTGAGTCGTGTGCAGCAGAACCCACGTATGAGCTCGCCCTCCGGGGAGCTGCCCCCGAGTTACCCTTTCCCCCGGCATGCTGCAGCCCACTCATACCTGGTGTCTCGCCCTGTGCAGATCCTGCTTCTACACTAGCTTCTAAATTATGCGCCGTGCCAGTTTCTGAGCTGGTTCTGCGAGTGACAGCTGCAGTGACCCTATGTCTTCTTCTCCCCCTCGCTCTCCTCCATCGCCTCAGCTGCTGCTTGTTCTTGGTTATCTGAAAGCAGAAAGGTGAGGAGAGGGGTGGGTTAAAGCAAGATAGCCATGCATACAGCATCAGCAGCTTGTTACTGAGAAGCGATTGTGGGATGAGGGGGAAGTTAGATGTGAGAAGAAGCATTAGGAATGAGCGTACCGTTGTTGTCCCCAAGGCTTCAACTTCATCCGTTGCCACGGCCTCAGTGACTTCTCCTCCAATGATGTCGAGCACTCTCTCCTCCAGTTGGCTCAAGGCCTGTATGGCAGCTTGCCCCCACCTGTCTGCTGCTGCTCACGACAATTATGGGTGAGCTTGGCCTGTAAGAGAAAGGCAAGTATGTGAGTGAGTGTGGTGCAATTTGTTTGGGTGATGTGCCTCCCATAGTTGAATAGCTGTCAATGTATTTAAAGTATGAATTGTGGGTGTGAGTGTTACAGCAGTGGTAAGGTTGTGAGAGTGAAGTGAAGCTCTGATTGTGAGGCCTGAGTGGTGATAGGTAGAGATTGTTAGGTGAGCGATGGGGGTGTGGTGCTTGAGCAGTGTGTGAGGCTTGTGGTGCAGACAGCAGGATATGGCATTTTCTAAAACCGTCACTCACCTTGACCTCTTGTGTGAGGTCATTAAACTTCTTTTGGGACTGGATGGCTGACCTTGCGGCATTGGATGGTAGCCTTCACATAATCAGATATCTCCCACCACAGGCTTCTGCATGTATGGGTCGATGGCTTCCTGCTGGCTTGGGGGAAGAGGGCTGCCTGTCTGCTTCTCCACTTTCCACGGCCACCACCAGTGACTCCAGAGACACCTTTGAGAAGAGACTTGCTCTCTTCTTCTGTTGACGCTCAGCTATCTTTTCGTAGTTTCTTGTGCTTCCAAGCGGAATGATAATGAGGTGCTGCTGCATCAATGCACCTCTCTTTTAAGTACTGGATAAAGCCTAGGCCAAACATAACGGAATTAGACTGCACCCGATATTGGCCCACCTGTTGAGCGGTATGCCAATGTGCAGTGGTATAGCGTTGAGATCAGCACTATAAACATGTTAATGAGGACTGAGCACGAACTTTGCGTGCTACCTAGACCAGTTTGACCCGGTGCAGCTAAATAGCGCTGGGCCATGACACTGCCTGTTTTCGGCCCATATCCAGTTCCTAGGCCTATGATTCTATGAAGACTGGTAAGCAGCGATCATGTGCATCTCCATTGGAAGGGAGGGAAAAGTTAAGAGGGTAAGTTATCTCAGGTTCTTCTCATGAACTTACTGATCACAATTGGCAGATCCCTGGAATAGGATATATCTGATTTTCCTCTTGGGTGAGGGAGGAGTGTGGTGTTGTGGAATGACAAAGAGAATAAGAGAAAATCTAAATAGCTGAGCAAGAAAAAGCTTTGAGAGTGAATGTTTTATAGAGGTTGTCTATTGGTAAGGGAAACACAATTAAGCAGTATTACAGGTAGCAGTTTAAATAGTTGATAAGCTATGCTTTTCTCACCAAATGCATCATACAGACTGGGTGCATCGTGCAATTTGGACCGGGGCTGACCAAATGCATCATACAGACTGGGTGCATCGTGCAATTTGGACCGGGGCTGACCAAATGCATCATACAGACTGGGTGCATCGTGCAATTTGGACCGGGGCTGACCAAATGCATCATACAGACTGGGTGCATCGTGCAATTTGGACCGGGTCTGACCAAATGCATCATACAGACTGGGTGCATCGTGCAATTTGGACCGGGGCTGACCAAATGCATCATACAGACTGGGTGCATCGTGCAATTTGGACCGGGGCTGACCAAATGCATCATACAGACTGGGTGCATCGTGCAATTTGGACCGGGGCTGACCAAATGCATCATACAGACTGGGTGCATCGTGCAATTTGGACCGGGGCTCACCAAATGCATCATACAGACTGGGTGCATCGTGCAATTTGGACCGGGGCTGACCAAAATGGCTTAAGTAAAGGCGCACTTCAGTACAATCACCATAATTTTCAATGGCTGAAAATTATATTCAACTTAGGAAAAAATCGATTTTTCTGTGATGTTGGATACAGTGCACTCTGACTTGGAAACAATGGGGGGAAAAGGCCATGAGAGTTCCATCTCGGGCTAACGGCCACTGAAAATGGACGAAGTGCTACCGGAGAAAAATTCACACTGGGGGCTAAAGATTTTTAGCCCAGTGCTAACTTACTGTGTAACGCCCTCCTGATGGTGTTAGTGCAGGCATGGGAGTCGAAGTTTGCATACTGAAGCGGCGTTCCAGCTTCTTACAGCCTCTGAGAGTGAGCTATGGATTCGCAAGGAATTGTGGGTAATGAAAAGGGCTATGAATTAAAGGGGCAATGCCTTCAGAACTAATAAAAATTAATAAGTGAAAATATGCAGTTTTCAGCCCTTACTGTCTTTAAAAAAAAATTAAAAAAATGTCCCATAATGGGAGTCGTCAGCAATTAAAGCTGAATTCCCTTCTGAACCTCAAAAAATGGGAAAAGTGCTTTAGCAACAAATACAATGGCTCAGCAAGCCAGGGAATGGACACCCAGGGTCTCGTATGCAGCACTCCAGCTTTGTGCAAGGGGTCAAAACTGCTACCCACAGGGGCCAGGAGGCCCACCAGAAAGAAGGATGTGGGACAAGATCACCAAGGCAGTCATTGCCAGCAGTTTCGCTCCCACCACCTGGCTCCAGTACCCAAAGAAGCTTCATGACCTCATACCACTGGTCAAGGTGAGTGAATGCACCTTCAAAATCCGTCCCCTACCAACTGAATCACTAGCCTCACACACTGCTCAATGCACGACAGTCCCCATCCCAACAATCATTCACCTACCAACAATCTGTACCAATCATGAGGCACATCTCCCATTCCTAGCCTCACCTCACCCCCTTGGAGGAGGCAGTGCAGGCCATTCTTGACAGGGACATGGCTGAGCCCGTGGCCAGCGGCAGGGCAGAAAGGATACAAGATATTGGGATCCTCATAAGTTATCCTCATTCTGGCATGCACCTCTTGCTTTCCCGCATTCTCCTCACCACAACTCCACCCTTGTGCCTTCCTCATTTCACACTCCCAAGAAATGCAGCCTGCCCACCCAGTGGTTGACAAAAAGAGGGAGACGAGAGTGAAGAAGAACAAGAAGAAAAAGATTGATTTGATACTCCCAGCCAGCAGTTCCTAAGTCTAATTACAAGAGATGGGATACCTGCATTCTGCTTCATAAAGCTAAAAAAAGGGAACCTTAGCTGATTTTTTCTTTCCCTTACCTAGCCAATTAGATCACCCCTGCTGCTGCATTGTAATCTTTACTGAACACCAAACTTGTTGTCAGTCACAATTTGGACTAACTTTCTTTTGTGTGGATTATTCCTCTTCTAGCAACTTTTGCAGTCATCGGGGGAGAAATTCGGCTGCTTTGCCTCTCCCGTTAGCGCTGGGGGGAGAGGTAACGGGGTGCTAAGTGGTTAGCGACCAGGCGTGCAAATGCAGTGACACCCATGAACTTCCCTGCCGGTTTATCGCTGGTGTTAACACTTACTGCCTCACCCTCTAGCGCCTCACAGATCGTGATGTCATAAAGTGCGCAGCGCCTTGTTACCAGCCTGGATGTGAAATTGCCTCCCGCCCCCTGCTGTATCGCCGGGCGTCAGTAATGGCAGGAAGAACAGGCGTTGTCAACGTGGCTGACTGCTTGGGGAGCGCTAATTAAAGGCAATGGTTTTCAGGTAGGTCAAACATTATTCTTTGCACCAGTCTGGTACCTGCTGAAAGTTTTCGATGCTTTATTGCTGCGAGATGTCCGAGCCCTCCCCTCTCTGAGAGTGTTTGTGACTTTAATGGCAGTCGCGCAGGTCACCTGGTAACACAGAACTGTGCAGAAGTATGTTGCGCACCATCATTGGCCCTTCCCTTTATGTAAGGGAAGCAGCCTCCGATGCCAGTATCTTTGTGCACCACATTGTTCAGCGCTCTGTCGCTACTGCCCCGCTCTCACACTTTAGCACCCTAAGAGAAGTGGTTAGCGCTTGATTTAGCGCTCCACTTCCCTCTTGAAGCACTAAAGCTCAATTTCCTGGGACCAGAAAATGATTATCGCCTGGCGATACTTTTCCAAGATTTCAAAAGTTATCACCCCAAATGTGGTACTATGGAATTTATAGCCCATCTTCTCCACTTCATTATCAATTCAGTAAGCTGAGTATTTCCCTGCAGTACAACAGTGACTGCACTTCAAAAGTACTTCAGTAGTTGAAAGCACTTTCGGATGTTTGATTGTGACCATTAGATAGTTATTCTTCTCACTTTAATTTGGAATGACTTCAGTGCTGAGGCGGATGAAATAAATTTTAATACAAAGTACACTGCCCTCTCATGTTTGCACATTTCAGAGAAGATTCCTTTGCACTTGGGCACAAATAATCACCTAGGCAGGGCGCATAGAGGAAAATCAAACAGCAAGGAATGCATACTCATGACAGAGCTGTGCATTGCTTTTCCATTCAATTAAATTAATGGACAGAGAATCAGCTGGGTTCCATTGCATAAAAGTTGTCTTGCACAGCATTGCCCATATCGGTCATGGGTTTGAGTCCCAGTCTACAGACTTGAGCACATAATCCAGGCTGACACTCAGTACAGTACTGAGGGACTGCTGCACTGTCGGAAATACACTCTTTCGGATGAGACATTAAACCGAGGCCCCATCTCCCCTCTCAGGTGGATGTAAAAGATCCCATGGCACTATTTGAAGAAGAGCAGGGGAGTTATCCCCGGTGTCCTGGTCAATATTTATCCCTTAAGCAACATCACTAAAACAGACTATCTGGTCATTACCTCACTGCTGTTTGTGGGACCTTGCTGTGCACAAATTGGCTGTGGTGTTTCCTACATTACAACAGTGACTGCACTTTAATAAAGTACTTAATTGACTGTAAAGTGTTTTGGGACATCCTTAGTTTATGAAAGGTGCTATATAAATGCAAGACTTTCTTTCAAGTCTTTTTATCCTAAGAACAAATAAAAAAATCCCAAATCACACAGATTAGCTGAATGTGTGATCCTTCCAATCCAAGTTTTCCCTATGTGCTCTGCCCCAAATGATGAATGCTTGTTTTTCTCGGTTTGTCATCTTCATCAGTTCCCAAGTGTGTGTAGTTAAAAGTTGGAGACTCCGCTGCTCATTAAGATGATCCAGTGAATAGCTGATCCATAAAGATAAGGAAGAGCCTGGGTTCAATCCATGGATCTGCTGAGTTAGCTGATGTTAGATGACAGCGGTGCTACATTTGGCTTCAGCAATCCTGGGCTAGGGAGGGGAAAGGCAGTGAGGGTCCATTCCTGATCTCTATCCAGTAGATTTGGTGAGGATAAGATAAGAACAACAGAACATAAGAACTTAAGAAATAGGAGCAGGAGTAGGTCATTTGGCACTTAGTGCCTGCTCCACCATTCAATAAGATCATGGCTGATTTTCGACCTCAACTCCAGTTTTCCACCCTATCCCCATATCCCTTGATTCCATTAATATCCAAAAATCTATCGATCTCTGTCTTGAATATACTCAACGACAGCATCCTCTGGAGTAGAGAATTCCAAAGATTCACAACCCTTTGAGTGAAGAAATTTTTCCTCATCCTAAATGGCCGACCCCTTATTCTGAGACTGTGACCCCTAGTTCTAGACTCCCCAGCCAGAGGAAAAATCCTCCCTGCATCTACCCTGTCAAGCTCTGTAAGAATTTTGTATGTTTCAATGAAATCACTGCTTATTCTTCTAAACTCTAGGGAATATAGACCTAGTCTCCTCAATCTCTTCTCCTAGGACAATCCCCCCATCCCAGGAACCAGTCTGGTGAACCTTCATTGCACTCCCTCTATGGCAAGTATATCCTTCCTTAGGTAAGGAGACCAAAACTGTACACAGGACTCCAGTTGAGGTCCCACTAAGGCCATATATAATTTGTGGAGAAATTCGGTATCGCCCCGATTGGGGGCGCAATTATCGGCCGAGCACAAAGTTCAGCGCCTGGCGCTAATTATCACCTCCGGCTGCAAACTTGGCCTCTATCACCCCTGGAAATGAATTGAGCGCTAAATCAGGTGCTACACACCTCTCTTAAGGCGCTAACACCGAGGAACGAGGCGCTACCTCAGAGCGTTGGCAAAGCTCAGGTGATGTCAATTAGCAATGGAACACAGACACACTGGCGCCAGCCAGTTCTTAAAGGGGAGGGTCGATCTTACTCTCCAGCCACACCCTGCTCATTGCAGCCTTGAATCTCGGCCTGGAGAGACCTGTACATCAAATCTGCTGGAAAGAACAATGGAGAGGCCCAGGGAAAGTGCTCAGAGTGCAGCCCCCATAGTCTCTTATAAATCGATGCAAGGAAGGTCAAATCAAAATGAACTTGCAAAGTGCTGCTCAGTACCCAAAACGCCTTTACACAGCATTGCATCTATCCAGAATCTCCCACTCAATGCGTGGTGCAAAAATGTCGCTGACAAAAAAAGGCAGGAAGCAGCCGCCTTTAAATAGTGCTCCCCCAGTCCCTTGTTGACTGCAAAACATCCCCCTCTACCTGTCATTGCTAGCGGCAGGCGGAAAGGCAGGGGGCGCCACTCAATATCCGGTTTGGGGCACTACCGGGGGGGCACTACCGGGGCGTTGCATGCTCGAGTGATGTCATGATTTGCAGGCACAGGAGGTCGTGGTAGTAGTGTTTAGCGCCGCAGAAAAATGTCTGGTCAATTTCGCGAGCGGCACAAACATCGCCGCGATCGAGCGCTAATTGCTTTCCGCCCCATTAGTGCCCTCTCAGGGAGCTAACGGGAGGTGCTAATCAACCAAATTTTTCCCCCCTTTACTCTAAAACTCCAATCCTTTTGTAATAAAGGTGAACATACCATTTGCCTTCCTAATTACTTGCTGTACCTGCATGTTAACTTTCTGTGATTCGTGTACAAGGACACTCAGGTCCCTCTGAATACCAACATTTGCCAATATCTCATCATTTAAAAAATATTCTTCTTTTCTATTTTTCCTACTAAAGTGGATAACTTCACATTTCTCCATGTTATATTCCATCTGCCATGTTCTTGCCCACTCATTTAACTTGTCTATATCCAATTGCGACCTCTTTGCATCCTCCTCACAACTGACTTTCCCACCTAGCTTTGTATCATCAGCAAACTTAGATACATTACACTCGGTCCCCTCATCTAAGTCATTGATATGGATTGTAAATAGCTGAGGCCCAAGCACTGATCCTTGCAGTACCCACTAGCTACAGCCTGCCAACCCAAAAATGACCCATTTATTCCTACTCTCTGTTTTCTGTCCGTTAACCAATCCTCAATCCATATATTACAATATATTACCACCAATGCCACGAGCCCTAATTTTGTGTAATAACCGCTTGTGTGGCACTTTATTAAATGCTTTTTGAAAATCCAAATACATTACATCTACTACTTCCCCCTTATCTACCCTGCTAGTTAAAACCTCAAAAGACTCTAACAGATTTGTCAAACACAATTTCCCATTCATAAATCTGTGTTGACACTGCCAATCATATTGGCCCTAAAATTGCGGTCAGCAGCGTAACTAAGGTGTACGCCGCCAACTTCCAAAATAAATCCGCACTTCTTCTTTCGTATGGTAGTAGCAAAGCAAATCAAATGTCAATATCAAAGTTGGATATCCAGGCCAAAGCTTCCAGTGTAACAGCGTGGATATCTTGTAGGCTGCCTGCAAACTTCCTCCGAGGGCAGTGCGCAATGATGTGCTCCAGGGTCTGATTAGGAGCTCCACAGTCACATGATGGGGATGCTTTATTCTTCCATCTATGGAGGTGGTGGCAGCATCTACCCTGGCCAGTTCTGAGGCGGTTGATGGTTGTCCACTGTTTGTGAGGAAGGTTTGATCCTTCAGGTTGTACTGTGGGGTCCTCTATCAGGAATCCATTCCATATGTCGCAGCTCTTTCAAGTATTTCACCATCGGTCATCAAGGCTGAGAAGAGGTTGCTGAAGGGCTTCGGCAACGGTCCAAAATGGCCTTCTAAATTTGAGATGGGTTAATGGTAGGTTGTTGAAGCCTGGATCGGCATGTCTTTGCTAGTGTAACGGTTGTGTTCTGCATATTTGTGGCGTATGTGTGGTGGTACGATGTTTGCAAGCACGGGCAGCCAAGTTGTTGGTGTCGATAAAAGCTTACCGGTGATAATTCTCATAGTAGAATACAACTGGAGATCAACGGATTTGATATGCAGACTTGATAGCCATGCCGGAGAGCAGTACTCCGCTGTAGAGTACACCAGGGCGAGTGCTGCCATACGGAGGATTTGAGCGCCTGCTCCCTATGTGGATCCGACGAGTTTCTGGATCAAGTTGACCCTACTCTTTAGTTTCTTCCCAAGGTTCTGGAGAAATTGTCTATATGATAGGGTGCGATCAAGCATGACTCCTAAATAGGAGGTATTTTTGGCATGGTTTACCTCTGTGCAGCAAAAGGAGACTTTCAAAGCTTGGTTTGCATGATGGGTGTTGAGGTGGAATGTCGATGTGACAATTTTTTGTGGGTTTGGCCAAATTCGCCATCGGCGGAAGTAGGCCTCCATCCTCTGTAAATCACTGGTCAGGGTCTCCTCGATGATGGACAAATTCATGTTTTGCATAGCCAAGACAATGTCATCAGCGTACACGAACTTGCGGAACTCTGTTTCGGGCAGGTCTCTGGTGTAAACATTGAATAACATGGGTGCCAGGACAGAACCCTGTGGGAGTCCATTGTTCAATGTCCTATATCTGCTCTTCTGGGTGCCAGAGTACACACGGAAACATTGGTTGCTAAGCATGGAGTTGAGAAGATGGATATTTGCCATTGCTTATCTACCATGATATCTTTTAATCTAGTTTCCCAACCTATCTTAGCCAACTTACCTCTCATACCTACGTAGTTGGCTTTGTTCAGATTTACGACCCTAGTTTCAGAATTAACTAAATCACTCTCAAACTCAACATAAAATTCTATCATATTATGATCACTGCTCCCCAGAGACTCCTTTACTACAAGGTTATTAATTAACCCTATCTCATTACACAATACTAGAACTAAAATAGCCTGTTCCCTAGTTAGTTCCTTGACATACTAATCTAGAAAACTATCTTGAATGCATTCCATGAACTTGTCCTCTGCACTATTGCTGCAAATTTGTTTTGCCCAATCTATATGAAAATTGAAGTCACCCATGATTACATGCGCCTCTGATTTCCTGATTTATACTGTGCCCGACACTACAACTACTGTTAGGGGGGCCTATAAACTACTCTCACCAGTGTTTTTTGCCCCTTGTTGTTTCTTAGCTCCACCCAAACTGATTCTGCATCTTGATTTCCTGAGCTAAGATCCTTTCTCTCTACTGTCTTTATCCCATCCTTTATTATCAGGGCTACCCCGCCCTCCTTTTCTATTGTGCCTATCTTTTCTAAAAGTCAAGTATCCTGGAATATTTAATTCCCAACCTTGGTCAATCTGCAACCATGTCTCCGTAATAGCTATTAGATCAAACCTATTTCTTCCTATCTGTGCTATTAATTCATCTATTTTGTTGCAAATGCTTCACACATAAAGATATAGGCCTAGAAATTCAGTGCCCTTAGGGCCGATTTTGCGGCGCTAGAGGGCCTAGCGCTGCAATTGGCGCCGGCGCCGAAATTGCCTGGGGCCCTTCCGCCGCGGTAGACCGGTAGCGCTGTGCCGGCACCGATGACGTCATCGGTGTGCGCAGCGTCCCGGTTGCCATGCCGATGGGCCCCAGCGCCGAAATTCAGTTGCGGCCGCCTCGCCCGTGGCAGCCGCAACTAAGACTCTGGCAACAGAGTCTTACATGACTTTGCGCCGGCGCATTAAAGGCACCGCGGCGGCCGGCCGCTTTCCCGCTGGCCGCCTGGCCGCAGCTCCCTCCCCAGACTTCCCCCCCCCCCCCCCCCGGAACAGAAGCAAGCCCGGCACTTGTCCAAGGTGCCGGGCTCATTTTTAAAAAGATTTTCGCGGGCCACGGCCGGGTGCAGGCAGCTCCTCCTTAAGGGAAGGAGGAGGCCTGCACTTCCCGAACCTGCCGCACCGCAGCGGGCGCCGCAGCGCCGGAATAGCGCCGATATTCAGCGCGTAGCGCCAGTTTTCAGGCGCAAACAGCTCTCAGCAGCGCCGGCAGCCGTTTGGGCGCAGAATTGGTGAATTTTGGGCCCGACCAGCGCGACTTAGCTCCGGCACTAACTTCCGGCGCTAAAGCCCTGGCTGCGCCAAAACTCAATTTCTAGGCCACAGTGCCTTTAGCTTTAACTTTTTTCTACTTTTTCCTGATGTCACATTAGTCACTGATACCATTTACCCTTTCCTCAATCCTCCCACCGCCCCCCGCCCCCCTTCATTAATTTAAAACCTTATCTACCGCCCTAGTTATTTGAGTTGCCAGGACACTGATCCCAGCCTGTCCCAATGGAACAGCTCCCTCTTTCCCCAGTACTGGTGCCAGTGCCCGATGAAATGAAACCCCTGCCTCCTGCACCACTCTTTCAGGTTCAATTGTGATGCTCTGATCTCCATTCCTTAGTAAATAACTTCTCGACACTTATGCCTGGAATTTCTGTAGGAATTATTCTGAAAGTATTGATGGTGTTTACACATTTTAATGCCATAAAGCAGAGCAGGTGTGGCTGTATATATCTATATTGGCATTTGTTATGGCTATTGTCATACATTTTATGATGCATTTATGGTTTTTGTTTTTATTCAGAGAATTTGTAAATGAAGAAATCACTGTGATTTTAAGCCTTTCTCCAATTCTGGTTCATGCTTTAGAGAATGCCTGTTTTCAACTACTATATAATAAGAAATATTTTGAAAGGTACAAAGGATACTCAATACTCAAGCAGGGAGAGGCAGCTTATGAATAAAGGATAAATTATGCAATTCACTTTCATTAAAATTGCTACGGCCGCATGGGTAAAAACTACAATGTAGTTATAGATTCAAAAGATCATTACTTATTGCACTGAATAGTTATCGCCGAAGTAGCTGAATGACTTCAAGAATCTTCTGTCTGAATAGTATCTTAAAATTTAATTGTATGCTTCGGCATAGACAATGCATACATGGATCTGATACTCCTCTTAATACACAAGAATATTAAAGCTTTAGAAAATATTAAAATTGCTGTGGAAGTGCTGCTAAAATTGTACAGTACAAGCAATAGCATTATAACCAATGCAATCATAGAACAATATCGCACAGGAGGCCATTCAGCCATTGTACCTTGCTGAATCTTTGAAATAGCTATCCAATTAGTTCCACTCCTCTGCCCTTTCCCGATAGCCCTGCAAATTTTTCCCCTTCAAGTATTTAGCCAGTTCCCTTTTGAAAGTTATTATTGAATCTGCATTCTGGCAGTGCATTCCAGATCATAACAAGTCGCCGCGTAAAATAATTGTTCCTCATCTCACCTCTGGTTCTTTTACAAATTACCTTAAATCAGTGTCTTCTAGTTACCAACCCTTCTGCCACTGGAAACAGTTTCTCCTTATTTACTCTATCAAAACCGTTCATCATTTTGAATGCCTCTATTAAATCTCCCCTCAATATTATCTGATCTAAGAAGAACAACCCCTGCATCTTTAGTCTCTCCACGTAACTGAAGTTCCATATTCTTGGTACCATTCTAGTAAAGCTCTTTTGCACCCTCTCTAAGGTCTTGACATCATTCCTAAAGTGGTGGTGCCCAGAATTGGACACAATACTCCAGCTGGGGCCTAACCAGTAATTTGTAAAAGTTCGCAAAACCCCCTTGCTTTTTTACTCTAAGTCTCTATTTATAAAGCCATTGTTTGCTTTTTTAACTGTCTCCTCAACTTGTCCTGCCACCTTCAAAGATTTGTGTACGTACATCCCCAGATCTCTCTGTTCTTGCACCCCCTGTAAAATGGTACCATTTAGTTTATATTGCCTCTCCTCATTCTTCCTACCTAAATGCATCACTTCACACTTCTCTGTGTTAAATTTCATCTACCACATGTCTGCCCATTTCACAAGTCTGTCTATGTCCTCCTGAAATCTGTTGCTATCCTCCTCAGTTCTCTCCATTCAGGAACTGTTCCTTCAGATTGGAAAATTGCGCATGTCACTCCACTATTTAAAAATGGCGAGAGAGGGAAATCAGGGAATTATAGACCAGTTAGCCTAACATCTGTTGTCAGGAAATTGCTAGCGTCTATAATTAAGGCGAGGGTAACTGAACACCTCAAAAGTTTTCAGCTGACCAGAGAGAGCCAGCATGGATTTGTAAAAGATAGGTCATGCCTGACGAACCTGATTGAATTTTTTGAAGAGGTGCCTAAGTAGTAGACAGGGGAATGTCTATACATGTTGGGCCAGAAATTCGCGGCCAAAGGCGTGAGGGCGCTCGGGGTACTCACGCATCTGGCCGTTGGAAATGCCGGCGTTCAGCATGAACAGCGCATGCGGGGAACGCCGGCATTTCCAGACCTCGAGCGCGTGCGACTGCACAGGCAGCGCTTGCGCAGTGAACTTCGTAGATTTCATTCATGAAATCCGTGAGGGTAAGTCCTCAGAAGTTACACTTGAAAAAAGCAAGTGTAAAGTGGTTCATTGGCTGCGGAGGAAGAAACATTTTATCGTGGAGCTTCTGAAATGCAATATTTTTGTTTGGGAAAGGGAGGGAAGTTATTTTAAGAAATTTTAATTAAGTTTTAAAGTTAAAATTTTTTTTTTTTTTTTTTTTTTTAAAAAGGGTTTTCAGAACGGTAGGTAGAAGGAGCAATTGTGGCTGTGTGAATGGAATGTGAGAATGAGTTATGTATGTATGTCCACATATATTCCTTTACGTATATGTATGTATGTTTTATATTCCTTTACTAATGTGTATGAATGTATGTTTTTAATTACGATTTTCCAATAAGTTACTTTCTCTGAAAGTCATAATTAAATAATACATTCATACACATAAGTAAAGGAATATATACATAACACGCAAAGGAATATATACAGACATACATACTTTCAGAAGCTCCACGATAAGAAATATCTTCCTCCGCAGCCTCTGGAGCAACTGTACCCATGCTTTTTTCATGTGTAAGTTGTAAGGACTTGACCTCACTGAAAGCAGTAATGAAAGCGGCGAATTATACTGCGCACGCGCTGCCTGTGCAGTCGCACGCGTTCTGCCTCTGAACCCCTTCGTTCAGAGGACAGGAAATGCCGGTTTTCCCCAAAAGCACTGTGCATGCTGAAAACCGGCATTTCATCCGGCCAGATGTGTAAGTACCCCGACCGTACTCGCGCAGTTGGAAGGGAATTACTGGGCCAACATTTTACATGTCAATAAAATGAAAAATTTAACAATTGCACGACTTGCCCCCTCGCATCTGCGACTGAGGGTCCAAGGAGGTGCATTGCGCAAGAGGTCATCATCGTACGTATCCTCACACTGTTCCCTTTGGGGAACTGTATGAAGTGGTGGAAGGATTTATGGCCGTGATTAACGCTCATTCCGTGACCGTAACCATCTTTGAACCAGCCATTAGGGTGGTTAGTCCTATGGCGGGAGGGTTTTACGGGCTCCCACAACCCATCTGAGGGGGGGGGGGCCACCAACACCCACGGACGCAAGTATCCCGCTGGATGTCCACCCAGAATTTAAAGTTGGAACTCCGACTCCACTTGCCGGGATTGTCTGGAGTGGGGTTCAAAACCCTACTCCTTCTGGCCCAGCGGCGGGGATGCTTACTGCTACGCAAAAGGCCCACTCCGCACAAAAGGTGACACCCATATGTTTCCTGTGCCTTTTCCATCCCCGTGACTGGAGCCCTATGCTGCCATTTCACGTTGCTAATCGGATTGGGCCTTTGTCATAGCGGTAGGATCCCCGCCGCTGGGCCAGATCAAGGTAGGGTTTCGAACCCCGCTCCAGACAGTCCCGGCAAGTGGAGTCGGAGCTCCGGCTCTAAATTCTGGGTTGACATCCAGTGGGATATTTGCGTCCGTGGGTGTGGGTGGCCCCCCCTCCTTGTATAGCTTGTGGGAGCCCGTAAAACCCTCCCGCCATAGGACTAACCGCCCTAATGCCTGGTTCAAAGATGGTTACGGTCACGGAATGAGCGTTAATCATGGCCATAAATCCTTCCACCACTTCATACAGTTCCCCAAAGGGAACAGTGTGAAGACACGTATGACGACGACATTGCTAAATAAATAAATGGAATTTAAAAAATTCTTTTAGGGCTTTTAAAAGTCTTTAAATTGCTTTAATTCTGTTTAAAACTACTTCAGATTACTCAAAATAATGTAAACATTTTAAAAAGTTTATAAAAGTTACCAAAATCTTCAAAAAACTTCCAAAAACCTATTTAAACTGCTGCTTTGCATGTAAAAATGCTTAGCAGCTTGACAGAAACATTGGGGGCATGTCCAGTGAAACTGAGACCTCAAGGGGCGTGTCTCACTTGCACTGCACGCTCCTGGCTTCGCGCTGGCTGCACTCCTGGGCGGCGTGACGTCATACGCTGCCCGGGATTCTTCTTCTGGAAACACCAATTCCAGGCGTCCCTGGAGCTGATCGGCAGTAGCGCGGGGTAAGTGCAGAAACGGGGCTGCAAGCCCCGTTCACCAATTTCTGGCCCGTTATTTATATGGACTTCCAGAAGGCATTTGATAAAGCCTCACATAAGAGACTGTTAACTAAGGTTGAAGCCCATGGAATTGAAGGAAAATTATTGACCTGGTTAGGAAATTGGCTGAACGGCAGGAGACAGAGAGTAGGGATAATGGACAGGCACTCTAATTGGCAGGATGTGACTGGTGGTATCTCGCAGTGATCTATGTTGGGGCCTCAACTATTCACTGTATTTATTAGTGACTTAGATGATGGCATAGAAAGCCGTATATCCAAATTTGTCGATAACACAAAGATAGGCGGCATTGTAGGCAGTGTAGATGGAAGCATAAAATTACAAAGGGATATTGATAGATTAAGTGAATAGGTAAAACTGTGGCAAATGGATTTCAATGTAGGCAAATGTGAGGTCATCCACTTTGGATCTAAAAAGGATAGAACAGGGTACTTTCTAAATGGTGAAAAGCTAAAAACAGTGGAGACTTGGGGTTCTAGATATATAGATCATTAAAATGTCATAAACAGGTACAGAAAATAATCAAAAAGGTTAATGGAATGCTAGCCTTTATATTTAGAGGGCTAGAATACAAGGGGGTAGAAGTTATGCTACACCTATACAAAGCCCTGGTTAGATCACACCTGGAGTACTGTGAGCAGCTCTGGGCACCACACCTTAGGAAGGATATATTGGCCTTGGAGGGAGTGCAGCGTAGGTTTACCAGAATTATACCCAGACTCCAAGGATTAAATTACAAGGAGAGATTGCACAAACAAGGGTTGTATTCCCTGAAATTTAAATGGTTAAGGGGTGATTTGATCAAAGTTTTCAAGATATTAAGGGGAACAGATAGGGTAGCCAGAGAGAAGGAGTCTAAGACTAGGGGGCATAGTCTAAAAATTAGAGCCAGGCCATTCAGGAGTAAAATCACGAAACACTTCTACACACAAAGGGTGGTAGGAGTTTGGAACTCTCTTCCACAAACAGCAAGTGATGCTAGAGCAATTGTTAATTTTAATCCTGAGATTGATAGATTTTTGTTAACCAAAGATATGGGCCAAAGACGGATGGAGTTAGGTCGCAGATCAGCCATGATCTCACCAAATGGCAGAACAGGCTCGAGGGGCTAAATGGCCTACTCCTGTTCCTATGTTTCTATGTTCCTAATTTCCACTGTTTATTATAGGCCCAGAAATTCGGGTTGGGGGCTTCCTGCGGGTGCAAGCCCCCGACCTACACTTACCTTGTGCGCCGGCCGTTGAGCTGTAGGGCCCCGTAGAATTCCAATCCAGGGCCTGGTCCAGCTGCCGGCGTGCAGTGCTTGCATATCCCAGGGACGCAGTTAGTTCGATGCGTCCCCTGGGATCACGTGGGCCATGGGCAGCCAATCGGAGTGAGGAATGCTCCATTCATAAGTCTGACAGGAAGTGCTGTCAAGACTTATAAATACTACGGCCCCAAAATAGCACTAAATCTTCAAATACATTTTTAAAAAACATCACATTTTTTAAATAAACTATAAATTACATGAAATAACTATTTTAAACAATAATTTAAATTTTTGAAAAAAATAATTTTATTTTCTAACGGGGCTAAAAATAAACTTACCTTGCTTTAAAGTATTTAAAAATAATAAACCTGTGGAAACAATGTCTTAATTTGAATTAATTCACCACTTACCTTGTAAAAAGCAGGCCTTACGCCTGCTTTTTACATTTCTAAATTCTGCAGACTTACGATTCCGGAGAAACCTGTAAATAAAAACCTAAGTTTGATGCGCACGCGCAGCCTCCCCCGCGCACGCGTTCGACCTCTGAACCCCTTCGTTCAGAGGAACGGAAGTGCCGGTTTCCCGCGCATGCGCAGTGCATGCAGGAAACCGGCACTTCCATCGGGCCTACGGGTGAGTACCCTGTGCGTACTCACCCGTGGAGACCCGAATTTCTGGGCCATTGTCTTTCTGAGTTTCATGTCATCAGCAAACTTTGAAAATCTGCCCTGTATACCCAAGTCCAGGTCATTAATATATTATCAAAAAGAACAGTGGTCTCAACTCCACCCCCTGGGGGACACCACTGCATGCTTCCCTCTGGTCTGAAAAACAACCGTTCACCACTACTCTCTGCTTTCTGTCCCTTAGCCAATTTCATATACTCGCTGCCTCCCTTTAATCCTATGGGCTTCAATTTTGTTAATAAGTCTATTATGTGGTATTTTATCAAATGCCTTTTGAAAGTTCATATGCACAATAATCTTAAAAATAATTTAATGTTGCAGACATCTCAATTTGCAGAATAGTAGCTGTACAATTATTATTTTATTTCCTTTATGTCTTTGCTATTTTTCTTACTATTTTCATTCTGCTACTCATTGCTGCATCTTTTTACCTCTTCAATGGTTTCTCTTGGTTTTTATCTCTGCAGCTTTTCTTCAGTTCGAACTACATGTTTGTTTTAGCTTGTTTTCTACACTGTGTATAGTCTTTGGAAACATGGTTGCTATTTTTATTTTGCTTTTCATCGCATTTACTTTATATTTTGTGATGTGCTAATTAGTCTCTAAGTGAGAAGTCATGACATACTGTACTATTCACACTATGATCAAAATGCATTGCCCGCGGTGCTTTTCTATTCTGAGCAATTTTACATGTATTACAATTACTTTGACTGGGGCTGCAATATGTGTTTTCTTTTTGATTTGTCACACTCGAACAGTACTTTTAATTTTACATCACAGACCAAGCTGAAAAAAGCGCAGAAATATTCTGATCAGAGCTCTAAACACAGCACTATGCAAAGACTTGCTTCATTGTTGAAGTGTCTTTATATATTAATAGGCAGTATAGGAGGCTGCAGTGTGCCAGATTCATAACCAGAGGGGATGGAAATTGGCTCAAAGCCATGCCATTCCACATTAATTTACAAAAACCCAAATTTTAGCCAATTTGAATGATTTCGGCTGAAGGCTGGGTTGCCTTGTCTCTTTGATAAATGGCAGAGCTCACTACAATTTTGAATAACCTGGCATCCATTTTCTATCGTTGTAGGGGTTGGTCAGCAAATGGCTACTAACTGTAGCTAGAGCTTCAGTAGAAGAGAGCTTGCATTTATATAGCTCCTTTCATGTCCTGAGGACATTCCAAAGCACTTTACAGTCAATAAAGTACTTTTGAAGTGTAACCACTGTTGTAATGTTGGGAAAACAACAGCCAATTTGTACTTAGCAAGATCCCACAAACAGCAATGAGGTAAATGACCAAATAATCTGTTCTTTTAATGATGTTGGTTGCGGCACTAATATTGAAAAGAGCAACTGTATTCGCTCCTCATGATGCGGTCTCCTCTACATGGGGAGACCAAATGCAGACTGGGTGACTGCTTTGCGGAATACCTCCATTCTGTTCACAAGCATGACCCCGAGCTTCCGGTCGCCTGTCACTTTAATTCTCCGCTCCACTCCCACTCTGACCTTGACCTCTTACACTGTTTCAATGTAGCTCAATGTAAGCTTGAGGAATGTCACCTCATCTTTCGATTCAGCACTTTACAGCCTTCCGGACTCAACATTGAGTTTAACAATTTCAGACCATAACCTCTGCCGCTATCTTTTCAGATGGCAGCTGCTGCTGATTCTGCCATTTCCATTTACACCTCTTCTGGAGCCATCTTTTGTTTCTTTACTTGTCCCGTTACCATCTCCTTTTGCTTTGTACTGTTATACCTTTTGTCATTTAATCACTCCTGCCTTCCACCCTATCACTGACCTTCCCTTTTGTTCTTTCCTCCCCTCCCCTTTTTTGCTGCCCCTGCACTTGCTTAAAATCTGTTACATCTCTAACTTTTTCCAGTTCTGATGAAAGGTCATCGACCTGAAACTTTAACTCAATTTCTCTCTCCACAGATGCTGTCTGACCTGCTAAGTAGTTCCAGCATTTTTTGTTTTTATTTCAGATTTCCAGCATCCGCGGTATTTTGCTTGTCCAACAAAAGAACTCTCCTGCACTTCTTCAAATAGTGCCATGGAATCTTTTACATGCACCTAAGAGGGAAGACAGGGCCTCAGTTTAACATCTCATCCAAATGTGGGACCTTTGATAGTGCAGCACTCCCTCAATAGTGCACTGAAGTATGCCTAGATTATATGCTCAAGCCACTGGAGTTGCACTTGTATCCATAACCTTCTGACTCAGAGATGAGACTGCTACCACTGAGCCAAGGGTGGCACCCATAACAAAGAGGACTGTATTTTTTCAATTTAAATTCTTTTAAACATAGTTATTTTAATTAACAATTAGTGGAAGAAGTACAATACCTGGTGTATTAGTGATGACAATTTGCCCTTTGATGGCCTGTTTGTGACGATACATCTTCTTTCTTAAAGTGAGGAATCCAACCCCAGGCAATCTGGAAAGTTACTCTGTGTTCTCTGTGATGTTATGGAAATATGGGAAAAAAGTAGGCCCAAATGCAGGGAGGAGGGAGAGTGCAAGAGTAGTGATGTTTCTGTTCTCTGGCAATACATGGAGATGCAGACCAGATAGCCTGTCTTAAGGGATCTTTATTTTTGTGCATTTCCCAACTTTATAGATGCTAAAGCTAAACCTGAAACTCCAATAAATCCAAAAGGCAGAAGATTAACCATGACCTTATTGAAGGGCCATGTGGCCTACTCGTGCTCCTAATTCTTATGTTTATGTTCTTATGTTCAAATACTTTGCATACCCATTACCTCGTTTAAAGGGACCTTTATCTGATGTACCTATGTTTTTCTTCCCTATATTTGAATAGAAAACTGGCTGTTTCCAGTAATAATTTAGATCAAGTTTGCTACTTTATTGGAGTAATTTGTAGTCAGCACTGCAATGGAACTATAATTGGGATTAGCAGATGTAAGTAATTCAAACAACAATAATAGCATGTAATTTGCAACATACTTGTGTCTCCTTGTGATGAATGCTGATTAATATTGGCCCAGATTTTGCTGGAGCAGGGTATCTTGCAGCCTGCCCTGTTAGTTAGATTTGTTCATGCACGTTTAGGTTTTTAAAAAGTTTTGCCCAAAAAGTTGCTGGAAGTGCGAGCTGATAATGGCACGGCGCAGGCAACAGGGCATCTGGGACCTTGGTAAAGAACAATACAAACAGTATCTCCTCAACCAATGAGATTTAACAATTGAGAAATATACAGAGGAATGATTGAGGAGGGTAAATTAGAGTGGGTGAATTCAATGTCAAATCAGGTACAGGAAGAAAAATGAAGAGAAGGAAAGAAAGATTGCATTAAGAGGGACAGAGAATAAAAGAGACAGAATGGAAAAGTAAGAAAGAAATTAAATTTTTTTATATTTTACATTTTTAAATCCCCAACAACTATTCACAACCTGAAGGATGAAACTCCACTTGTAATTGTTCACTTTCTGGACAAGAAAGGTTGATTGGCAATCATTAACAATTATCACAAAGTTAAAAGGGTATTTACGCTGATATTTATTAGACTTAACTTTCTGTGGCGAGTTTAATGGTCAATGAATGTGTAACTGCAGAAACTTCATGAAAATCACAGGAAGATTAAGGGCGAGCTGTCATTTTTGTGAAGCTAATGGCAGAGCAGCACAATTTGGCCAGCAACTTGTGGTGATGCATAATTCATTAATATGCAATTTGGTAAGCAAATTGTGGCGAGGGATATCTTTTCTTCTCCACAAGTTGCTGACTGATTTTCACATTAATAACCCCGTGCGTCATTCACACGCTGTTATACTTTCAGCAAAATCTGGGCCATTAATATTTTTGTAAGCAGATAAACTATAGCTCATATAGTTGTGCATTTCAAAAAAATCATTTTTTTTGTCATAAATAGATCCAAATGGGCTTAATGGTCCAGCTGTCATATTTTGAGATTTCTATATATTTGGTCTGGAGGGGATTTTGCAGTCATGTTATATTATGAAACTTGGAAAACTAAATTTCATTCTAGCAGGAACACGCACGTTATTCAGAAAGCTAATTCACACTTTTAGCTGCAGTAACAGATAAAGTAGCTAACAGAATTGTGTATGTAATAGGGATAGTGTTGTTTCCAAATTCCAGAGATGCTTGCACCCATAATGTTGAATTAGGAACAGGAGTAGGCCATTCAGCCCCTCAAACCTGTTCTACCATTCAATGAGATCATGGCTGATCTGTATCCTAACTCCATCCACCTGCCTTGGCTCCATTTCCCTAGCAAAAACCTATCGATCTCAGATGTAAAATTATTAATTATTAATTGAGCTAGCATCTACTGCTTTGTGTGGGAGAGAGTTCCTCACTTCTACGACCCTTTGCATGAAGAGGTATTTACTAACATCTCTCCTGAATGTCCCCTTGTCCTAGGCTCCCCCACCAGTGGAAAAAGTTCCTCTCTATCTACCCTAATCCAGGGAATACATGCCTAGTTTATGTAATCTCTCCTCATACTCTAACCCTTAGAGTCGTCTTAACATTCTGGGGAATCTGCGCTACACTCTTTCTGAGACCAATATATCCTTTCTAAGGTGCGTTGCCCAGAACTGTACACAGTACTCCAGCTGTGGTCTAACCAGGGCTTTGTATAGCTGTAGCAAAACTTCCTCCCCTTTATATTCTAGCCTTGTGGTTCTAAACTCTAACATTCCATTCGCTTTTTTGATTATTTTTTGTACCTGACCATTACATCTCTTTGGACCTCCACTGTTCCAAGCTTTTCAACCATTTTAAAAATACTTGGATTTATCCTTTTTTGGTCCAAAATGGATGACCTCACACTATCTGTGTTTAAATCCATCTGCCACTGTTTTGCCCACTCAATCTATCAATGTCTCTTTGTAATGTTGTGCTCCTGTCTACAATACTTACTGTGCCACCAATCTGTGTGTCATCAGCAAACTTGAATATATGGCTCACTATTGCACTAAGTCATCAATAAATATAAGCCTAGAAATAGGAGTAATTAGCATGGAGTCCAGTTCGACATTTGCCGTTGATACCAAACTTGGAGGTGTGGCAAACAGTGAGGATGATACCAATTGACTGCAACAGGACATAGATAGGCTCGCAGAATGGGCAGACAAGTGGCAGATGGAATTTAATAGAGAAGTGTGAGGTGATGCATTTTGGCAGAAGGGATAGGGAGAGGCAATATAGACTTAATGGCACAGCTCTAAAGAGTGTGTAGGGACAGAGGGACCTGGGAGTTAATGTGCATAGATCTTTGAAGGTGGCAGGAAATATTGAGAGAGTGGTCAGCAAAGCATATGGGATCTTGGGCTTCATAAATAGAGGTATTGAGTAAAAAAGCAGGGAAGTTATGCGGAACCTTAATAAAGCTCTGGTTAGGCCACAACTGGAGTATTGCATCCAGTTCTGGCCACCACACTTTAGGAAGGATGTGAAGGCACTTGTGAAGGCGCAGAGGAGATTTACCAGAATGGTTCCAAGGATGAGGGATTTTAGCTACAAGGTTAGGTTGGAGAAGCTGGGGTTGTTCTCCTCGGAGCAAAGGAGGTTGAGGGGAGATTTGATAGAGGTGGACAAGATTATGATGGGTTTCGGTAAGGTAGACAAAGAAAGACTGTCCCCATTAGCTGATGGTACAAGGACGAGGGGACACAGATTTAAGGTTTTGGGCAAGAGATACAGTGGGGATGTGAGGAAGAACTTTTTTACGCAGTGAGTGGTAATGACCTGGAAGTCGCTGCTGAAGAGGGTGGTGGAAGCGGGGACGATCAAAGATTTCAAAAGGAAATTGGATAGGTACTTGAAGGAAATAAACTTACAGGGCTAAAGGGATAGAGCGGGGGAATGGGACTGACTAGATTGCTCTACAGAGAGCTGGCATGGACTCAATGGGCCGAATGGCCTCCTTCTGTGCTGTTATCTTATATATATAAAGCGGTCGATCTGTCTGTCCTTCTGTCTGTCCTTCTGTCAGTCCTTCTGTCTGTCTGTCCTCGGGTGTGCGTCTGTCCGGCTATGCGCTCGAAAGTTATACCGTGTACCTACGCGCGCGTTACCTCCGAAGAAAGCTTACGCTTCCGGGACACTGGTAAGCATATTTACTTTTCGCTCGGATGAAAATTGTTCACGCCTTATGCAAAAAACCTTCAAAATTAAACTCATTATCTGCTAGCATTGATTGACTGACGTCAAGGTTCGACCAATCCTGTGCCGTCACGATTGACCAATCCTACAGTACGGTCCCCTGATGGTTGGCCAATCGGTGTGTGTGTGTGTGGCCAGGACTAATCGTTTTCATCTCGGGGATCTGGCAGCCATTGTTTCAGTGCCATGACTTCAACTTCCAGCTCAAACTACTTTGAAAGTTAGTATCTCTTTTAAAAATAACATAAGATTTACCAAAAATGTTTTATAAGTACTTTCACTTTCATCTTTCAAGGTATTAAGTGTGTGTGTGGGCGGGACTAATCGTTTTCATCTCAGGGATCTGCCAGCCATTCTTTCACTGCTTGCAGCTCAAACTACTCTCCTTATCCAGCTTTGAAAAAGTTAGTTTCTCTTTTAAAAATAACAAGATTTACCAAAAACGTTTTATAAGTACTTTCACTTTCATCTTTCAAGGTATTAAAAGGTAGAAATCTTGCCCGGCAGCAGATTCACAAAGGGACACAGACAGGGCCCTAAAGCCTGGGACTCGATTTAAAATGTTGCCCGGCCCCAGATTCACAAAGGGACACAGACAGGGCCCCAAAGCCTGGCACTCGATTTAAACCGCCCGCCCCAATACAGCCCTGGCAAAGCCGGGCTCCCCCAGCTAGTGACTCTATAAATTGGAGCTGTTAGCGCTGGCCGTTAAGGCCGGATTTGGTGAAAAAATGGTGGCCGCCTCACTTCCACCCACTTCCGGCGGGTTCTGTGGCGGACGCCATTTTCGGCAGGTCGGCAGCGCTGCCTGTACAGTAAACAGCTGCTGGGATAACTGTTAACTGTGGAGAGTTCTGCTTATGTAATTGGAGTGAAAACTGCTTCCAATGAGATGCATCAAATCTCCCCCTGGTCAGTCAAACATTATAGGAGGTAAATACTTTTTAAATGAACTATTCCGTACTACAGTTGTAATAATCTCAGGGAAAAAATCAAAGCTGCATTTCCTTAAATGTTATACATTGGCTTTTTCTAGTTTAGGAACTGATTAAATAAGATGCAAAATTTGGAAGTTTGTTTTTAAAAGGCTTAACATCCTATTCTCACCAAGAGTTCTTCAAGTGTCTACTGTTGGTAAAAAAATTAATTGAACTCTCTTTTACACCATTTACACCAGCAAACTCCTGAACAAGAGATTAATGTACCCCTTTTAAAAATTTATTTCCATTGATGTCTCATGCAACGGTTTAAGGACATCTATGCCACAGTCTTATATGGTGTTTCCAGTCACAGTCCCTCCAGATCTGAGCCTGTGTTTTAAGAGACACTCATCAGGGAGTGAATCCCCTATGCAATATGTAGGCTAGTGCACTGTCACTGCTAGCTGCAAGATGGTGCATCACCATCCCCCTCCCCATCCAGCACCATGGTGGAGCACAAACCTCAACACAGCCACCATTTGTGTAAAAGATCTGTGGTGCCATGGCAGCCAGCGAAGGTGGGAGTATCAGACGGTCTAGCACCCATTTGTGGACCCCACACAAGACCCAGACAAATGTCTGTGGAAGTAAGAGGGGAGCCGTGGACAAACAAATGCCTCGTGATGTGCCCCAATGCACAATGCTCCAACCCTACAATGGCCATCAGCGGACTCGATAGCAAAACCCAGAAGCCAACACCAAATGATCGGACACAGCACACTGCCAGAGAATGCTGCACCCATCCTTCAGATGCGATCTTCGGCCTCCTGCTGAGGTTAGTGCTGGAAAGAGCGCGGTGCATAAGAGATTCTCCGCATCGCTCGTGTAAATTAGCAGGCAGCACCAAAATATTGGTGGGGCCTGCGCTCTTTTTGCAGGCAGCCATTAGCCTTGGCCTGCGCTGTTACAGGCAGGTTTCCAGCCTACTCGAATTTCTAGGCCACAGTCAATAGTTGAGGCCCCAGCACAGATCCTATTAGGACACCACTAGTCACTTCCATCCAATTCAAGTACACACCCATTATCCCTCTACTCTGTCTTTGTTAGATCCGTGATTCTGAGAGTATGATGTTTTTCAATAACCACATGGATGCTGTAACTTAACAATCAACAGGTATATCTGGAGTAGGGTAGTCTCAAGACTGGGGTACAGAGGCATGCTCAAGGCTTATATACAGGTGTGGTCACTGCCGGTACTACAGTATACAGGAGCTGTAAAAGTAGTTCTCTCTTAAAGGTACATACGCTACAATTCCTCCCCTTTTAGATTAGTACCCATAATATTCAAATAACAATTAACACTTTAACATGTACATTAAACAACAATAGTCCATTTATAGATTCAGTCTTTGGGGTGGCTTCCTGATCCTTTCGGGATAGCGCCTTTCCTGAGTTTCTTGTTCTTGGTGCGGAGGCGATTCTGGCCCCTTGTCATCAGTTAGTTCATCGGGTTCCACTGCTACTGGTTCGGAGGTAGATGCTACCGGTATGTCGGGTTCATCCCCAGGTACGCAAGACATGGGGTTGACTCATTCCTGTGACGCTAAGATCTGATCAACGTGGCGTCTCACAATGTTCTCCCCGACATCCACTGTGTACATTAATCGCCCCTGCCGTGTGCATATCGTTCCGGGTTGCCATTTCTCTGTTCGGTAGTCGCGGGCCAAGACTGGTTGTCCTACATTGAAGCACCTTGTCGGCTTCTCATTGATGTGCTGGAATTGTTTATCCTCAACATTTCTTCGCACATTTGGTCTAAGCAAGTCCAGACAAGATCGCAACCTTCGGTTAAAGAACATCATGGCCGGGGTCTGGTTGGTAACTGCATGTGTCGCGTTTCGGTAGGCTAATAAGAAATTGTCCACCTTATGCTGTAGTGGAATTTCATCGTTGCACATGGCCTTTATCGCCTTCTTAAAGGTTTGTACGAACCTCTCAGCCAATCCATTTGTGGCTGGATGATACGGGGCGGATGTGTAATGCCTTACCCCATTCCTTCTCATAAATTTTTGAAACTCTTCGGACACAAACTGTGGTCCATTATCAGAGCAAATCTGCTCTGGCAAGCAGTTCCTGGCAAATATGGTCCGTAGGACTGCAATCGTTTTCTCTGTAGTGGTTGAGGGCATTTTAATCACCTCAGGCCACTTCGAATGAGCATCCACTGCTATTAAGAACATTGAGTCCATGAATGGACCAGCAAAATCAATATGCACCCGTTGCCATGGAGAGGAGGGCCACTCCCGTGGGTGTAGAGGGGCATGTGGTGGTGCATTTTGGACCTTCTGGCATCCTGAGCAGCTCTTGGTTAGGTCTTCGATTTGTTGATCGATTCCCGGCCACCACACATAAGCCCTAACAAGGCTTTTCATTTTCACTCCCCCCAGATGACCTTCATGTAGCTCATTTAGCACTCTCTCCCTTAACTTGGGTGGAATCACCACTCTGGATCCACACATCACTGTCCCCTGGCATACTGACAGCTGTTCTCTTCTGGATGAGAATGCTGGCAACAATGAGTCGCCATGTGTTGGCCATCCCCTCACCGTCAAATCATATACCCGAGACAGCGTCGGATCATTGCGGGTCTCCTTCTCTATATCTGCGTTCGTTACTGGCAATCGTTCAATTATTGACGAATAAAATATCTCGATAGGGTCCACTGCTGGTGCTTCCTCCACAGTAGGCAGTGGCAGGCGCGATAGCCCATCAGCGTTTCCATGCTGTTTCGTGCCTTTGTAGTCTATTTCATATTGATTCGCCCCTAGAAACAGGGACCATCTTTGTAACCGTTGCGCCATCACTGGAACGCCCTTCTTAGGATTAAAGATGGAGACAAGTGGTTGGTGGTCAGTCAGCAAGGGGAACTTCTGCCCATGCAGATAGTGGTTGAATTTTTTTACTCCCCATACTAGGCTGAGGGCCTCCCTGTCAATCTGGGCATAGTTGCGCTCGGCTGAGGTTAGTGACCGAGATGCAAAGGCTACTGGCCTCTCCAACCCGTCTGGGAATTTGTGCGACAGCACCGCTCCAATACCATAGGGTGATGCATCACATGCCAAACAAATTGGTAGTGCTGGGTTGAAATGGGCCAACACCTCTTTTGATGTGATCAATTTTTACACTTTTGGAAAGCTCATCTACGTTCGTCATTCCACTTCCATGGTACCCCTGTTTGCAGTAGGGTGTTCAGTGGGTGTAATACCGTGGACAAATTTGGTAAGAACTTATGGTAGTAGTTTACCAGCCCGAGGAACGACCTCAGTTGTGACACATTTTCCGGTGCTGGAGCCTTGACTACTGCCTCAATCTTTTCAGGGGACTTATGTAACCCCTCTTCATCGATGACGTGGCCACAATACGAGATCTGCTTCTGGAAAAACTCGCACTTGTGGCGATTAGCTCGTAGCCCATATTCCTTTAATCTGGTGAGCACCTTCTCCAAGTTGGCGAGGTGATCACTGTCATTTTCGCCCGTGACCAGGATGTTGTACAAATAACACTGGGTCCCTGGAATCCCTTGCAGGACTTTATCCATCGCCCTTTGCCAAATAGCCAGAGCCGATGCTACCCCGAACACCAGCCGGTTGTATTGATAAAGACCTTTATGAGTGTTAATCGTAAGGTATTGTTTCGAGGCTTTTTTTACCTCCATTTGCAAGTACGTCTGGGCTAGATCAATTTTGGTGAAGCATTTACCTCCAGATAGCAAGGCGAAAATATCCTCAATTCGTGGAAGCAGATATTGTACCATGTGAAGGGCTGGGTTCACTGTCACCTTAAAATCCCCACAGATGCGGACCTTCTTTGGTTCCCCAGGCGTATTACTCAACGACCACTTCATTACAGGAACAATGGGAGTAGCCCACACGCTCCAGTCTACTTTGGACAGTACTCCTGAACGTTCCAACCCTTCCAGCTCTGCTTCGACAGCTGGTCTGATCGCATAAGGCACTGGTCTAGCCTTAAGAAACTTTGGGCTTGCATTTTCCTCTATTTTAATCGTTGCTGTTATGCCTTTTAGTGTTCCGAGTCCCTCCTGGAACTCTTCTTTTGTGTCAGTTAGCATTTTTGACAGTCGTCCAGGTGTGACGTCGTCATCCTTTTTGGCCTCAACCTTCAGTGCCTGTATGGAATGCCAATCTAATTGTATCTTCCGGATCCATTCACGTCCTAGCAGTGGTGGTCCTCCATCTGGCAATACATATATATCCATTTTAGGTATTTCTGGCCTTTATATATCATTTTCACCCTTATTTTTCCTTTGGGGTAGACTTTTTGCCCCGTGTACGTCTTCAAGACAATCTCTGTAGCTTTCAAGGGTATATGTGAAAATAGCCGCTTGTAGTCCCTTTGGTTTATAACTGTTAGGGCTGATCCTGTGTCCAATTCCATTTTCACTTGGACTCCGTCTATCTTGAGTGTAACCAGATAGTCTGGTGATCTTCCATTTTGGTTACCTTATGTAGTTTCAGACAACCCAGCTCCTTGTTCCTGGAGTCTGTGTCACTTTTCTGTTCGTCTGAACTACTGTCCATCACCTGGTATACCTTTTTGTACTTCTGCTGCGGAGATTTCTTACTGTTGGTTTTCTTCCCAGACCTGCAGACTCTTGCTATGTGTCCTGCTTTTCCACACTGTCTGCACACTTTGTCCTTGAACCAACAATCCTTCTGGTCATGTGTTGTTCTGCCGCAGCGATAGCACTTCCCTGTTCCATAGGACATTTCATTGGTGCCATATTCTTGCGGTCTCCGTTGTATCTCTGCAGCGCCCCTTGCAGCTGCTTCGTGTGATACTGCCATACTGAAAGCCTTGTCCAGCGTAAGATCCTTTTCTGATAGAAGCCATTTCTGGGTTCCTTCACTTTGCAGCCCACACACAAACTTGTCCCTTAACGTATCTGCTAGTCCCGCTCCAAACTGGCAGTGTTTCGATAGCTTGCGCAGTTCCGTTAGGTACTCAGCATTGCTTTCATCTTTGTGTTGGTTCCTTTTATGGAACTTAAATCGTTCTGCTATCAGCAGCGGTGTGGGGTTTAAGTGGTCCTGTAGGATTTCTACTACGCTTTCGAAATTCTTGTTCACAGGCTGCTCTGGGGTTATTAGGTTTTGCAGTAACCCATAAGTTTTTGCACCCATGGAATTTAACAAAACCAGTGCTTTCCTAGCATCTGGCACTTCATTTGCCCTGCAGTACACCTCAATACGTTCCACATGTCACCCAATCTTCGACTTCATTGTCGAACGTAGAGATACTGCCACTCTTCGGCATCCCTGGGTGTGATTTAACTGTCAAAAATGGCGTCTCCCATGCTTCCCCTTCTTCTCCGCTGGCACAAATTGGTGTCTCCTGCGCTTTCCTTCCTTCCCGCGCTCGCCCTTCTTCTCCGCTGCGGCTTCTAAAAATGGCATCTCCCGCGCTCTTCCTTCTTCTCCGCGGCTCAATGGCGTCTCCCGCGCTCTCCCTTCTTCTCCCCGCAGACACTGTTCAGCCCTTGAGCCCTGGCTGTGCTCTGCACGTTCTTTGTTTTTGTGCGCCTTTCCCGTTTCCGCCGCTTGATCCTGAACTCGGCTGTTGCATTACCCTCTCTCTCTCCATTTTGTTTTTCCTCGACGCCGCTCGGTTTTCAACCCCCGGCTGCGCCCTGTGCGCTTCACCCTCTGTCTTACCCCGTCGACGCTGCTCAGCTTTCTCTCCGCCGTCGGTCGGCTCCAGCCGCCGCTGTCCGGGAAGGGTCTGCGCTGTACCTGTCGTCAGTCTATTGCTGGTCGTCGTGGCTAGGGAACCAAGCCCGGCTCTCCACAGCCTCCCCTGCGATGTTCACTCTCTGCCGGACGACTGGGCGGTTGCTCGTGGTCGACGCCCGTGTTTCTGGCCTCGACTTTTTTCCACCGCCCTCCCGGAGCGAATCCTCGAAGGGAAATGCAGAGTTGCAGGTAGATTCGAATCGACACTCGTCGCCACTGTTAGATCCGTGATTCTGAGAGTATGATGTTTTTCAATAACCACACGGATGCTGTAACTTAACAATCAACAGGTATTTACTGGAGTAGGGTAGTCTCAAGACTGGGGTACAGAGGCATGCTCAAGGCTTATATACAGGTGTGGTCACTGCCGGTACTACATTATACAGGAGCCGTAAAAGTAGTTCTCTCTTAAAGGTACATACACTACAGTCTTCTACCGCCTTACCAATCTCCTAACTAGGTCATTAATTTGCCTTCAATTCCCTGAGCTTTAATCCTGGCTAACATTCTCTTATGTGGAAGTTATTGAATGCCTTCTGGAAGTCCGTATAAACTACACCCATAGACATTCCCCTATCTATTACTTTAGTTACATCCTTAAAAAATTCAATTAGTTTTGTTAGACTTGACCTACCCTTTATAAATCTACGTTGGCTCTCTCTAATCAGCTAAAAATTCACTAAGTGCTCAGCCACTCTGTCCTTAATTATAGATTCCAAAACCTTCCCCACAACAGCTGTTAGACTAACACGTCCACAATTTCCTTGTTTCTCGCTTTCACCTTTCTTAAATAATGCAGTTACATTTGCAATTTTCCAATCCAAAAGGACAATTCCAGAATTGAGAGCACTTTGGAAGATTATGGCTAAAGCATCTGGAATTTCTTCACCTACTTCCTTTAAAACCTGGGGTGAAAACCATCAGTTCCTGGGGATTTGTCAGTCTTCAGTGCCATTATTTTTCGAATACTGTTTTCTTGCTTAAGTTAACTTTACTGAGTTCCTGTCCTTGATTCATTATTAGTTTCCCTGGAATGTCAGGTATTTTATCCTCTTCATCTACTGTGAAGACTGACACAAAGGGCTGGAGGTAATGAGGTCAGACTGGATGGATCAGCGAGCATGATCGGTGGCGGGTCGGGTGGGAAAGTGTTTTTTTCCCCAGCAGGTCGGGACCCCGCTGTGAACACTCTTTTACCAAATGTCGGGTCTGTCAACGCTGAGAAGACCCGACACGCAGCGGCGGGGGAGGCAATTAAAAACATTAATGGCTTGTTTACAGCCACTTAACAATGGTTTGTTCCCAGCTTTTTGGATTTGACAGCCCACCAGTTTCCTGCTGTGCCTAGACCTTGTCTGTGATGCTGAGGCAGGAGGTCAGTGGCCATTGAATCAGCTAATGAGTTGACAGCTTCAAATGTTAAGTCAAAGCACCCAGCTGATTAAAATATGTTCCCTTAACCACTAGCTTTTCCACTACAGATTCAGCATGCTGCAAGTCTTTACACAAGTCTCCATCCAGTATGACCTCATTACCTCTCCCACCATTGACTTCTGTCATCTCTATTTCACCTGCCATCTATTCCATCAACATGGATGCCCTTGAAACTCTCTCATGTTGGGCTCAGAATCCCACCACGATCATCCCCAACACCAGCATCACCAGGCACACGAGCATCACTGGGCACACCAACAACAACACCAAACTTTTCTGCAATCAACTGATGCTGCACAGGACACAGGGCATCAGCACCCGACCAGGAATGGGCTCACTGTGGCCAGATTTACTTCACTTGATGCTGTACACCATGGCTGCCACATGATGTGCCTGGTTGGCACCACCCAACACCAACATCATAAAGCATCCCTACAATGCCCAAGCCATTCCTTTCACACACATCACCATTGCAGGGGGGCTGGGGGGGTACCATTATGTCTCACCATTCACTGCAACCCACTCAGCCACTTCCAAAGGTCTGTCCAAGAATGCAAAGTACTGTATTAAAAATAAAGGTTTCAATGTTTGACACCATATTAGCAGAAACTTTACATGAACATTGCATAAGACACCCAAGTACCAACCCTTGTGTATTGTTAGTTGGTATGATTGGAATAGGATGAGGCTGAGTGTGAGGGGTGGCTAGTGAGATGGGGATGTGATAATATAGGTCGAGAAGAATTGGTGGAGGTGCAAGGTATGAGTAAGGATGTGCAGGAGTAGGTAGGGAATGCAGAGTGATGGGGATGTGGTGAGAGGCACAGCAGGATAAGGTTGAGTGTGGCTTTGTATTAACGTTTCGTGATCTACTGAGATCATTGAAATATTTGCAGCACTGCACCCAGGTCCACCTGACCACATCCCCGCTGAGGACCATAAAATCATGACCCAAATAATTGTGCTGATCTCCTAGGGAGGTCTCTTCCACCCATGGGAAGGGAAGAAGACCTCCCTGTGTGCAGTGACTCCCTCCATAAACATATGGAGGGAGTCATGGGAGACCCTGGGTGCAGCGCTGCACCTCTGTGCAGTGCTCGTCAGTGTTTGCAGCGCCTCAATGCTGTAGAACACCGACAGCACAAATGACAAAAGAAAGTCGGGCATGGTCCCTTTAAAGAAACCAGCTGATGAGACATCATTAAATTACATCACCAGACACGCTTCCTCTAATTGGCCGGGTAACGCGCGGGGCGGGCTTAACAAGCCCAATCAAAGTAAATTAATTTCAGAGGCCAGGATGGGGACAAAAGCGGGGTCGGGACCCGCCACCGATGTTGCCCGCCATGGACCCACTGAGGATCATAAAATCATGACCCTGTGGCAAAACCACTAAGAGACTCTTACAGTGACTTACATAATTGTCTGTAACCAATGTTATTACCTCTAGCATTAATTGTCTGTAACCAATGTTATTACCTTTCAAGTTGGCTCTGGTTAAACAGAGCAAGATCGACAACATCGCGATCTGACACGATGACGTCATCACGTGGGTCACGTGACGTCCCCTTCGGCGGGAAACGTGATGACATCATGACGTCAGAGGTAGAGGGCGGGGCCAGCCAGTCCTCATGTGGATTGAAAGAGAAAAGACCTGTTTTGAGCTTCTCCTGTAGTTTCTTGTTTTGTAAAGTTCTTAGACAATAAATTCAGTTTGTTAACTTCCAGTAAGTTATAGATTCTTTGTTAGGAGTGCAGAGACTCCTACATTGGTGACCCCGATTCCTCGCGATCGTTTTTCGTGGTGAACGCCGAACACAGGCCAGTGATGGAGGCCAATGCAGTGGCCTTGAAGCTCCCCCAATTCTGGGAACAACAGGCAGCCTCTTGGTTTGTGCAAGCCGAGGCACAATTTGAGCTCCGCAACATCATTCAGGATCAGACCAGATATCGCCATGTGGTCTCCGCCCTTGAGAGCTCGACGGCGTTGAGAATCATCAGCCTGCTGGAGAGTCCTCCGACTGCTGACAAGTATGTCGCCATCAAGACACGATTGCTGCAGGTATTTGGTCTCACCAAAGTGGAGCGCGCTCGCTGTTTACTGGCTCTACCAGGGTTAGGAGACTCCAAAACCTCGGAAATGATGAGTCATATGCTGACTCTCCTGGGGTCCGAGCCCCAGTGCTTTCTGTTTCGCGAACTGTTCCTTACTCAACTTCCTGAGCAAGTACAGGCGTCCCTCGCCTGAGCAGAAACTGCAGACTGCGTCGCGCTCGCCGAAGAGGCGGATAAGATTTACGCGGTCCGGCAACAATACTGCGCCCTCGCGCAATGCCCTGCCATGAAGAGCCCGGCCCCGGCTCCGACAAAGGCGCCTCCGACGACCGGTTTCTGCTACTACCACGCCCGTTTCGGCCCGAAGGCCCGCTGCTGCCGCTCGCCGTGCAGTTTCGTTACCAGACCATCACGAGTCAAGCACGCCGGTCCCGGTACTTCCCCCGCGGCTGCGATGGCGATCGGTGCTTCCGGGAATCTCACCCACGTAACCGACTCCATCTCCGGCCGTCGTTTTCTATGCGACACGGGGGCGCAATGCAGCATACTGCCCGCCTCGGTCATAGACCTTCGCTCCGGCAGCCGTGGTCCCCCTATGCAAGCGGCCAACGGGGCTTCGATCTGCACTTGCGGGAAGCGCCTCGTCCGAGTATGTTTCAGTGGACAGTTTTTCAGCTGGAATTTCATCACCGCTCAAATCTCACAGGCCCTGTTGGGTGCTGACTTTTTAGGCGCCAACGGCCTGTTGGTGGACGTGAAAAATCGAGGCCTCGTTCGCGCCGCCACGCTCGACGATATTTCGGGGGCGCGCAGCACGGCTGCGTCACACACGATTTCATGTGCGCGGCCGCAGCCCGACGATTTCGCCCGTCTCCTCGAGGATTTCCCCGAGCTGACGAAGCCCAACTTTTCAGCTCCGACCATCAAGCATAGGGTGGAGCACCATATTTCGACTACCGGCTCGCCCGATTATGCCAGGGCGCGACGTTTAGAGCCCAGCAAGCTAGCGGCAGCAAAGGCAGAGTTCGCCGTGATGGAAAAAATGGGGATCATCCGTCGGTCCAGTAGCCCCTGATCCTCCCCTCTCCACATCGTCCCCAAGCCCGGCGGGGGATGGCGGCCCTGTGGGGATTATCACCGCCGCAATGACATAATGACGCCCGACCGCTACCCCATTCCCCATATACAGGACTTCTCAGCACATTTGGCGGGGACGTCCATCTTCTCCAAAATCGACCTCGTCCGTGGTTACCATCAGGTGCCAGTGCACCCTCAGGATGTCGAAAAGACAGCGGTAATTACCCCCTTTGGATTCTTTGAATTCCTGCGAATGCCCTTTGGGCTTAAGAACGCGGCACAGGCGTTTCAGCGCCTCATGGATTCAGTCCTGCGGGACCTTGGCTTTCTGTTTGTTTATTTGGACGATATTCTGTTTGCCAGCACCTCCAAGGAGGAACACCTCGAGCACCTTCGGGTCCTTTTCAGACGGCTTCAGCAGCACGGCCTCATCGTTAACTCGGACAAATTCTGTTTCGGCCTATCGTAGCTGGATTTCCTGGGCCACCGCATAACCCCCACGGGGGCAACGCCACTTCGGGTCAAGGTGGAAGCAATTGCGGCGTTCCCAAAACCGAAATCCATGAAAGCTTTACAGGAGTTCCTGGGGATGGTTAACTTCTATCATCGTTTCATCCCCAGGGCTGCACAGCTCATGCGTCCTCTATATGAGGCCCTCAGAGGCTCGACGGGAAAGGACCCTGTGGTATGGTCACAGGACATGGATCGTGCTTTCGAGGAGACGAAAGCCGCACTCGCCAATGCGACCATGTTAGCACACCCCCTGCCGGAAGCCACCATCGCTCTCATGACGGACGCGTCAGACTACGCGGTGGGGGCCGTCCAGGAACAGTGGGTCGATGGCGCGTGGCAACCCCTGGCCTTTTTTAGCCGCCAGCTACAACGGCATGAACGCCGGTACAGTACTTTCGATCGAGAGCTGTTGGCTTTGTTTTTGGCCATCCGCCATTTCCGTTTCCTCCTCGAAGGACGACGCTTCATCGCGTTTGTCGACCACAAGCCATTGCTGTTCGCAACGGCCAAGTCTGCGGAACCATGGTCGGCTCGGCAGCAACGGCAGCTGACGTACATATCGGAGTTCACCACCGACATCCGACATGTGGCCGGTAAGGACAACGTCGTCGCCGATTGCCTATCCCGCGCCGCCGTCCAGGCCGTCCAATTGGGCATTGACTACGCACAGATGGCGGTTGACCAAGCGGATGACCCGGAGACCCAGGGTTTTAGTTCGGTTCCAAACAGCCTCCAGCCGAGGGATGTGCCTTTCCATTCTGCAGGTACCACTCTGCTCTGCGATGTTTCGCTGGGTGCACCCCATCCGATCGTCCCGTCTAAAGGAGAGACAGGGGCAGTCCCACAAGCTGCTAACAGAATAGTTTTCCATCTCTCTCATTGACATAGCATGAGTCGCTGTTATGATTCTGAAGCTATATCATTTGGACTTATGACCATCTGCAAAATCCAATGTGCATGTAACCTTAGCATCACATCTCTAACTCTTTCTGTGTTAAATCCAGAAAGTGGAACAAGGAACTCAAAGAGGCTAGATGTTAGAGTTAACATGAGTACTTTATTAACAACTGCGAAACACGTTTACAGACAGCCTGCACCAGCATCCTGGCATTCCACCTTGTGCTGACTTATACAGGAAGCAAACCTCTGATGTTAACAGGAAGCAAACCTCTGACCTTAGTAGCAGCATTGGCTACAGCACCACCTGGTGGATAACCTTAATCATAACATCCCAGATTTCTAAACTTTCCTTTACTCCCCCACAGGACCATCCAAAGCCCCCGTCCCCACTGCGGAGGAGGAAAAGGCTGAGCAGCCAGACGCCTCAGAGGAAGCGCCAACCTCTGAGGGCGCAGCATCAGCAGAATTCAGCGCACCCAGCACCAGCGCAGACACTCACACCTCGGTGGGACCTTCGCGAGATAGAGTAGTGTTGTCACCTGGTGTATCACAGCTCACAAGTGAGCATCAGCAGATGGTGGAGACAGGGACAGCAGTGGAGAGTCCTCGACGGAGGGCGCAGGACTCTGCCAGTTCAACTCAACTGCATGTCGATCCTCTGCCTCTGGGTCCATCCGCAAGAGAAGAGGTGATGGATCTCCATGCACAGATGCAGGAGTCTCTGGCAGGTTTTGTCTCCAGGGTCGCTGCGAGTGCGGAGTGAATGGAGGAGTCCATAGCGAACATGAGCAGAGCCTTTGTGGAGTCATTGGCGCATGAACGCATCACCACGGAAAGGATGGCAACCTCCGTGGAAAGGATGGCTACAGTAGATGAGAGGATGGCTATGGCCATGGAGGAGCTAAGTCACCAGAGTGTTGAAAACATGGTGAGTGTTCAGAATAGACTGACATCTCTGGAGGAACGATGGTCAGCTATTGAGTAGAGAAACCAGACCTTCATGGCAGGCCCTCTGAGTAGGACTGCCATTGTAGAAACGGGTCCCCATGCCCCCCTGATGTGCAGCAAGCTGCTCTCAAGCCACTTGCAGGCACTGAGGGGGACCTGATCCATGAGAGGGAGGTTGGTGGCAGACCTCAAGGAAGTGGGGGCTCCTCTCCAAGCGCTCACACTTCCATGCCACTGCAGAGCCCTCGGTCAGAGCCCCACCAGAGTCCACACCCCACGGAGATAGAGGTCTCAACCCCTACACAACCGCAGGAGCAGCAGACTGCTGGCGAGCCCTCACAGGCTCGCCATCCCAGAGGATGCCCGCCAAAGGTGTCGAGACAGGAGCAGCAGGAAAATGAGCAAGGGGCCTCCACATCTGCTGAAGCCACAGGGGAACCACTACGTAGGAGCACGCGTAAGAGGCAAATAAAGCACAAATAGTCACAAGGGTAGTCACTTGGGTGAAATGTTGTGTTTATTTGAAAAATGCCAACAGCTGGTTATTGTAAATAAAATTTCTGATGACAACTTCTGCAGTTGTGGCGTGTGTCATTTCGCGAATGGGGCTGGAGGTCCTCTAATGCCAAGAGGGGAAGGAAATAAAGGCCTCCCATGGTTCTGGTAGGTGCCTCAGTTTAGAAAGCGCTGAGTGAGGGTGGCGAGAGGGGCTTCCCAGGATCTCACACTGGAGAAGTGTGTGAGGCTCCAACCTTCCACAGCTGTGCCTAAGCTTGGAACAAGTTGCCCCAAGCCTGCAACAACAAGGTCCTGCAACCTACAAATGATGTCTGATTAAATCTTTTCTTTCCTGATAGTTACCTGCAGCTGATAGTCAGCAATCCGATATTGTTCACGCCAGGTTTCATCAGCGGGGTTCCCACCAGGCGTGTTTAACGTGGAAAAAGGCTGAAAATAGCAAGGGCCCCTTAAAATGGCATTATAGATGCCAATTATTGGTGATTAAGGTGCCTGAAGACCACTCCCGCCTGCTGCGGGCGCGACTGATTCGGGTCGGGCAGAAATGCCTGGGTGAAAATCGGATGGGGCAGGGAATCAGGCGGGGGGGGGTCGCGACCCCGTATTTTTGCGATTTCCCCCCACCCCACACGCCTGAACGCCCGCCTGAGGCTCCAGGAAAATCGGCCCCAATATGCCCAGGAAGGGGGGAAAAAGAGTGGGAGAGCATTAGTGGTAGGGGATTCTATAGTGAGGGGAACAGATAGGCGTTTCTGTGGCTGTAGACGTGAATCCAGGATGGTTTGTTGCCTCCCTGGTGCCAGGGTCAAGGATATCACTGAGCGGCTGCAGGGCATTCTGGAGGGGGAGGGTGAACAGCCAGAGGTCGTGGTCCACATTGGTACCAACGACATAGGTAAAAAGAGGGATGAGGTCCTGCAGCAAGAATTTAGGGAGCTAGGTGAAGGATTAAAGAGCAGGACCTCAAAGGTTGTAATCTCTGGATTACTCCCGGTGCCACGTGCTAGTGGGTATAGGAATAGGAAGATAGAACAGATGAATGCATGGCTAAAGGGATGGTGCAGGGGGGAGGGCTTTAGTTTCCTGGATCACTGGGTCTGCTTCTGGGAAAGGTGGGACTTGTACAAGTCGGACGGTTTACACCTGAACCAGAGGGGAACCAATATCCTTGTGGGGAGGTTTGCTAGCACTGCTGGGGGGGGTTTAAACTAACTTGGCAGGGGGATGGGGTACAGAGTGGAGCTATAGTAGGGGGTGATTTACAGCCAAATACAGAGGAAAAAACAAGTCAGCTGGGAAGGCAGAGCAAATATGTGAAGGCAAAAGGGAATATGACAGGGCTGGAAGGCATTTATTTTAATGCAAGGAGTCTTGCAAATAAGGTGGATGAACTGAAGTTGTTGTTGAGCACATGGGAGTACGATATTGTTGCTATCACGGAGACATGGTTGAGGGAGGGTCAGGACTGGCAGCTCAATATTCCGGGGTATAGAATCTTCAGGCGAGACAGAGGGGGGTGTAAAAGGGGAGGGGGTGTTGCAATATTAATTAAGGAGTCAATTACTGCTGTAAGGAGGGATGCTATATTAGCGGGTTCCTCTAATGAGGCCATATGGGTAGAACTTAAAAACAAAAAGGGGGCAAGCACTTTGCTGGGAGTGTACTATAGGCCCCCAAACAGTCAGGGGGAGATAGAGGAACAGATATGTAGGCAAATCTCAGAGAAGTGTGAAAATAATAGGGTAATAATAGTGGGGGATTTCAACTTCCCCAATATAAATTGGGATAGTCAGAGTGTGAAAGGCTTAGAGGGTGCAGAATTCTTAAAGTGCATCCAGGAGAGCTTTTTGAGCCAACATGTAGAAAGTCCTACAAGAGAGGGGGCGGTACTGGACATAATTCTGGGGAATGTAGCCGGGCAAGTGGTGGAAGTATCAGTAGGAGAGCATTTTGGCGACAGTGACCATAATTCGGTGAGATTTAAGGTGGTCATGGAAAAAGACAAAGACGGCCCGGAAATAAGGGTTCTAAATTGGGGGAAGGCCGATTTTAATATGATAAGGCAGGATCTGGCCAAAGTGGACTGGGAGCAGCTACTTATAGGAAAATCCACATCAAAACAGTGGGAGACTTTCAGAAGGGAAATAGAGAGAGTACAACGCCAACATGTTCCTGTAAAGGTCAAGGGTGGGACCAACAAGCAAAGGGAACCTTGGATGACAAGGGATATACAAAAATGCATTAGAAATAAAAGGGGGGCTTTTGGCAGTTACAAAAGACTAAAGACGGAAGAAGCCCTAGAGGAGTATAAAAAGTGCAGGGGCACACTTAAAAAAGAAATTAGGAGGGCGAGGAGGGGCCATGAAATAACACTGGCGAGCAAAATAAAGGAAAATCCTAAGATGTTTTATAAGTATATTAAGGGCAAGAGGATAACCAGGGAAAGGGTAGGGCCCATTAGGGACCAAAGTGGCAATCTGTGTGTAGAGCCAGATGATGTAGGCGGGGTTTTAAATGAATTTTTTGCATCTGTGTTCACTATGGAGAAAGACGATGCAGACATAGAAATTGGGCAAGGGGACTGTGACATACTTGAACATATTAGCATCAAGAGGGAGGAGGTGCTAGCGGTTTTAGCAGGCCAAAAAGTGGATAAATCCCCAGGCCCGGACGAGATGTATCCCAGGCTGCTGTGGGAGGCAAAGGAGGAGATTGCAGGGGCTCTGACACAAATTTTCAGAACCTCTCTGGCCACAGGGGATGTACCAGAGGACTGGAGAACAGCTAATGTAGTACCATTATACAAGAAGGGTAGCAGGGATAAACCAGGGAATTACAGGCCAGTGAGCCTAACATCTGTGGTAGGGAAATTATTGGAAAAAATTCTGAGGGACAAAATTAGTCTCCACTTGGAGAGGCAAGGATTAATCAGGGATAGTCAGCATGGCTTTGTCAAGGGTAAATCATGTCTGACAAATCTGATTGAATTTTTCGAGGGGGTGACTAGGGGGGTGGATGAGGGAAATGCTGTGGATGTGGTTTACATGGACTTCAGTAAAGCTTTTGACAAAGTCCCGCATAGGAGACTGGTCAAGAAGGTAAGAGCCCATGGGATCCAGGGTGCCTTGGCGCGTTGGATCCTAAACTGGCTGAGTGGCAGGAGGCAGAGGGTGATGGTCGAAGGCTGCTTTTGTGACTGGAAGCCTGTGTCCAGTGGGGTACCTCAGGGATCGGTGCTGGGTCCCTTGTTGTTTGTGATCTACATAAATGATTTGGATGAGAATGTAAAAGGTATGATCAGTAAGTTCGCAGATGACACAAAAATTGGTGGGGTGGTAAATTGCGAGGAGGAAAGCCTCAGGCTACAGGACGATATAAATGGGTTGGTCAGATGGGCGGAAAAGTGGCAAATGGAATTTAACCCTGAAAAGTGCGAGGTGATGCATTTTGGACGGACAAATAAGGCAAGGGAATACACAATGAGTGGTAGGACCCTAGGAAGTACAGAGGGTCAGAGGGACCTTGGTGTACATGTACATAGATCCCTGAAGGCAGCGGAACAGGTAGATAAGGTGGTTAAAAAGGCATATGGGATACTTGCCTTCATTAGCCGAGGCATAGAATATAAGAGCAGGGAGGTTATGATGGAGCTGTACAAAACGCTGGTGAGGCCACAGCTGGAGTACTGTGTGCAGTTCTGGTCACCTCACTATAGGAAGGATGTGATTGCTTTGGAGAGGGTGCAGAGAAGATTCACCAGGATGTTACCTGGGATGGAGTGCCTCAGCTATGAAGAAAGACTAAACAGGCTGGGGTTGTTTTCCTTGGAGCAAAGAAGGCTGAGGGGGGACCTGATTGAGGTGTACAAAATGATGAGGGGCATAGATAGGGTAGACAAAGAGGAACTTTTCCCCTTAGTAGGGGGGTCAATAACAAGGGGGCATAGATTCAGGGTAAGGGGCAGGAGGTTTAGAGGGGATTTGAGGAGGAACTTTTTCACCCAGAGGGTGGTTGGAATGTGGAACTCAATGCCTAAAAGGGTGGTAGAGGCAGGAACCCTCACAACATTCAAGAAGCTTTTGGATGAGCACTTGAAATGCCATTGCATACAAGGCTATGGACCAAATGCTGGAAAATGGGATTAGACTGGACAGGGATGGATGGGCGGCGCAGACACGATGGGCCGAAGGGCCTCTTTCTGTGCTGTAAAACTCTATGGGCTGAAAATTCAGTAGGGTTAGCGCCCATTTTGTGGCGCTAGAGGGCCTAGCGCCGCAATTATAGCCGTTTCTGAAATTCACTTCGGCGCTGCCATCGGCGTTAGCCGGTTGCGCTGTGCCGGCACCGATGACGTCATCGGTGTGCGCAGCGTCCCGGTTGCCGTGGCAACGCGCCCGAACGCCGAAATTCAGTTGCGGCCGCCTCGCCCGTGGCAGCCGCAACTAAGACTCTGGCAACCGAGTCTTACACAAGTTAGCGCCGGCGCATTAAGGTCGCGCGGCGGCCGGCCGCTTTCCCGCCGGCCGCCTGCCCGCACCTCCCTCCCCGGACTCCTCCACCCACCCCCCGCGGAACAGATGCGTCTGGCCTGCAAGCCCGGCACTTGTCCGAGGTGCCGGGCTCATTTTTGAAAAAATCAAACGGCCAGCGATCGGGTGAAGGCAGCGCCTCCTTAACGGGAGGAGGAGGCCTGCACTTCCCCAGCCTGCCGCACCGCATCGGGTGCCGCAGCGCCGGATTAGCGCCGCAATGCGGCACTCAGCGCCCATTGGGAGGCACTCACGCCCGCCAGTAGCGCCGGCAGCCGTCTGGGCGCGGCGCTACTGAATTTTTGGCGCGCGCAAGGGAATTAGCGCCGGCGCTAAATTTCCGGCGCTAAAGCCCTGGCGCGGCGTCAACTCAATTTCTAGGCCTATGACTCTATGACTATGACTCTATGTCCTAGAGGCAACAAGGGGTCAAATCATATTAGATTCAATAATGAATAATGAGCCATATTTAGTTAACAACAACAACAACTTGTATTTATATAGCGCCTTTAACATAGTAAAACATCCCAAGGCGCTTCACATGAGTATTATAAGGCAAAAAAATTGACACCGAGCCACATAAGGAGAAATTAGGGCAGGTGACCAAAAGCTTGGTCAAAGAGGTAGGGTTTAAGGAGCATCTTAAAGGAGGAAAGAGGTAGCGAGGTGGAGAGGTTTAGGCAGGGAATTCCAGAGTTTAGGGTTTAGGCAACAGAAGGCTCAGCAACCAATGGTTGAGCGATTATAATCAGGGATGCTCAAGAGGGCAGAATTAGAGGAGCACAGATATCTTGGGGGGTTGTGGGGCTGCAGGACATTACAAAGGTAGGGAGGGATGAGGCCATGGAGGGATTTGAAAACAAGGATGAGAATTTTAAAATTGAGGCATTGCTTAACCGGGAGCCAATGTCGGTCAGCGAGCACAGGGGTGATGGGTGAACGGGACTTGGTGCGAGTTAGGACATGAGCAGCTGAGTTTTGAATCACCTCAAGTTTACGTAGGAGGCTAGCCAGGAGTGCATTGGAATCGTCAAGTCAAGAGGTAACAAAGGCATGGATGAGCATTTCAGCAGCAGATGAACTGAAGCAAAGGCGGAGACTGGCGATGGTACAGAGGTGGAAATAGGCGGTCTTAGCATATGTGGTCGGAAGCTAATTTCAGGGTCAAATATGACACCAAGGTTGTGAACAGTGTGGTTCAACCTCAGACAGATGTTAGGGAGAGGGATGGAGTCAGTGGCTAGGGAGCGGAGCTTGTGGCGGGGACCGAAAACAATGGCTTCGGTCTTCCCAATATTTAATTGAAGAAAATTTCTGCTCATCCAGAACTGGACAGTCTGACAGTTTTAGAGACTGTGGAGAGGTCGAGAGTAGTGGTAGTGAGGTAGAGCTGGGTGTCGTCAGCATACATGTGAAACTGACGCTGTATTTTCGGATGATGTCGCCAAGGGGCTACATGTAGATGAGAAATAGGAGGGGGCCAAGGATAGATCCTTGGGGGACACCAGAGGTAACGATGCAGGTGCGGGAAGAGAAGCCGTTGCAGGTGATTCTCTGGCTACGATTAGATAGATAAGAATGGAACCAGGCGAGTGCAGTCTCACCCAGGTGGGAATAGGGTTGAGGGAGCAGGGAGTGCATCTCATGGACAAGATGAGTGTGGAGAGGTCATGAGGGGAGATCAGAGAGAAGCTGGAGAAAGATGTGAGTTCAGGGCTATGGCGGGGGAATTCTTATAGGAAGTTTGGGCAAGGGGAAGGGGAAGGAAGGGAAGTGGCAGAGGCAGCTAAATGGATGGTCTCAATCTTAGAGACAAAGAAGTGCATGATCTCCTCAGCCTAATTGTACAGGAACATTTATCCAATAGCGATCATAACATGATTGAGTTCAACGTAGCGATTGAAAAGGAGAAACGCGAGACAGCTACTAAGATTCTAGATTTAGGTAAGGCCGACTTCAACGGGATGAGACAGAGACTGTCCACAGTAAACTGGGCAAATCTGTTAATGGGTAAAATGACAGGAGATCAGTGGGAGATGTTTAAAAAAGAATATGTGATACAGAACCAGTTTATACCCCTGAGGGGCAGCAGCACTACTTGCCAAAAAAACCCAGCCATAGATGACTAAAGAGATGAGGGACAGCATAAAACTTAAAGAAAAAGCACACAAAAATGCAAAAACTAGCACAGATCCTGGCGAATGGGAAAGATACAAAGAACAGCAAAGGGTCACAAAACAGATAGTAAGAGCTACAAAAAGGAAATATGAAAAGAAACTTGCAAGGGATATCAAAATCAATACAAAGAATTTTTATAATTACATTAGGAAAAAGAGGGTGGCCAGGAGCAATATTGGCCCCTTAGAAACTGAAAGCAGGGATATTGTCAATGATAATAAGGAATTGGCGGGCATGTTGAATAATTACTTTGCGTCAGTATTTACAGTAGAAAAAGATCAAATCAATCAAATCAAATCAAATCAACTTTTATTGTCATTGTTAGTGCACAAGTGCAGTACAACGAAATGTAGGCTTGCGGCTCCCGAGAGTGTACAATTTGGATTAGGACACTTAAACATTTCAACATACATTTGTACATATATATTAGCATAAATATGACCATAATAAAGTGCATCGGCAGATGTGCAGGCTTTAGTGTTTATTTGTGGAGTTCAGTAGGATGACAGCCCTGGGAAAGAAGCTGTTCCTAAATCTGGTCGTACGGGTGCGAATGCATCTGTAGCGTCTTCCAGATGGTAAGAGGGCGAACAGACTGTGGCTGGGGTGGGTAGGGTCTTTGATGATGGTCCGTGCCCTCCGTAGGCAGCGTTTCTGATATATATGTTCTATGGTCGGTAGCCGGGTGCCGGTAATGCGTTGGGCAGTTTTGACTACCCGCTGCAGGGCTTTCCCAAAGAAACTAATACTGAATCGCGGAGAGGGACTCAAAAAAATTAACGTAACATTAATGAAGAAAATAATGGTACTAAAGAGCGACAAATCTCCAGGACCAGATGGTTTCCATCCCAGAGTTTAAAGGAAGTAGGTGAGCAGCTTGCAGATGCCCTAACTATAATCTTCCAAAGTTTTCCAGATTCAGGAACCGTTCCTTTAGATTGGAAAATTGCGCATGTTACCCCGCTATTTAAGAATTGTGAGAGAGCGAAACCAGAGAATTATAGACCAGTTAGCCTAACATCTGTTGTTGGGAAATTGGTAGAGTGTATAATTAAGAACATTTTCAGTTGATCAGAGAGAGTCAGCATGGATTTGTGAAAGGTAGGTCACGCCTGGCAAACCTGATTGAATTTTTTGAAGAGGTGACTAAAGTAGTGGACAGGGGAATGTCTATGGATGTTATTTATATGGACTTCCAGAAGGCATTTGCTAAAGTCCCACATAAGAGACTGTCATCTAAGGTAGAAGCCCATGGAATTGAGGGCAAATTATTGTCCTGGTTAGGAAATTGGCTGAGCGGCAAGAGACAGAGAGTAGGAATAATGGGCAGGATGTGACTAGTGGTGTCCCACAGGGATCTGCATTGGGGCCTCAACTATTCACCTTATTTATTAATGACTGAGATGATGGAATAGAAAGCCATATATCCAAATTTGCCGATGACTCAAAGATAGGGGCATTGTAGATGAAAGCATAAAATTACAAAGGGACATTGATAGATTAAGTGAATGGGCAGAACTGTGGCAAATGGATTTCAATGTAAGTAAATGTGAGGCCATCCACATTGTACCTAAAAAGGATAGAACAGGGTACTTTCTAAATGGTGAAAAGCTAAAAACAGAGGATGACCAAAGAGACCTGGAGGTACAGGTACGTAGATCATTAAAATGTCATGAACAGGTACAGAAAATAAACAAAAAGGCTAATGGAATGCTATCCTTTATATCTAGAGGACTAGCTATACAAAACCCTGGAGTACTGTGAGCAGTTCTGGGCACCACACCTTAGGAAGGATATATTGGCCTTGGAGGGAGTGCAGCGTAGGTTTACCAGAGTGATACCCAGATTTCAAGGATTAAGTTACAAGGAGAGATTACACAAATTAGGCTTGTATTCCCTAGAATTTAGAAGGTTAAGGGGTGATCTGATCGAAGTTTTCAAGATATTAAGGGTAACAGATAGGGTAGATAGACAGAAACTATTTTCACTGGTTGGGGATTCTAGGGATAGGGGGCATAGACTAAAAATTAGAGCCAGACCTTTCAGGAGTGAAATTAGGAAACACTTCTACACACAAAGGGTGGTAGAAGTATGGAACTCTGTTCAGCAAACACCAATTGATGCTAGATCAATTGTTAATTTTAAATCTGAGATTGATAGCATGCGCTGGAAACTGACATTTCCGATCTGTCAAGAAACCTCTTGACAGATCCTCCGGCTGCTCTGGGGAAGGGCCTCTGCGGGTTGGGAGTTCCGCTTTTTTAAAGACCCTCCGCCCGCAGAAAACTCTTACAATTCTTGCGCCTGGTAAAAGCAGGTGTAAGGCCTGCTTTTACCAGGATAAGAGTTGAAAAAAGTAAAAAAAAAAAATTTTTTTTCACTGATTTATCATTTAAAAATACTTTTAAAAAAGGTAAGTTTATTTTTAGCCCTGTAAAAAACTTCAATTACTTTTTTCAAAAATTTAAATTTTTGTTTAAAATAGTTCACTTATTGTAATTTCAAGTCATTTTAAAAATGTGATTAAAAAAAAAATTATTTAAAGTTTTACTATGTTTCGGGGGTGATCTCCATTCATATATTTGACAGGTCTTCCTGTCAAGTGTATGAAGGGAGATTCCCTTCTGTGATTGGCTCCCCATGGCCCACATGATCCCAGGGATGCTGCGAACTACATGCGCCTCTGGGATACGTGGGCCCTGCACACTGACAGTTTGGAGAGGCCCAGCATCCCGGGAGCACTCAGGTAAGGGCGCAGATTTTTCCAGATCACAGTCCTCCGCCCGCAGGAGGCCTGCGATCAGAATATCTGGGCCTTTATCTAATTCTCTTTTAAATCCCATGATCAACTTAACTTCAACAGCATTTGTAGTAGTGCTTTCCATATTCTAATAATCCTGTGTACAGAAAGAAACTTCTCACCATCGTCTTTATGCTTCTAGTATTAATCCTGAGTCCACATCCCTTGTTTACTGATTCACAGACCAGTGACAATAATCTTTCACTCTCAAACGCTTTCATAACTTGGAAACACATCTATTAAATCCCTTCTTAACCTTGGTTGCTCCAGTGGTGGAAATACTTTTTAAAGTATCTAAATATTCTTTAACAGTTTCCAGTTTCCTGGCCCCAACCATCTCCTTTTCACCACGGACGTACAATCCTTCTACACCTCCATCCCCCACCAGGATGGCCTGAGGGCGCTCCGCTTCTTCCTTGAACAGAGGCCCAACCAGTCCCCATCCACCACCACCCACCTCCGCCTGGCTGAACTTGTTCTTACATTGAACAACTTCTCCTTTGATTCCACTCAATTCCTCCAAATTAAAGATGTTGCTATGGGTATCCGCATGGGTCCTAGCTATGCCTGTCTTTTCGTGGGATATGTGGAACAATCTTTGTTCCAGTCCTACTCGGGTCCCCTCCCTCACCTCTTTTTCCGATACATTGATGACTGTATCGGTGCTGTTTCCTGCTCTCGCCCTAAACTAGACAATTTCATTCACTTTGCCTCCAATTTCCACCATTCCCTCACCTTCACATGGTCCATCTCTGACTCTTCCCTTCCCTCCCTCGACTTCTCCGTCTCCATCTCTGGGGATAGGTTATTGACCAACATTCACTACAAGACCACTGACTTCCACAGCTACCTCACTACACTTCCTCCCACCCCGCCTCCTGTAAGGACTCTATTCCATTCTCCCAGTTTCTCCATCTCCGCCGCATCTGCTCCAACGATGCCGCCTTCCACACCAGTGTTTCCGACATGTCTTCCTTTTTCCTCAACCGAGGATTCCCCTCTACTGTGGTTGACACTCGTGGCCCTCGACCGGGTCCATTCCAGCTCCCGCACTTCAGCCCTCATCCCTGCCCCTCCCTCTCGGAACCACAATAGGGTTCCCCTTGTCCTCACCTTTCACCCCACCAGCCTCCACATTCAACGGATCATCCTCCGCCATTTCCGCCACCTCCAACGTGATCCCACCACCAAACACATCTTCCCCTCCCATCCCCTTTCAGCATTCCGTAGGGACCGCACCCTCCGAGACACCCTAGTCCACTCCTCTATCACCCCAGCACCCCTTCCCCTTCACCCGGCACCTTCCCATGCAAGCGCAGGAGATGCAACACCTGCCCATATACCTTCCCCTTTCCCACTATCCAGGGCCCCAAACACCCCTTCCAGGTGAAACAGCGATTTACTTGTACTTCTTCCAATCTAGTATACTGTATTCGCTGCTCACGATGTGGTCTCCTCTACATTGGGGAGACCAAACGCAGATTGGGTGACCGCTTTGCGGAACACCTCTGTTCAGTCCGTAAGGGTGACCCCGAGCTTCCGGTCGCCTGTCACTTTAATTCACCATTCCATTCCCACTCAGACCTCACCGTCTGCAGCCTCTTGCATTGTGCCATGGAAGCTCACCGTAAACTCAAGGAACAGCACCTCATCTTCCGATTAGGCACTTTACAGCCTTCCGGACTCAATATCGAGTTCAACAACTTCAGATCATAACCTCGGCCCCTATTATATTTTTATATTTTTTATCCACACTTTTGGTTTGTGCCTTTTCGGGTTTTTTTCTCTCCCACATGGCAGCTGTCTTTCACTCTGCCAGCACATTTCACACTTCTTTTAGAGCCATTGTCTGTTTCTTTACCTATTCTATTGCTATCTCGTCTCACCTTGAATATCTCTTAATGTCTCTTCTTTCATCCCCTCCCCCATTTCCCAGCCCCCAAACGGCAGCCTTTTGTTTCATTTCCTGCCTTTTCTCTCAGTTCTGTCGAAGGGTTTCGACCCGAAACGTTGACTCTATTTCTCTCTCCACGGATGTTGCCTGGCCTGCTGAGTTTTTCCAGCATTTTCTGTTGTTATTTTGGATTTCCAGCATCCGCAGCATTTTGCTATCGTAAATGTTCTATGAGTAGGTTTTACATGTTGCTGTGGCCATTTTCTTCCAACGTCTATTGAGCAAGTCAGTGTTTTGTTTATTATTACTAAAGCATTTTATGTCATGCAGAGTAGCAACTTGTCCAGAACAGGGTAGAAATTCAGAGAATAAGCAGGGTTCTAGCAGCACAAGGAATTGAGTTACTCATAAGGGAACAGCTTCTACATGAACTTTGCATCCCTCTCCAGCTGTACTTTCATCAAAAATGGAACTTCATATACTAGGTGCCTTGCAGTTCAAATAATCTTCATAAATTGCAGTAAAATCAAATATGTTTTGGAAAGAAATATTTTAGGCTTCTTTGTTACAGTAATGTGATGAATGTATCTAAATGCAACAATGATTCACCAGAATGATACAAGGGTTTAAAGGGTTAAATTAAGAGGACAGGTTGCATAAAGTTGGTTTTGTATTCCCTGGAGATTAGAAGGTGATCTAATCAAGATCTTTAAAATGATAAAGGGATTCAAAAGGGTAAATACAGAAAAACTATTTCATTTGGTGGGGGTATCAAGGACCGGGGCATAATCATAAAATTAGAGGAAGGCCATTTAGCAGTGAAATCAGGAATCACTTTTTCACACAAAGGGTAGTGGAAATCTGTTACTCTCTCCCCCAACCCCCCCGCCCCCGCCCCCCAAAGGCTTTGGATTCTGAGTCAATTGTAATTTTCAAGACTGAGATCGATAGATATTTGTGAGGTAAGTGTATCAAGGAATATGGAGCAAAGGTGGGTAAATGGAGTTGACTATGATCTGATTGAGTGGTGGAACAGATTTGAAGGACTGAATGGCTTATTCCTGTTCCTATGTAGCAACAACAACTTGAATTTATATCACATATAAGAAAGAAAGACTTGCATTTATATAGCACCTTTCATGACCACCGGACATGTCAAAGTGCTTTACAGCCAATGAAGTACTTTTGGAGTGTAGTCACTGTTGTAACGTGGGAAACATTAACAAAGGAAAACATCCCAATGTGGCTGTACGCTATAACAATTAACTCAAAGAATCATTCAGCCCACCATGCCTGTGCTGACTCTTTGAAAGAGCTAGTCAATTAGTCCCACTCCTCTGCTCTTTTCCCATAGCCCTGCATTTTTTTTCCTTCTAGAGTGTTTATCCAATTCCCTTTTGAAAGTTACTGTTGAATCTGCTTCCACAACTCTTTCAGGCAGTGCATTATGGAACATAACAACTTACTGCATTAAAAAATTCTCCTCACCACCTCTCTGGTTCTTTTACCAATTACCTTAAACCTGTGTCCTCTGGTTGCTGACCCTCCTGCCAGTGGAAACAATTTCTCTTTATTTACTCTATCAAACCCTTCATAATTTTGAACACCTCTATTAAATCTCCCCTTAACCTTCTCTGCTCTAAGGAGAACATTCCCAACTTCTGTAGATTCTCCACAACGGTTACACAAGCACACAGATTGTCAAATCACTGTCAAACATTTGCAGTGAATATGCAACTTACATTTCTTTCAGTTAGTTACAGAAGTCAGAAGCTGAATGCAATATTGTCAGTGTGCTTGTGGTGGCACATGACACATCTGTAATTCTCCATGTCATCCTCACTTGTAATGTAAACCTGGCACGGTTGCAGTTAATCTGTTTGGTGTGGAGTTTACAACTTGCCAACCGGAGTGTTGGACTTATAGAAAACATTTAAATACTCTAAACAGGCCACTGGGCCATCAGGCAGTCTTGCACTGCTGCACACTAAAAATGTAAGCTTCAAAGATAAATAGATATAAGAATGTACTTTTTATGGGATCAAGGTCCTATCAAGGATTCATTGCATATCTGAAGGCTATACAGCTGCAAGAAGGAGAATAATAATTTTATCCTCACTCTATCCAGACTATGAAATATTTGCCAAACCTAAGGGCACAAAACTTTACAAGGTCAGTTGCAGAATGCAGTTTTTCTGTTAAATCATGACCTTTCTGAGAAATCAATCCTGCAATCATTGCAATATTTTCATGGTTGAGTCCTTTGCAGGACAATAATGAGAAGATAACGGCAGTAAGTAACATTACTGTGATAAAATATCCAAGATGAAATACAGTGGAGACCTCTCAGGATGAACATCAGCTTCATATTCATTGTATTCAAAAGCATTTCCATTCATGGAAACACAATTATCATAAATTCTGTAGTAAATTTCTACTATAATTTTAGACTGCAGTGATTTAAGATCAAATACCATTCCCATACCAGAGAAATTTCTTCATCAGATCATTGTGTAAATAATAATGTCATGATTACAAATTAAGTCTTTTAATCTAGTGACATTAATGAAACATAAATCAAATTCCTGGCTACTGTTTTGCTAAAGTTTATGTTAACAATGATGGAAAAGATTTTAAGCTCATGTTTCCAAAAAGTTTAAGTAAATCAGTTGCTAATAGTGCTGCCCTTTTTCCCAACAATATGAAATATTTTTAAATTTTGCTTCTGATGCAATGCTGCTGCTTCCATCCAGTCCAATACAATACATGTTAACAAAGTGCCAATCACTTATTTTCCACTCTTTTAAGCAAAATGTTTAACTGCATAATTGTAATGAGATGTCAACACTAAATAATTAGTTCAACTTGAAGACCTGAATTTGAGTCTACAAGTTAACTTGTTGCCGATAGTGTACACTGGGTGGTATTAGATCGGTCGGCCGTTATGCACCTCCCCTGATTTTTGTTTCCATTGAAGTCAACAGAGAGGAAAATCAGGAGAAGTGTATAATTTTTTTAATTTTTTTAAAATTCATTGATGGGATGTGGGCATCGCTGGCTGGCTAGGCCTGCATTTAGTGCCCATCCCTAATTGCCCTTGCGAAGATGGTGGTGAGCCACCTTCTTAAACCGCTGCAGTCCATATGGTGTAGGTACACCCACAATGCTGTTAGGAAGGGATTTCCAGGATTTTGGCCCAGCGACAGTGAAGGAACGGCGATACAGGTCCAAGTCAGGATGGTGTGTGGCTTGGAGGGGAACTTGTAGGTGGTGATGTTCCCATGCGTCTGCTGCCCTTGTCCTTCTAAGTGGTAGAGGTCGCGGGTTTGGAAGGTGCTGTTGAAGGAGCTTTGTCGAGTTGCTGCAGTGCATCTTGTAGATGGTACACACTGCAGCCACAGTGCGCCGGTGGTGGAGGGAGTGAATGTTGAAGGTGGTGGATGGAGTGCCAATCAAGCGGGCTGCTTTATCCTGAATGGTGTCGAGCTTCTTGAGTGTTGTTGGAGCTGCACTCATCCAGGCAAGTGCAGAGTATTTCATCACACTCCTGACTTGTGCCTTGTAGATGGTGGAAAGGCCAGGAGGTGAGACACTCGCCACAGAATTCCCAGCCTCTGGCCTGCTCTTGTAGCCACAGTATTTATATGGCTGGTCCAATTGACGGCCGAACCGATATCGCCACTTTTTAGACTATTGGCAAAAGTTAAAATTTCTGTTTCAACTGAACAATTGGTTTTATTTTCTCCTGAGTAATCTCACTAGCCAGTGCTATGTCGTCTTGAGTAGAGAGGATAAATGATCGGAGGGGAGTGGGGCAAGAGGGGGAAGGTAACTAAGGACTGGTAATTATGACCAGAAAGCAGCCCTCTTGGCTGTGTGAAATAGGTGAATATGAGTTCACTAACAGAAGGAGGCAGGAAAAAAATGGCAGGGAAGAAGAATGAAAATAAAAAGATCAGGATTTGAAAATATTACCTCCACAGAGTTTGATATTTAACCTTCAGATAGCACAATATTTTTTTTAATGTCTTTTGGGGTAAAATGCATACAGCATTGAAAAAGAGTTGTGTGTTATATTTACACCATAATGGCAACATCTGGGTGTATGGTTTCATGAACTTAAAATTAAATGATACCTATATTTGATTATGGTAGTCAACTGAAGATTTAACCCAGGAAACTTTCAGTGATTATGTCCTAATCCTCAGAATGTCATTGTGCACCAATATTATACTGCATTTTGGCCATTGACGTCTGTCATGTGACCAACTACCAGCCACAAAAGTGAACAGCAAAATGACATTTTCCTACGATCTTTAGGATATAGATTTTATTACAAAAAAAACTCATGGGAATAATTTCTAGTCATTAATTTCATCTCAAAATAAGTTATAATTTGCTGAAATTTCATTCTAATGGCTTATGGTGTGATTTGAAACCTCTGATGTGATTGCTGCCTAGTAATCACTCCCAGTGATACACTGTTTTCTATTTTTAAATCTAATTTAGCTGCAGAGCATGCCCTTCTTGGTGCCACCCGCTTGCCAATTGGTGTTTAAAGGTAGACTATTCACACAATCGCGGAATGCTTGGCAGCAACCTGCTTACGATAGAAGCTTAGTGCCGCTGCAAAGCAATTTCACCTTCACACCAATGATAAAGTGATGGGGTGAATTGTCACTGTTAGCACTGGGCAGAACACGGGTGGCAGTGTATTGGATGTTTGTTTTACACCCCACCTATTGTCTTTTCCATTCCAGTCTCAGTTCAGGTCCTGACTCCAGATTCAAGCTTTGTTTACATTTTATCTGCACCGTTAATACAAAGTGAAACTGCTTTGCATTGATATTGCAATTGCAAGGCCTGATTTATCGATAATTGGGAAAAAGTGTTGGGACCTGCGTTGCTGCCTCCCAAAAAGTATGCCCATGATGCATACCCCGAGGGGCACATACAGGGGACCCACCTGACATCAGAGACCAGAAAATTGGTTGTCTGCTGCCACCATATCTGGGAGTTGTCAGGGTCCCCGATGGAAATAAATCTAAAATGGCCTTGATTGTATGGTGGGGGTGGGGGGGGGGGGGGGGGCGGGGAGGGGGGGTGGTGAAGAAGGCACATTTAATTCCATTTTTAACAAGTCACATTTTTTTTCTCAGGAGGTGGGAGGAGGGTTAAGGGAGCTCAAGCCACGATCCAGGGTTGGAGCCCCAGATGAGGCCCACATCTGTCAATCAGCTGGCTGGTACACCTGCTTTCACTTTGTGTACTGGCCACCAATGATCCTTGCAACTACTGAGTAGCCAGGGACATAGCAACTCAAGGGGTTGGGACTTCCTGCCCCTGGCGCCACCCCCTTCTATAGTGCTGGTCCTGTTTGGGATTAGTGGGGGTTCCATCCATTACAAGGCCCTGCTGGATTACCCGATATAAGGTCAGGACCCAACATTTTCCGGTTGTGACCTAATTTGCAGCGCCAGTACTTTTTATATACAGTAGTGATTACCCCGGGTGCTGCTCATGGTGAGTTGGATGATGCATTATTTTACAAGGACAGGCGTGTTATTACATGTAATGTGACTTAATGCCAGGTGCCAGTAACCACATGGTAGGATGGAATATAAAAGAAGAAATAATGGGAGCTTGTCAGAAGGGTACAGCAATAATCATGGGGGATTTTAATCTGCATATAGACTGGGTAAATCAGATGGGCAAAGGTAGCCTAGATGAGGAGTTCATGGAATGTTTTCGGGATAGTTTCTTACAACAGCACATTCTGGAGCCAACCAGGGAGCAGGCTATGTTAGACCTGGTATTGTGTAACGAGATAGGATTAATGAATAACCTCATAGTGAAGGCTTCCCTAGGTAGCAGCGATCATAATATGATTGAACTTTACATTCAGTTTGAGAGAGAGAAGAGTGGGTCCAAGACTAGTATTTTAAACTTAAATAAGGGCAATTATGAGGGCATGAAAGCAGAGCTAGCTAAAGTGAACTGGCAAATTAAGTTAAGGGATAGGTCAATAGAGTTGCAGTGGCAGACATTTAAGGGGATATTTCAAAATGCACAGAATATGTACATTCCAACAAGAAAGAAAAATTCCAAGGGGAGGACCCACCATCCGTGGTTAACTAAAAAAGTTAAAGATAGTATTAAACTTAAAGAAAAAGCATATAATTGCACAAAGATGGGTGACAGGTCAGAAGATTGGACAGAATATAAAAAACAGCAAAGAATGACTAAAAGATTAATAAGGAGAGAAAAATTAGAGTACAAGAGAAAGCTAGCTAGAAATATAGAAACAGATAGTAAAAGTTTCAATAGATATTTAAAAAAGAAAAGAGTTTACAAAGTGAGCGTTGGTCCTATAAAAAGTGAGTCTGGGAATTAATAATGGAAAATAAGGAGATGGCAGTTGAATTGAACAGGTATTTTGCATCGGTCTTCACTATAAAGGATACAAGTAACATCCCAGAAATAGCTGTAAATCAGGAAATGGAAGGGAGGGAGGAAGTCAAGAAAATTATAATCACCAGGGAAGTGGTACTGAGCAAATTCTTGGAACTGCGGGCTGATAAGTCCCTGGGTCCTGATGGACTTCATCCTAGGAACTTAAAAGTGGCTAGTGAGATAGTTGATGCGTTGGTTTTAATTTTCCAAAATTCCCTAGATTCAGGGAAGGTTCCATAAGATTGGAAAATAGCGAATGTAACTCCTTTATTCAAAAAGGGAGGGAGACAGAAAGCAGGAAACTACAGGCCAGTTAGCTTAACATCTGTCATAAGGAAAATGTTAGAAGCTATTATTAAAGATGTTATAGCAGGGCATTTAGAAAAGTTCAAAGTAATCAGGCAGAGTCAACATGGTTTTGTGCAAGGGAAATCACGTTTAACCAATTTATTGGAGTTCTTTGAAGAAGTAACATGTGCTGTGGATAAAGGGGAACCAGTGGATGTACTGTACTTAGATTTCCAGAAGGCATTTGATAAGGTGCCACATCAAAGGTTATTGCGGAAATCAAAGCTCATGGTGTAGGGGGTAACATATTGGCATGGATAGAAGATTGGCTAGCTAACAGGAAACAGAGAGTCGGCATAAAAAGGTCATTTTCTGATTGGCAAGATGTAACGAGTGGTGTGCTACAGGGATCAGTGCTTGGGGCCTCAACGTTTTACAATTTATATAAATGACTTGGATGAAGGGACCGAAGGTATGGTTGCTAAATTTGCTGATGACACAAAGATAGGTGGGAAAGTAAATTGTGAACAGGACATAAGGAGGCTACAAAGGGATATAGATAAATTAAGTGAGTGGGCAAATGGAGTATAATGTGGGAAAATGTGAAGTTGTCCATTTTGGCAGGAAGAATAAAAAAGCATATTATCTAAATGGTGAGAGGTTACAGAGCTCTGAGATGCAGAGGGATCTGGGTGTCCTAGTGCACGAAGCACAAAAGGTTACTATGCAGGTACAGCAAGTAATTAGGAAAGCCAATAGGATGTTATCATTTATTGCGAGGGGAATCGAATACAAAAGTAGGATGGTTATGCTTCAGTTATACAGGGCGTTGGTGAGACCACATCTGGAGTACTGTGTACAGTATTGGTCTCCTTATTTAAGGAACGATGTAAATGCATTGGAAGCAGTTCAGAGAAGGTTTACTAGGCTAATACCTGGAATGGGCGGGTTGTCTTATGAGGAAAGGTTGGACAGGCTAGGTTTGTATCCGCTGGAATTTAGAAGAATAAGAGGTGACTTGATTGAAACATGTAAGATCCTGAGGGGTCTGGACAGAGTGGATGTGGAGCAGATGCTTCCTCTTGTGGGAGAATCTAGAATTAGGAGTCACTGTTTAAAAGTAAGGTGTCGTCCATTTAAGACAGATATGAGGAGAAATTTATTCTCACAGTGGGTCATGAGTCTTTGGAACTCTCTTCCTCAGAGGGCAGTGGAAGCAGAGTCTTTGAATATTTTTAAGGCAAAGGTAGATAAATTCTTGGTAAGCAAGGGGGTGAAAAGTTATCGGGGGTAGGCGGGAATGTGGAGTAATCAGATCAGCCATGACCTTACTGAGCAGGCTCGAAGGGCCGAGTGGCCTACTCCTGCTCCTAATTCATATGTTCAAATGTTCTGACCTGGACCTTGAAATTTATAAGGAATTCCCAATTTTCACAGTTGCCTCACCAACCAAGTAACTTACGTTGCACTCTTCAAGTAAGAAGAACACTTCAAACCACTTGACGAAGAAGAGAGGTGTACACCAAGCAGGAGATGGAGGGAGTTAGTGGAAAACAGAAGATCAAAGGCATGGTCATAAAGGTAGATTTTAAAGGCAGGGAATGAGGTAGCAAGATGAAATTGGTTGGAAGAGAATTCCAGAGGCCAATGGTTGAAAAGTAAAATGGAGGTATGGGGGGAATCAAGCTATAATCTAGAGTCAGAGGAACAAGGTGTACAGCCTGGGACGTATGAATAGAAAAGATTTCCAAATAGGGTGCTAGCATGCATAAAGGACAAAATAACTACAAAGTGTCCTTTAAATCTAGGGCAAGGATCAAATCCTTATTTTCAGTATTAATGTAACAGCCCATGCCACAGCTCAGTCTTTAGTTGTTGCTTGGTGTGGGTAGCGGAGTTTTCTAAATGCTCTACAGTCTACTATTACTTAGATGGAGCAGCAAGAAGCAAGTGGGAGATAGCTTGGATTGCATCTGTTGCTTTTTTAAATTTTAGCCAAACTCCAATGATCAAATGTCTCTCAGGGTCAACATTTTCTCTGGTATACAGAACCTGATCTCAGACTGCAATGTAGTTAATGAGTCTACAAGTAGATATAAATTGGCAAAAATTGCTATTTTTTCACAAATGACACATGTTGGCCATTATATCACAAATGCCAGAAAGATATCCATCAGCAGCAGATAGCACAGTTAGACTCAGATAGTGGCAGAGCCTGGATCAAAACTGCATTACAGTTTGTAACTGCTGCTCAAATGGTCTAAAGCATTCTCTACAACTGGTAGACACAGGAGCAAGAGGCACACATGATATATAGAGACCTACACATTCCACAGGCTGTTTTGTTTAGTACACAGACAAAAAGCCCCTGATGGGACAGGAATTCTAAATGTGTCCATTAATGCTAAGTTTGGCACCTCAACCAAAATTTATGTCATGCTTCAAGTGCTGCCATTCTCAGGATTGTGCTGTCTGCGGCCTAGAAATTTGAGGTGTTTGCGCTGGCTGATAAGGTCTGTTTTATGGAAAAAAATGGAGGCTGCCTCACTTTTCCCACTGATGGCGGGTCCTGCAGCAGCCGCCTTTTTCAGCAGGTCGGCAGCGCAGCTGTTGCCTGCACTCGCCGAAAGTATTGTAATTAGTCGGATCGTGATGTCACGCGACGTGCAACACCAAGTTGACACCCGCTCATCCATTTTGGAGATCGCCACTCCTCTTGCCGCCCTCGCCAAAGCACGCCCATGCGTGCTTATATTAATCACAAGCCTAGGTCTTGATAGCTAACCCTTGAGATTTATACATAAAGTTGTTTTTTTTCAGTGGTTTGCTTATTTGAAACTATCCTGCCTGAGATTGTAAGTGTAACAAATGGGAAAGTGCAGGACATTGCAAGTTATTGGCCCAGAAATTCGGGTCTCCACGGGTGAGTACACACGGGGTACTCGCCCGTAAGCCCAATGGAAGTGCCGGTTTCCTGCACGCACGGGAAACCGGCAATTCCGTTCCCCTGAAAGAAGGGGTTCAGAAGTCGAATGCGTGCACAGTAGAGGCTGCGCACGCGCATTGAACTTAGGTTTTTTTTGCAGGTTTTCCCGGGAGGGTAAGTCTCCAGAAGTTAGACATGTAAAAAGCAGTCGCAAGACCTGCTTTTTTTACAAGGTAAGTGGTGAATTAATTAAAATTAAAACATTTTTGCCACAGGTTTATTATTGTTAAATACTTTAAAAGGTAAGTTTATTTTTAACCCCGTTAGAAAATAAAATTATTTTTTTCAAAAATTTAAATTATTGTTTAAAATGGTTATTTCATGTAATTTACAGTTTATTTAAAAAATGTGATGTTTTTAAAAAAATTATTTGAAGATTTAGTGATGTTTTGGGGCTTATAGTATTTATAAGTTTGACAGCCCTTCCTGTCAAACTTATGAATGAAGCATTCCCTGCACCGATTGGCTCCCCATGGCCCACGTAATCCCAGGGGACGCGTCGAACTAACTGCGCCCCTGGGATACGCAAGCACTGCGCGCCGGCAGTTGGAGGAGGCCCAGGATCGGAATCCCACGGGGGCCCACAGCACAATGGCCGGCGCGCAAGGTAAGTGCAAGTCGGGGGCTTACACCCGCGGGAAGCCCCCGACCTGAATTTCTGGGCCATTACTTCTGAGTGACTAGAAGAGTAAGCTTGAGGTTTGGATTAGGAATCACCGATGGATGTTCAGTGTTTCAATGTCTGAAATCTGAAGTGTGAATTCAAATTCTTTAAGTTATCAGATATGAGTACTCTGTCCTCACCATGGAATAGTAAAAAGCCCTCAATTGTCAGACCCTCCTACGCCAGTGACTTCAGCATATCAATGAAATTATGACTACAGTGTAACGGTTTCAAAAACTACAAAGCGCAGGATTTGATTGTTCCTGTCCTATATCTTTTTCTTCCTGCTTCATGAAAATTTAAACTAAAGAGCTTTGCTTAGTCTCTATTCCTTTTGAATAAGATGTGTGGGTAAAGTGATAGGGGAGAGTCCTTGAAAGCATTAAATGAGCCATCTTGGCTCAATGTCTAAAAAAATGGCCTCCGTTCCCTTTCAACAACACATGCCTTCTTCAGCGCAACAAGAAGTACAGACTTCTGATAATGAATTTGCCTTGATGTACATCCACACCACCGCCACCCCCATTCCCCCCCACTCCTCTGATCCAATAAAACCCAAAGTACGATCAAACTACAGCATTCCCTGACGCAGTCGACAGACTCCCTACAAATGAATAAACAATTTGAACATAAGAAACAGGAGCAGGAGTAGGCCAATCGGCTCCTCGAGCTTGCTCCGCCATTCAATAAGATCATGGCTGATCCAATCTTGGCCTCAACACCACTTTCCCGCGCTCTCCCCATACCTCTTGACTCCCTTGTTCAAGGGCTGGATTTTCAATGGGTCGTGGAGGCGTGATTGGAAGCGTCTAATGCCCAGAAGGTAATGCTTGTCCACCTGGTCCTCTGGGCTGCGGGTATTGTTGCAGCATTGCGCAGATGTCACTCACTACCTCTCGTGAAAATCGGAGCCAGCTTTGGCACTGCTGCTCAGACATGTTGAGGTAGCTGACCCTGTGTCTGTAGACCCTGTTTGAGGGGTATCTCCTGCGCCGACGGGCTTCCATGCGCTGGCCCCTTCTGGCCTGTGCAGTTTCAGGTGGTTGAGCAGCAGCTTGGCGCTCCTGTTGTTGCTGCTGCTGTTGGTGCTGCTGTTGTTCCTGGTTCTGCTGGTGCCATGGCTGGTCTTCGTCCTCATCTAATGTCCAGAAGGGAAGGAAATAAATGGCTCCCATGCTTCTGGTATATGCCTCAGTTGAGGAAGCGCTCAGTGAAGGTGGCGAGAGGGGTTTCCCAGGAGGTCACACTGGAGATGGGTGTCAGGCTCCAAACTTCCACAGCTGTGGTTATGCCTTCTAAAAGTTCCCGCAGACCTGAGACAACAAAGTCCTGCCACCTGCAAATGATGGCTGATCAAATCTCCTCTTTAATGGTTGACCTGCAGTTGATAGTCAGCAATCCAATAGTGCTCCCACCAGGTTTCACCATCGTGTTTCATGTGGGAAAAGGGATAAAATTGCAAAGGCCTTTCAAAATGGCATTATAGAGGCAATTTAGTGGTGATTAAGGGCCTTAACAGCCTATCCCGCCTCTTGGAGGCGGGACGGAAACGGGACCATTAGACACGAATTAATGAAAATTGCTTGGAGGCGGGATGGAGGCAGGGTTCGGCCCGCCCGCCAGTTTTTGCAATTTTAACACCCCACACACCTCCAATCCCGCCTCCACGGCCCAATGAAAATTCTGCCCCTTGTGTCCTCCTCACAACTTGCTAACCAACCTATCTTTGTATCATCAGCAAATCTGGCTACAGTACACTCGGTCCCTTCATCCAAGTCATTAATATAGATTGTAAATAGTTGAGGCCCCAGCACTGATCCCTTTGGCACCCCACTAGTTGCTGGTTGCCAACCGGAAGATTACCCATTTACCCAGACTCTTTGTTTTCTGTTAGTTAGCCACTCCCCTATCCATGCCAATATATTACCCCCAACCCCATGCACTCTTATCTTATGCAGTAAATTTTTATGTGGCACCTTATTGAATGCCTTCTGGAAATCCAAATATACTGCATCTATTGGGTCCCCTTTATCTACCCTGCTCATTACATCCTCAAAGAACTCTAGCAATTTTGTCAAACATGATTTCCCTTTCATAAAATCATGTTGACTCTGCTTGATTGTCTTATGATTTTCTAAATGTCCTGATATTACCTCCTTAATAATGGATTCCAGCATTTTCCCAATGACAGATGTTAGGCTAACTGGCCTATAGTTTCCTGCTTTCTATCTCCCTCCATTCTTCAATAGTGGCATTACATTTGCAGTTTTCCAATCCGCTGGGACCTCTCCAGTATCCAGGGAATTTTGGTAGATTATAACCACCACATCCACTATCTCTGCAGCCACTTTTTTTTAAGACCCTAGGATGCAGACCATCAGGTCCAGGGGACTTGTTGGCCTTTAGCCCCATTAGTTTGCCTCGTACTTTTTCTCTAGTGATAGAGATTGTTTTAAGTTCCTCCCTCCCTATAGCCCCTTGATTATCTATTATTATTGGGATGTTTTTAGTGTCTTCTACCGTGAAGACCGATCCAAAATCATTGTTTAGAGTCTCTGCCATTTCTCTATTTCCCATTATTAATTACCCAGTCTCATCCTCTAAGGGACCAACGTTTACTTTAGCTACTCTCTTCCTTTTTATATACCTGTAGAAGCTCTTACTGTCTGTTTTTATATTATTTGCTAGTTTACTCTCATACTCTATCTTTTCCCTCTTCATAATTTTTTTAGTCATCCTTTGCTGGTTTCTAAAAATTTCCCAATCCTCCGGCCTACCACTAATCTTCGCAACATTGTGTGCCTTTTCTTTCAATTTGATACCATCCTTAACTTCCTTAGCCCAACCCTTTTTCGATCAGTAGAAATGTTGATATCCGGAGCCTGAGCTGATTTAAAAGATTACTTCCATAGATAGGTTCCAGAGCTTTGCTTGTGTCACAATGTGCTTTTATCAAGAGGGAGCTTTCTCCAAAAAAGCTGAATGAAATGCTGTAACATTGATTGGTGAGCGGGTGGCAGGTAATTTGTTGTAACAGATATGGCAACTGTTCCGTACATGGCCTACAGCTTCACTCATTTCTTCCTCGTTCTCCTTAACTGCAAGCGGGACACAGATACGTCCTTCGGCCTCCTGCTGAGCTTAGTGCCGAAAAGAGTGCGTTACATCAGAAATTCTCTGCACCGCTGATGTTAATTAGCAGGCAGCACCAAAATACCAGTGCTGCCTGTGCCCTCTCTGCGGGCGCCCATTAGTCTTGGCCGGCACAGTTACCGACAAGTTTCCGGCCTACTCAAATTTCTAGTCCTGTTTGAAGTCTGTTGCTTAATTCCCCAGTCTTGTAAAGCACATTTCCTTTTTGTTTGTGTGGCCCACTTAAACAGTTTTCATTGTGGAATGCATGAAGCTCGGAGAGTTGGTCAGTCGCACAATGGACTTGCAGTTCAGGAACAACTATTTACTTGTTGCCGGTCGCATGGATGCTGTGTGGTTGGAGAAGGGGGAAAAGTGTGGGAGGACAGCTCAGAAACTGAGAAGCCAAAGAACGAGGATCTACTGGTTCTGGAGTCCCCCTTTCACACGAGTATGGTGCTAGAACCACCTACAAGGACCTTGGTGAATTAGAGTGACTCAGCCAGGAGGTAAGGACTGAGATCTGCCACAACTGTAACCCAACCAGGGCACTCCCATTGGCAGTAAAATTATTGGACAAGATTGGACTGTTATCTCCTGGGAGACTGTGCATATCCACTACAAGCCAGGCTGATCACCACCTTCTCAAGGGCAATTAGGAAGGGCTATAAATGCTGGCCTTGCCAGCGACGCCCACATCCCATGAACGAATAAATTTTAAAAAGTAATCTCCCAGATGAGTTAGTCTGACTAGTCAGGGAAACCTTGCAATGTATCCAAGAGCAGGCTTTCAGAAGAACAATTCTGTCCAGCATGATGTGTAACTTCACAATACAAAGAGGCCCCAGCTTCTCTCCCTCCCATAATCTGCCAGCTGCAATGTGATGCCCGTTTGACACCCATTGCTTACCGGCAGCAGTCAAATCTGACCCAAACCAAAAATGGTTCAGGCCTCTTGACATCGACCTTGGGCTGGTAGTGTGGCCGCTCCACCAACTTTGCACCGATTTAATTCGGAAATTGAAGATTGGCTCCTAACTTTTTAGCATAGCTTTAGATGCAGATTCAGGCGATTGTAGGAAGTGCCCTAATGCTGGGAATGGAAAATTGTCTGTGTGAAATTTAAAGGGACCTCAAGTACACAGTTTGCAGGAATGGGTACAGAGAGCTGTATTTTGTGCTGTCAGGTGAATTTGGCTGGAAGCTCCAGTCTGGGGTTTACAATCTCTCTCTGGTTGATATTATCATTCCTGAGATTACCCTATGGATGTCTGCGGCTCTGACATGAACGGTGCGAGATGTCTTCCAGGTTGCTGCGCAGGAACAAAAGGATGTCCACCACAATTGCATGAACAAACTGAAAGCAGCTTTCAAACTTACAAAACACAACTGGCTGCTCGACTCACACACAAGGAGACCAATGTTCCGCACCATAGATCGCAAGAGTACTCTGGAATGGAATCCTAGATATGGGAATCACAATATGATATCTTTTGAAATAAAACTCATTACCACCTCAAGCCAACTTTCTATTTACTTTCAAGCCCTGCCAATTCCACAAGTGTAGTGATTAGAATGCTCAAATAAAGCCAGTTATCGCAATCATGCCTCAGATAATCCTCCTTACTATTAATTTTTTTTTAACTGGAACTGGCCCTGTACAAATCTCTTCATAACTGTGTTGTGGTGATACATACCAAGACAGTTAGAGTCATATGCTTATCACCTTTTTACCTGTTCTTCCCACCAAGCATCACAGGAGCCATGTGGTGTGACAGTGTTTACACATTACAAACTAAATTGAGTCACGGCTGTTGGTGGGGATCTACAAAGCATTGCATGGGAAGATTTCATCAACAAACATGGACAAGGTAGCAGAGACAAGGATCCAAATGCTGACTATCCGCATAAATGGACGGAGATGACCCTGTTGTCAAGACATCCATTACACACTCCTAACATTAACAAAAAAACCCGAAAGTACCCAAAAATGCTGTTCGCAGGAAGAGGTACATACCATACAAGTATGGTAATGCAATGGTTATGTTAATAAACTAGCATCTCAGATGTCATGGTGGGAATTTTAATTTGGAGGCGGGTAGGGAGCGGGGGGGCTGGAAAGCAGTCGGAAAACCCGGGAGAATGGGTCTCGCCTTGCTTTAGCTGCCGGGTTTTCCTGAGGCCTGGGAAACCCAACCGCCCACCCACAGTTAATTTTAAAATGATGGATCACCATGCAGCACGGAGCCTCATTATAGTATTTAAAGTGCCCAACCCTGTCCCGCCACTGTTAAAACCAGAAGTAGATGGGTTGGAGGCAGGTTGGGGTTGGGATTCATATTTTTAACAATTTAACCCCCCATCCGACCCCAACTCGCCTGATTTTTGGGGGTTAAAATTCCACCCTATGAGTACAAATCCCACCATGGCAACTTCTGAAATTGAATTCCATAATCTGGTAATTGTGAGCTACCATCAGAAAAAAAAACTATGAAAAGGAGCCTGTCACCCCATTATGGTAGACTCCTAATTGCCCTTGATGTAACCTAGTAAGTCACCATATTCTCAGGCAACTTGGGATGGACAATTAATGTGGCCTTGCCAGTGTCACACACAGCCCAAGAACAAATAAAAAAGTTAAAATAAAACATGAACTGTTCAGCATATATAAAGACTTGCATTTATATAGTGTCTTTCACGACCACCAGACGTCTCAAAGTGCTTTACAGTCAATAAAGAACTTTTTGAAGTGGTGTCAGTGTTGTAATGTAGGAAACATGGTAGCCAATTTGCGCACAGCAAGCTCCCACAAACAGCAATGAGATAATGACCAATTAATCTGTTCTAGTGATGTTGATATATATATATATATAATATAAATAAGGTCCCACTGCTCAGTTACTGCAGTCAGTAAGGCAATAGAAAGGCATAATGGAATAACCATTAGCCTATAAAATCTAATTATTTGATGTGCATTACAGGGCAGGAATTGAAAACATACAAATACCCCACACCCCCAACCAACATAACTCTATATGCAAGGTACATAAATATTTTTTTAAACTTTTTAAAATCTAAATGATGGCAGGGGATATTTTCTGGAAACTGAATATAACAAAACCTCAGAAAACTATTTCTTACGTGATGCTCACCAGCTTATTAAGATGATTGTAGTTATTAGAAATGAAAAATCTCCAATGTATTATTTATCCTCAAAGCACTGTTGCTCTTCCCATTATTAAAGCCAGCTTTACACACCACATTCCTCCTTTCCCTAATGACCACCAATGACATTGCTTTGCTGATTGAGATAAAGCCGTTAAAAGGTTAAATCCACCTTGCTCTCAAAAAACAAAACAGATGAATAAATTGCTCCTAATATTGCAAGGCTGCATCTCCAGCAGTGGGTTAGAATTACATAGGCCTAGAAATTGGACATCGACAAAAACCTACCGGTGTCACTGTGCCCGCGGGTTTACAGCCGCTGAAAATGGCCGCAATGTTACCGGGTAAAAATTTGCGCTGGGGGCTGAAGATTTTTAGCCCAGCACTAACTTACCATGCATTGTCCTCCTGGTGACATTAGTGGAGGCATCCGATCCGAAGTTTGCAATCAGGAGTAGCGTGGCAGCTTCTTACAGCCTCTGGGAATGAGGCTGTGGAGTTTGCAAGGAATTGTGGGCAACTAAAAGGGCTATCAATTAAAGGGGCAATGCATTCAGAACTAATAAAAAATAAAATGAAGTGAAAAAAATGCAGCTTCCAACTCTTACTGCCTTTCAAAAAAAAATTAACATTAAAAAGAAGTCCCAAATGGGAGTTTTCAGCTCTTAAAGCTGAATTCCCTTCCAAAAAATGGGAAAAGTGCTTCAGCACCAACACAAATGGCTCAGCAAGCCAGGGAATGGGCACCCAGGGTCCTGTACGCAGCACTCCAGCTTTGTGCAGGGGGTCAACACTGCAAGAGATGCCCTTACTCACAGGGGCCAGGAGGCCTTTTAGAAAGAACGATGTGGGACCAGATCACCAAGGCAGACACTGCCAGCAGTATCAGCCCCACCACCTGGCTCCAGTGCCTAAAGAAGCTTCATGACCTCAGACCAGTGGTCAAGGTCAGTGAACGCATCTTCAAAAGCCATCTCCTACCAACTGAATCACTAGCCTCACACACTGCTCAATGCACGACTTCCCCCACCCCAATCAATAACCTACCAATAATCTGTACCACTCACAAGGCATATCTCCCATTCCTTCTCCAGGGAGGAGGAGAAGGAGCAGGAGGAGGAGAAGGAGAAGGAGAAGGAGGAGGTGGAGAAGAAGAAGAAGCAGAAGAAGGGGGAGGAGGGGGAGGAGGCAAAGAAGAAGCCATGCTGCAACCACAAGTATAGCACTGCATGACGTTAGTAGGATAGGCAAAGGCACACACAAGACTAAGGGAATGCACAAGGGTGATGAGTTGATTTCTTGATGTCATATTGGATGGATAGATATATAAAGTTGGATTGGAAAACTTGCTTTGTAGTGGCTTGTATTTCAGCATTGTGACCAAAAGGACGCTGTGATGGTCAGTAACAGAGGGAAAGTAATGTTTAAAGGGGAATTGGGGTTGTGGTCACTGGGACCGCAGGTGGATAATTCCGAATATCAGTAATGGTGACCATGTAACTACCGGATTGTCGTAAAAAAACATTTGGTTCACTAATGTCCTTTAGGGAAGGAAATCTGCTATCCTTACCTGGTCTGGCCTATAGGTGATTCCAGATCCACAGCAATGTGGTTGACTCTTAACTGCCCTCTAAAATGGTCTAGCATGCCACACAGTTGTCAAGAAGGTGCCACCACCTTCTCAAAGGGAATTAGGGATGAGCAATAAATGCTGGCTTTCCAGCGATGCCCACATCCCGTGAATGAATTTTTAAAAAATTCCATCCGGATATCCCGGCCAGAAAGGGGCTGTCTGGGTTGCATCCTTCCTTCTGCTTCCTACTCTTCTGCTTCCTACTTTTCCGCTTCTTACTCTTTTGCGTCTTCCTCTTCTGTGTCTTTCTCTTCTCTCTGCGAGCAGATGCTTTAAATCTGAAATGACAGCATAAAATGCTAGAAATAATCAGCAGGTCAGGGAGCATCTCAACCTGAGACATGAACTCTTTCTTTCTCCACGTATGTTGCCTAGCCTGCTGAATATTTGCAGCATTTTCTGTCTTTTCAGAGGCCCTCCTTTACCAACCAAGGCCTTGTAAGCATCCAGCAGCATTCCTGACGCACTTAAAAAACTTTTAACATCTGTGCAGCAAGCCACTACTTCAGTAAAATCAAAAAAAAGTCCAAAAGCTTAAAAGCTTACCAAAAAGATGTGTGTGTCCCTTTAAGACGTGCTGACAGCCCCTCTGTCAGTCTGCTTGCACGCTGGGTTTACCTGCCGTACTTTGGACCCAGCGGTGAACTCAGTGCTAGGGTCGAAGTTCTCCGCCATTTTTCTTTTCAGGGCAGTACCTCTTGAATGCAGTGCTACCGGGTCCTCAAAAATGGAGGACGCTATGACATCCGCCACCAGCTGGCAGAAGAGCAGCGGCAGCTGCTTTCGCCACATTACGCCATGCTAACGTTTGGCGATAAGGGCGGTAATTTCTCCCCCATTTAATTTACAGCACAGAAACAACCCATTTGGCCCAACAGGTCTATGCTGCTGTTTGTGCTCCATACAAGCCTCCATCCACTCTATTTACTTCACCAAAGCCTATCAGCATATCCTTCTATTCCTTCCTCCCTCATGTACTTAACTAGCTTCCCCTTAAATGCATCAATGCTATTTGCCTCAACTACTCCATGTGGTAGCAAGTTCTACATTATCACCATTCTGCAGCGAAATGACCTGCAGCTGAACTCACGCTCACCCACCTAAGGTACTCAAGAACACACCTTCGGTGCAATAGGGGCTGGAGGAGTCCTCGTTGGGGGAATCGGAGACTTGAGAGGGGGGAATGCCTCGTGTGGGGATTGGAGGCTTGGTGGAAGGGGGGGATCGGAGGCTTGGGGGAGGGTGGGGGGGAGGGGGGATCGGAGGCTTGGGGGAGGGGGGATTGGAGGCTTGGGGGAGGGGGATCAGAGGCTTGGGGGAGGGGGATCAGAGGCTGGAGAGGGGGATTGGAGGCTTGGGGGAGGGAGGGGGTTCAGAGGCTTGGGAGAGGGGGATCGGAGGCTTGGGGAGGGGGATCGGAGGCTGGGGGGGGAATCGGAGACTGAGGGGGTGGGATCGGAGGCTTAAGGAGGGGATTGGAGGCCTTGGGGGGGTGGGGGACTCCAATCGCGGGAGCTGGGTTATGCAGGGTTGCTGGATCGAGGAAGTAAGTGGAAAGGCACTTACCTCCTAGGTCCAGCAGTCCTCGCCTAGCATTAGCTGGCGGGTTTCACGAGACCTGCAAAACCCGACCAGCTAAAGTTAAATTCAAAATGGAGGTTAAACCAGAGACTTCCAACCTCATTATAATATTTAAATAGATGACCCGCATCCTGGGAGCTGGTTGGCTGCCCGTCCCCTGTCCAGCCTCCATTAAAACCGTAAGTAAGCAGGTTGGAGGTGGGTTCTGGTCAGGATTCAGATTTTTAACACTTTAACTTCCCACACGACCACAACCTGCCTTTTTTTTAGCTTAAAATTCCCCCCATCGAGTCTTTACCCACCGAGCATGGGAGCAGGCAGGGTATGTGCGTTAGGAACTAATGGGAACCATAGTGGCAGTTGGGTGGCTCTGCAGAGCACTGCTGGGAAAATTTAAATCTCATCAGTAAATGCGGACAAGTGGTCACCTGGGCCAAATGCGGACTGCGTGAAACGTGGGCAGTTGCCATGTATGTAGATACCATTATTTAATGTGCTCCACTGTAGCCTATTTTTTTTCAACAAAAAGCAACATGCAGGAAATATACAGCAGGTCAATCAGCATCTGAAAGAGAGGAGTAAAGTGTTTCAGGTGTAAACTTTCACCAAAATTGAATGCTTATTGAACCATCATGTTTTTACAGCATTATTTCAATTTCAGATTTCCAGTGTTTATAGCTTACTTTTTTTTTACCTCTGCAACAATATAAATATCAGCTTTACCACAATCCTGTCATGAAAAATACCAAATCTGAACTACCTCATTAAAAATAAAATCAACTTACAGTGTGCAGCCAGGAAGCTGGGACTTCACTGAGAGCTATCCCTCTTGTTATCATTGTATCTGGTTCTTTTTTCAATAACTATTAACGTTACACTGTTTGAAACTGTTGTGTTGTGCATTCAAATGGGTTTAAACTTCAGAGGACGGCATAATAAATGGCAACCCTCCAATTGTTGCTTTTGTTAATTAATTTTCAAAATCGTTATATTTAATTCCGTGTGCCAGCCAAAAGTAATTCTGAAAGGACTTCCAATTCATAACTATAATACTATATGACATTTACAAGTGAATGTCAAGTGTTCTATTAGAAAGGTCAGCCACACATTCTTTCTGGTTAATAAATTTCATCACTGTTGACAGCTTAAAGACAGAAGAAGATGGAAGCTGTGTAGAGGCATGCATATTGAAGTTATTATATCTGATGTCATGAAAAAAACACGCTACTCTGACTCTGAAGTAAGGTAAAACGCAGAAAGTGTTAAAACAAAACAGTTGGGGTGGTGTTTCTGCTTTGGGCGCAAAGGGCGATTCCGGTGCAAATTGCGCCCAAAATTGTGCCCGTTTTGAAAAGTGTATTTTCCCCAGCTTTCCGCTCAAACTCATTTGCATATCAGCGAATGCAAAATCTACCATGAACCAGTGCAATCGGGCAGCATGTTAAAACGTAATTTAAAAAAAAAATTGTTTTATAAACATTTTTCTTCATATATTGAAACGTGGTAACCTGGTGAAATTTGATTGAAACCGTTGAAAATAGGTTTATCACAAAAACTAAGAATTTTTCATCACAGTGTCAATCCACCACCTCCGAGTAACCCAATTTTAAATTACTGAAATTCACTTTAAAAAAATATATAAAGCTATTTTCTAGTTATATTGGGGTACATTAGTCCGTTTCTTAGTAAATTAAAAGAAGTCACATTTAAAAGTTTTTGAAGCGTACCTTTTGGTATCCTTGCGCCCAAAAGAACCAACTTAATTTTTGGAGCCTCCTCGAAGGCCTGCAAACGAGCGCAATTAGCGGAAACTTCCAATGGTGATTAATTCACACTGGGGGTAGCCAATTGTGTGTGCGGGGCCTGCTTCCAGCGCGATGTTTTTAAAACTAGCTCAAAGGATTGATTTGTGCTGAACACAAAATGCACTTAAAATTCCATGATCTTTTGAGCAGGTTATGCTGATTTCAGTCGAATTGCGCCCAAAAATACAGCACAATCGAGCGGAAACTCCAGGCCCATATATTACAAAATAAAAAAAAAAGTGTATAATATTAATAGACACTCTGCTGCTCTACATTATTTAAGAGCAACTTCATTCAAAGCACGATTGTAGAGGCACTGAAAGGATATTAATGCCCAGTTCCTTGTGAGACTGCATTTCCACTACATTGTTTGACAGGGTAAAACTGCTACAATCAATAAAGTAGGTATGTTAGCAACGAAATTATGTAGCAGCTACTTCTAGGAAACCATGCTACATCATTTCCTGCAGCAAGCAAGACATTGCAATGGATACATTTCTTCCACAGTTTTTGTATTGCTGAATTTGCCTCACCTTTTTATCAGTTTCTTGGAGTAATCAAGTAATGTCCACAGCCTTTCATTATACCATTGTCAACACAACACCCTCACATGATATCATCAGCAATATATCATAGAATTTTACAGCACAGGAGGCCATTCAGCCCATCGAGCCTGTGCCAGCTCTTTGAAAAAGCTATCCAATTAGTCCCACTCCCTAGCTCTTCTCCCATATTCTGCAAATATTTCCATTTCAAGAATAAATCAAGTTAATTTTGGCAGTTACAATTAAATCTGCTTCCACCACCTTTCAGGGCAGTGCATTCCAGATAACAACTCGTTGTGTAAAAAAAAATCTTCTCATCTTCCCTTTGGTTCTTTTGCCAATTATCTTAAATCTGTAAATTTTGGTTACTGACCTTCCTACCAGTGAAAACAATGGGCTGGATTTTGATTCAGGGGCGGGCTGGGATTGTGTAATCTGCATTTTGTGTTAGCCACCCGAATCTAAATCGATGTGGGAGAATGATGTGATTTTAACTTAATTGGCCAATTGAGTTCCAACGTGTGGGAACCCATGGCCAATGAGTTTTCCAGTCTGAAAGTCACCTCCGATGACGTCATCAGTGCTGCTGCATTTAGGGTCTGCAACAAGCCTTGCTTCTTCTGCAGACTGTCAACCTTTTGACCTTTGCAGTGAGAGGGTCCTGGAGGAAGAATGGCCAGCCAGAGACCTAGGTCTGCTCCCAGGTTCGATGACGTTGCCCTGCAAGCTCTAGTAGGGGGAGCAAGAGCACATAAAGAGGTGCTGTTCCCTTCTTCAGGGAGGAAGAAGCCTCCCCAGCAGACCAAGGCTGTGTGGATCCAGGTGGCAGAAGTGGTCAACTCATTGTCAGTAACCCGCAGAACCTGACTTCAGTGTAGGAAGAGATTTCATGACCTTCTGCGTACTGGAAAAGTGAGTATGAATTTTCCATCACCCTCAATATGATCCCCATTGCCTTTCCTCACCAGCACTCAGCTTTAGCAATCTCTTCCTCCACATCCCACTTGACACTGACATCCCTGTACCCTTACCCATTCCCCCTCTCTCTGTGGTCACATTCACCTAACTATTTGACTATGCAACCTTCACATTCCCTATCACTGTGATGCTATGAAAACAACTGACAACACACAGGGGGGCCCTTGGTCTTGCCACCTCACTCCATCTTTGTCTCCTTCTAAGCATCTATGCTATGGATTCTCTACACTCACTCCTTCATTCTCACTCAACCTCCACTTGTCTCCCTCATTGCAGGAAAAGAGAGCTCACAGTAAGAGAGAAAGAGCGAGGACAGGAGGAGGGCCACCCTCAGTAGCCCACCTCACCCCCTGGGAGGATGCGGTCCTGGAAATCATGGGAGTGGAGGACAATGCACAAGTGGGGGACGGACAGACGGGTGCATCACAGCAAGCTGGTGACAGAATAGTTTTCCATCTCTCTCATTGACATTGCATGAGTCGCTGATAATGATTCTGAAGCTCTAACAGATGGACTTATGATCATCTGCAATATGCAATGTGCATGTAACCTTGGCATCATATCTCTGACTCTTTCCTTTACTCCCCCACAGGACCATCACAATCACCTGTCCATACTAGCCAGGAGGAAGAGCCTGAGCAGCCAGACTCCTCAGAGGAAGTTGCAGCCTCTGAGGGTGCAGTGTCAGCAGAATTCAGCGCACCCAGCACCAGCGCAGACACTCACACCTCGGTGGGACCATCGCAAGATACAGTACTGTTGTCACCTGGTGTATCACAGCTCACAAGTGAGCATCAGCAGATTGTGGAGACAGGGACAGCAGTGGAGAGTCCTAGTCGGAGGGCGTAGGACTCTGCCAGCTCGGCTCAGCTGCATGTCGACCCTCTGCCTCTGGGTCCATCCATAAGATCAGCGGTGCTGGAACTCCAAGAAAAGATGCAGGAGTCTCTGGCAGGTTTTGTCTCCAGGGTCGCTGCGAGTGTGGAGCGAATGGAGGAGTCCATTGCGAACATGAGCAGAGCCTTTGTGGAGTCATTGGCGCATGAACACATCACCATGGAAAGGATGGCAACCTCCATGGAGGTGAAAAGTCGCCAGAGTGCAAAAAACATGGTGAGTGTTCTGAATAGAATGACATCTCTGGAGGAACTATGGTCATCTATTGAACAGAGAACCCAGACCTTCATGGAAGTCTGAGTAGGACTGCCAGTGCAGATACGGGTCCTCATGTGCAGCAAGGTGCACTCAAGCCACTTGCAAGCGCTGAGGGGGACCTGACCCATGAGAGGGAAGTTGGTGGCAGACATCAAGGAAGTGGGGGCTCCCCTCCAAGCGCTCACACTTCCATGCCACTGCACAGTCCTTGGTCAGAGCCTCACCAGAGTCCACACACATCTGAGATCGGCATCTCAACCCCTGCACAGCTGCAGGAGCAGCAGACTGTTGACGAGCCGTCACAGGTTCGCAACCCCAGAGGACACCCGCCAAAGGTGTCGAGACAGGAGCAGCAAGAAAGTGAGCAAGGGGCCTCCACATCTGCTGAAGCCACAGGGAAGCACCATGTAGGAGCACGCTTAAGAGAAAGATACTGCACAAATATTCACAAGGGTAGTCACTTGGGTGAAATTTGATGTTTTATGTTAAAAAGCCATCAGATGAATTACTGTAAATAAATAATCTGATGGCTACTGTTGTAGTTGTGGTGTGTGTCATTTCGCGAATGGGACTTCCACATTGAGTGCTTAGGATTACTTGCAATTGTCAGTATAGTGGTCAAATTGCTAGGAATCCGCTGGTTCTTGGCCATTGTCAATGCTCAGGTAAGAAGCTGCGAGACAGAAGTGCTTGATTGGCTAGGCTAAGCAAATCTGGCCAAGATGAGTGCGTTCCTTGCATCCCGGGTTGCAATGTTCTCGCGTACTGTTGCCGCTGGTTGATGGGCCTCTGCAAGGTGTTCGTTTTCGCTCTCCTCCTCCTCCTCCTCCTCATCTGCGGAGGATATGTGATGAGCCACTTGGTCCTCAGGAATCTGCAAGCCACGTCACTGTGCCATGTTATGAAGTGCACAGCAAACCAAGACAACTCTGGAGACCCTGGCTGCTGAGTATTGCAGGGCTCTACCTGATCTATCCAGGCATCTGAAGTGCATCTTCAGCAAACCGATGGTTTGCTCGATAATGGCTCTGGTGGACATGTGGCTGGAGTTGTAGCTTCGTTGGATGGGCTCCTCAACGGTATCATTAGCCACGTCTTCAGGGGATAGCCCTTGTCTCCAAGTAGCCATCCGTTAAGTTGGTCTGCCAGACTGAATAATGGAGGCACACTAGACTTGCACAGTATGAAGGAGTCATGGCAACTGCTAGGTTACTTGGCACAAACATGCAAAATGTCCTTCTTGTGGTCACACACCATCTGCACTTTGCGGGAGTGGAAGCCCTTGCGGTTGACAAAAATACCTGGATTGCGATGGGGTGCATAAGGGCCACATGTGTGCAGTCAACGATGCCCTGCACCCTTGAAAACCCTGCCAGATTAGCTAATCCAACCGCACGTGCCGTGGCACTTGCTTGATCCTTGGTGAAATGGTGTGATTGTGCGTGATGGCAAAGAGGGCATCGGTTACCTGCGTGATGCAAGTGTGTGCGGCCACCTGGGAAATGCCACTGATGTCTGCTGCTGATCCTTGGAATGAGCCTGAGGCAAAAAAGTTGAGTGCGATGGTGACTTTGACAGCCACTGGAAAGGGTTATCCACCTGGTCCTCTGGGCTGCAGGTCACCCACTACCTCTCGCGAAAGTCGGAGCTGCCTTTGGCACTGCTGCACAGACATGTTGAGGTAGCTGACCCCGTGTCTGTAGACCCTGTTTGGGAGGTATCTCCTGCACTGACGGGCTTCCAGGCGCTGGCCCCTTCTGGCCTGTGCAGCTTCAGGTGGGTGAGCAGCAGCCTGGCGCTCCTGCTGCTGTTGGTGTTGCTGCTGTTGATGGTTCTACTGGTGCCGCGGTTGGTGCTTGAGCTCCTCTAATGCCCAGAAGGGAAGGAAATAAATGGCTCCCATGCTTCTGGTATATGCCTCAGTTGAGGAAGCGCTCAGTGAAGGTGGCGAGAGGGATTTCCCAGGAGGTCACACTGGAGATGGGTGTCAGGCTCCAAACTTCCACAGCTGTGGCTATACCTTCTAAAAGTTCCCCCAGACCTGAGACAACAAAGTCCTGCCACCTGCAAATGATGGCTGATCAAATCTCCTATTTAATTGTTGAGCTGCAGCTGACAGTCAGCAATCCAATTGTGTTCCCGCCAGGTTTCACCATCGTGTTTCAGAACAGGCGTGCTTCACGTGGGAAAAGGGTTAAAATCACAAAGGCCTTTCAAAGTGGCATTATAGAGGCAATTTAGTGCTTGTTAAGGGCCTTAACGGCCTATCCCGCCTCTTGGAGGCGGGACAGAGATGGGACCATTAGACACGATTTAATGAAAATTGCTTGGAGGCGGGATGGAGGCAGGGTTGGGCCCGCCCGCCTGCCCACCAGTTTTTGCAATTTTAACCCCCCACACGTCTCCAATCCCACCTCAACGGCCCGAAGAAAATCGAGCCCAGTTTCTCCTTATTTACTCTAACAAAACCCCTCATAATTTTGAACACCACTATCAAATCCTTAACCTTCTCAGCTCTAAGTTGAACAATCCCAGCTTCTCAAGTCTCTGCACATAACTGAATCCCTCATCCCTGGTATCATTCTGATAAATCTGCTCTGCACCCTCTCCAAGGCCTTGACATTCTTCCTACAGCGTGGTGCCCAGAATTGGATACAATACTCCAACTGACGCCTAACCAGTGATTTATAAAAGGTATGGCATAACTTCCTTGCTTTTAAGAAAATTGCAATGTAGCAAAATAAATGCTCAACTGTAATTTTACAAGCATATAACCTACAAGGGTGGTAAGATTCAGTAGCTGACTAAGTTTTTCATGTAAGTGAAATGTAGAGGAGACATTTTCAGTAGTGTTTTGCCATTCACTCACTATAAGCTGTATCTGTGGAGAGGACACAATATTCATTTCTAGTTCATTACAGCAATACATCCCAATATTGGGGATATTATTTATTTTAAAGGATCATTTCATACGAAAAATGTACTTCAGATTTTACTTTATTTCCTTAGAACTAGCTCTAGGAGGAGAACTAAGACAAATGTTTGTATACAATTTTGAGTGGCATCAGGCCATCAGAAGACATTTTCTTCTGGTGACTGGCCAATCCCAGCCAGGCAATAGTGGAGGTGTTATAATTGGGATCAGTCTCCCTGTGCTGAGCAAGGGAAAAATATCAAGTGAGGGTTCTCACTCCTTATATCTATCCAATTATTCTTGTCAACAATGCTATGTGTTGACACTGAATGAATACTCAGTCGTAACAGACCCACAATCTCACAGTCTGCTCAGATCCTCTGTCCAGGCTTAAACATCAAGAACAGCCACTTGGACCAGGTACTGAAGGGCTACTGGTGGCATGAAATTTTGCAAAGCATCACTGTTCCATATACAGTGGATCTTCTGAGTCAATTTATGGATTTAGTGGATAGATCTATTAGTCGGTGGTCTCTTTGCACAAATCTGCAGATTTTTCATAAGTCACCACACTGCAATAGAACTATTATATCATTACATCAAGCTTGAAATGATTTTATAAAAAGCAACATTCAAATGACTGTCTGTTTAGTGGTCAAAACACAGAACAATAGATTGGTTCTCAGTAATCCTGTATGCAAACATAATTAGGAGCATATGAATATAATTCCAGATCAACACAGCATGATTTCATATCACACAAAGCAACAGATGAACAATTCTAATTATGAGACTGAATAAATGAATGGGAAATCCATAGGAAATGAGAATGAGCCATATCTATAAAATAAAAATATGTATGCTATTTAAATGAGAAATCAGTAAAACTGCAACAATATTACTATTAAAGGATTCAATTATCTTGTTAATGGACATCTGTTCACCTTCAAATTTCAGCTTTTTTGCATCAGCATTCATTGTATCCTTGGACACTATCATAAATATGGACTATTGCTCAGGACAGTTTAAAATTAAATTCAGACAGTAACTGCCATTTTGAATTGGTATTGGCCGCCCAGGATGCTGCTGAATGCTTTGCATGGCTGGGACATTTTTTTTCTAAGTCTTTAGATTATGCAACAGCCATGATGAGAAAACACTGAAGGTGCAGTAGTCGCTCCGAATAACAGATTCCAGGTGATCAACATAACTAGACAACAACCATAAAAATGAAGCACATTCCACAATGGTTGGAGAATGGGATGGACAGAAATAGAGCAGGGTAACTTTGCAGTCAAGTCAGCATCAGCAAATAACAAAGGCAAGTGACCTTCAAAAATAACTATACTGAACAATGACTGTTTATTGTACTGTTAGGATGTGATACAATAATAATATGTTGGTATTACACTATCAGAGCAGCTGTTAACAACCTAAGAGGATGGGAGAATGATATTAACACATCTGAGCCAATTACTGCATTATTCTCTGGGGCATGTGAATAATGGGAGGGAATAGATGCCCCTGGTAGCTCAGGTGATTTTGGTGTTGAGGCCCAGTCTGTGTTGAGTTAAGTGATCTCGGCTGAGGCAGTGGCAACGTCACTACAATTGGTCTCTAGGTTAGAGAGGGGCGCATTGAGCCTTTTGTTATTATCAGTTGCAAGCCAGTAACCATTTTATTAATGGGAAAGTTTATTACAGATGGGTATGAATATTTTCTTTAAAAATTGCTGATTCCAAATACATCCACTTTACATCTTTCTATGCTGAAGGCAAATGAGATCTTCCATTTAACACTGTTCGTTCAAGGATTTGCAAGAATTTTTGGCTGGAATGAGTAGCAAATTTGAAGTAAATAACCTAATTATCCAAATTAAGATTGTTTAATTTGCCATAATTTGAAACCTTTCAGATTTTGATTTGTCTCTCCCTTCACAAAAAAATCCCTCTGCACATATACCATGATGGGCCTGAATTTGCGGTCGGCGTTTCCCCCGGGCAAATGCCTCCGAACCGCAAGAAAAGTATGAACCTACCTGATGGTCCCGGAGGTTCGAACACTTGCACTCCTGGGTCTCTATGCGTATGCATGCATAAAACCCCACGTATCCCAGGGGCGCATGCAGTTCGCAAGCATCCCTGGGATCACATGGGCCAGGCCAACCAATCAAAAAGGGGGGATTCCCCATTATGCTTATGGAGATTCCACTTACGTACAGAATCCCCATAAGTCTGAATAGGAATCCCCTAAAAAACACAATTACACACCAGCTAAATAAAAATAAATTATATGTCCAAAATTAATTAAAATACAACTAAATTAAATATTTAAAACAAAAATTAAATTTTTTGAAAAATAAATGTAAACGTTTTAAAGGAGTTAAAAATAACCTAAATTAATTTTAAAGGATTTTTTATGTTAAATAATTTTTTAAAATTATTTTAATATTTATTTAAACTCTTACGCTGGTAAAAGAAGACCTTACGCGTGCTTTTACCAGGCATAAGAGTTTCACAGGTATTCACTGGGCAGTACTCTCCACCAATGAATGCCCATTTCCCGGGGATGCGGTGGATCTGTCAAGCTGAAACTTGACAGATCGCAAGTTCCAGGATTTCGTGCATGCGCATCGCATGCGGAAACCTGGAACTTGCGGGTCACTTACAGCCGCGTACACCGTCATAGGCCCTGGAAAATCCGGGCCGTTATTTTCTGTATCTGGCCAAGCTTTATGCTACCCATGGAAGCACAGTGATATGCACATACTCCATCAGAAATATCCTCTTCATCACAGTTTCTGGTTTCTTACTGTTAGAGACAGAGCAACAAAGGACATTTATTTTAATCCCCAGTGATTTAGAGAGACAGGTTAAGTGCACATTGATTCATTGAGTATTGGTAGGTCAGCGCCTGTGCCTTGGCAAGGCAGGAAGGACAGTATTGCCTACGTCTCGGCTGATGTACTTCCAAGGATCTTTGCATTCCAGTAGAGATTCTCCCTTGTTACAGATCTGCTTTTTTCAAACTTAAAACAACAAACTCTCTGGGTCAGATTTTAAACCTGATGCCCGAGCGTAAAACTGGTGTTGCAGATCGGCCGCCCATGATAGAAACCATGGAAATTAAAATCGAGTGGTTTCTTTAATGGGCAGCTGATCCGCAACACAAGTTTTACACGTGGGCGGCAGATTGAAAATCTACCCCAGAGGGTCTGAAACCTGTTAAATTCATCTAAATGCTGTGTCCTAATTTTTACAGATGTTACCTGGTAGAACAACATCCAATTTTTAGAACTGAAGAGCCAATAGAAACATAGAAAAAATAGGAGCAGGAGTAGGCCATTCGGCCCTTCAAGCCTGCTCTACCATTCAATGAGTCCATATAGATTTTAAGTAAAGTATAAAAAATTACCATTGTATAAATTGCATTTCCTAAAAGAAATTAAAAATATAGGGTGAAAAATTTGGGGGCTTTACAGCACCCATTGGCATCAGAAAATGGCGAAAGAGCGGCGGCGCCCGTTCTTTTGCCAGCTGGTGTCAGGTCCCATGGCATCCTCCATTTTCATTGTCCCGGTAGCGCTGCCGATAAATATTAGCGCCCTGAAAAAAACAATGATGGATTGGTAACGTCAGTCGGCATGCAACACCGACTTAATGTCACCACAGCCAACATCGACCCTAGCGCAGACTTCAGCACTGGTCATAACCACGCCAGGGAAACCCAGTGCGCAAAGAGACAGACAGAGGGGCTGTCAGCACCTCTTAAAAGGGACACACACATCTTTCAGGTAAGTTTACATTTAAGCTTTTGAACTCATTTTTTGTTGTTGACTTTATTGAAGTAGTGGCTTGAGGCAATAAATATTAAAAGTTTTTTAAGTGTGTAGGGAGTGCTGCTGATGCATGCAAGGACTCAGATGGTAAAGGAAGGCCTCTGAGAAACCAGAAAATGCTGCAAATACTCAGTAGGCCAGGCAACATCCATGGAGAGAGAAACAGAGTTCACGTCTCAGGTCGAGATGCTGCCTGACTTGCTGAGTATTTCCAGCATTTTATGCTGTCATTTCAGATTTACAGCATCCGCTCGCAGAGGGAAGAGGAAGACGCAGAAGAGGAAGAAGCAGATGAAAGGATGCAATTCAGACAGCCCCTTTGTGGCCGGGATATCTGGGATGGAATCATACACCTGTAGTCATAGTCATAGAGTTATGCAGCACAGAAAGAGGCCCTTCGGCCCATCGTGTCCGCGCCAGCCATCAAGCCCGGTCTATTCTAATCCCATTTTCCAACACTTGGTCCATAGCCTTGTATGCTATGGCATTTCAAGTGCTCATCTAAATGCTTCTTGAATGTTGTGAGGGTTCCTGCCTTTACCACCCTTTCAGGCAGTGAGTTACAGATTCCAACCACCCTCTGGGTGAAAAGGTTTTTCCTCAAATCCAATCTAAACCTCCTGCCCCTTACCTTGAAACTATGCCTCCTGGTTATTGACCCCTCTACTAAGGGGAAAAGTTCCTTTCTATCTACCCTATCTATGTCCCTCATAACTTTGTACACCTCAATCAGAGCCCCCATCAGCCTTCTCTGCTCTAAGGAAAACAACCTCAGCCTGTCCAGTCTCTCTTCATAGCTGAAGCGCTCTAGCCCAGGTAACATCCTGGTGAATCTCCTCCGCACCCTCTCCAATGCAATCACATCCTTCGTATAGAGTGGCGACCAGAACTGCACACAGTATTCCAGCTGTGGCCTAACTAGCGTTTTGTACAGCTCCATCATAACCTCCCTGCTCTTATATTCTATGCCTCGGCTAATGAAGGCAAGTATCCAGTGACCACAACCCCAATTCCCCTTTCAACGTTTGTCCCACACTTTACCTTCCCTCTGTTACTGACCATCACATCTTCCTCTTGGCCATGATGCTGAAATAAAAGCCACCACAAAGCAAACTTTCCAATCCATCTTTATACATCTATCCATCCAATATGGTATCAATAAATCAATTCATCACCTTTACGCATTCTCTTAGTGACTGTCTTGTGTGTGCCTTTGCCTATCCTACTGATGTCTCATAGTTCTACCCCAGTAGCTGCAGCATGGCTGGTGGAAGGCTGTTGACTTTCAGTGAGGGACACTGCAAATGGCCTTGCTGGTCGACTTTGAGGAGCTGGTGGCTGGGTGTGTTAAATCAATCGACTTCTTCTTCTTCACTCTCCTCTCCCTCTTCTTGGTCAACCACTGACTGGGCAGGTTGCAATTCTTGGGTGTATGAAATGAGGAAGGCACAAGGGTGGTGAGGGGAGGGTGAGATAGCAAGAGGTGTATGTGAGAATGAGGCTAACGTACAAGGATACCAGCATCTAGTATCCTTTCAGCCTCGCCGCTGGCCAAAGGCTCGGCCATGACTCTGCCAAGAAGGGCCTGCACCGTCTCCTCCAAAGAGGTGAAGTGAGGCAAGGAATGGGAGCTGTGCCTCGTGATTGGTACAGGTTGTTGGTAGGTGAGTGATTGGAGGGGAGCCGTGCCTTGAGAGCATAAGAACATAAGGAGGAGCAGGAGTAGGCGATACAGACCTTAGAGCCTGCTCTGCCATTCAATAAGATCATGGCTGATCTTCGAACTCAACTCCAATTTCCCGCCCAATCCCCATATCCCTTGATTCCCCTAGAGTCCAAAAAATCTACCTATCTCAGCCTTGAATATACTCAAAGACTCAGCATTCACATCCCTCTGAGGCAGAGAAATCCAAAAATTCACAACCCTCTGAGTGAAGAAATTCCTCCTCATCTCAGTCTTAAAAGGCCAAACCCTTATCCTGAGACTATGGCCCCTAGTTCTCGTCTCTCCAGCCAGGGGAAACAACCTCTCAGCATCTACCCTGTCAATCCCCCACAGAATCTTAAATGTTTCAATAAGATCACCTCTCATTCTTCTAAACTTCAGAGAGTATAGGCCCAATCGACTCAATCTCTCCTCATAGGACAACCATCTCATCCCAGGAATCAATCTTTGTTGCACCACCTCTAAGGCATGTATGCCCTTTCACAGATATGGAGGCCAAAACTGTGCATAGGACTCTAGGTGTGGCCTCACCAAAGCCCTGTACAATTGTAGTAAGGCTTCTTTATTCTTGTACTCCAACCCCCTTGCAATAAAGCCCAACATACCATTTGCCATCCTAATTGCTTGCTGTACCTGCATGCTAACTTTCTGTGTTTCCTGTATGAGGAGACCTAAATCTCTCTAAACACTAACAATTAATAGTTTCTCACCATTTAAAAATATTCTGTTTTTCTATTCTTCCGACCAGAGTGAATAACTTCACATTTCCCCACATTATATGCCATCTGCCACCCTATTGCCCACTCACTTAACCTGTCTATATACCTTTGCAGGCTATTTGTGTCCTCCTCACAGCTTACTTTCCCATCTAGCTTTGTATCATCAGCAAACTTGGATACAATGCACTAGGTCCCTTCATCTAAGTCATTAATATAGATTGTAAATAGCACTGATCCTTGCGGCACCCCACTAGTTACAGCCTGCCAACTGGAAAATGACCTGTTTATCCCTACTCTCTGTTTTCTGTCCATTAACCAATCCTCTATCCAGGCTAATATATTACCCCCCAACCCCATGAGCCCTTATTTTTCCTAACAACCTTTTATGTGGCACCTTATCAAATGCCTTTTGGAAATCCAAATATACTACATCCACTGGTTCCCCTTTATCTACCCTGCTAGTTACATCCTCAAAAAACTCTAAGAAATTTGTTAAACTCAATTACCCTTTCATAAAACCATGTTGACTCTGCCTAATCATATTATTATTTTCTAAGTGCCCTGTTACCACTTCCTTAATAATGGATTCCAGCATTTTCCCGATGACTGATGTCAGGCTAACTGGCCTGTAGTTCTCGGTTTTCTCTCTGCCTCCTGTCCTGAATAGCGGGGTTACATTTGCTACCTTCTAATCCGCTGGGACCGTTCTAGAATATATGGACTTTTGGAAAATCACAACCAATGCATCAACTATCTCTATAGCTACCTCTTTTAGAATCCTAGGATGTGGGCCATCAGGTTCAGGGGATTTGTTGGCTTTTAGTCCCATTAGTTTCTCAAGTACTTTTTCTCTGCTGATATTTAATTACTTTAAGTTCCTCACTCTCATTAGCCCCTTGGTTCCTCACTATTTTTGGTATGCTTTTTGTATCTTCTACTGTGAAGCCAGATACAAATATTTGTTTAAAGTCTCTGCCATTTCCTTATTCCCCATTATAATTTCACCAGTCTCATCCTCTAAGTGACCAACATTTACTTTTGCTACTCTCTTCCTTTTTACATACTTGCAGAAGCTCTTAAAATCGGTTTTTATATTTGTTGCTAGTTTACTCTCATGTTCTATTTTCTCCCCTTTTATCAATTTTTGGTCATCTTTTTCTGGTTTCTAAAGCTCTCCCAATCCTCAGGCTTACTATTGTTCTTCGCAACATTATAAGCCTCTTCTTTTAATCTAATACTATCCTTACCTTCTTTAGTTAGCCACGGATGGTTCCCTTTTCCCATGGACTTTTTATTTCTCAATGGAATTTATATTCATTGAGAATTTTGGAATATTTCTTTAAATGTTTGCCACTGCTTATCTACCGTCATACCTTTTAATCTAATTTCCCAATCTACCTTCGCCAACTCGCCTCTCATACCCAAGTGTGTGAGGCTGGTGATGGAGTTGGTAGCAGATGGCTTTTGAAGATGCATTCACTGGCCTTGACCAGCGGTCTGAGGTCATGAAACTTCTTTGGGCACCGGAGCCAGGTTGTGGGGCGGCACTGCTGGCAGTGATGGCCTTGGTGATCTGGTCCCACTTCCTTCTTTCTGGAGGGCCTCTTGGCCCGTGGGTAGAGGACCTCTCTTGAAGTGCTAATGCCCTGCATAACGCTGGACTGCTGTGTGCCAGACTGTGGGTGCTCTTTCCGTGCCTTGCTCAGCCATTTGTGTTAGTGCTGAAGCACCTTTCCCACGTTTTGAGGTTCGGAAGGGAATTCAGCTTAAGTGCTGAAGAATCCAATTTGGGATGTTTTTTTTAAATGGTAATTCTTTTATTGAAAGACAGTAAGGGCTGAAAACAACATTTTTTTCACTGCATTGTAATTTTTATTACTTCTGAATGCATTGCCCCTTCAATTAATACTCCCTTTAATTGCCCACAATGGCTTGCAAATTCGACAGCCTCGCTCCCACAGGCTGTAAGAAACATAGAAACAAAGAAACATAGAAGATAGGAGCAGGAGTAGGCCATTCGGCCCCTCGAGCCTGCTCCGCCATTCAATGAGATCATGGCTGATCACCCAAACTCAGTGCCCTGTCCCTGCCTTCTCCCCATATCCCTTGATCACTTTAGCCTTAAGAAATATATCTAACTCCTTCTTGAATATATTTAATGACTTGGTCTCAACTGCCTTCTGTGGTAGAGAATTCCACAGGTTCACCACTCTCTGGGTGAAGAAATTCCTCCTCATCTCTGTCCTAAATGGCTTACCCCTTATCCTTAGACTGTGACCCCTGGTTCTGGACTCCCCCGCCATCGGGAACATCCTTTCTACATCTAGTCTGTCTAGTCCTGTTAGAATTTTATAAGTTTCAATGAGATCCCCTTTCATTCTTCTAAACTCCAGCAAGTATAAGCCCAATCGACCCAATCTCCCCTCATACATCATTCCTGCCATCCCAGGTATCAGGCTGGTGAATCTTCGCTGCACTCCCTCCATGGCAAGAACATCCTTCCTCAGATAAGGTGACCAAAACTGCACACAATACTCAAGGTGTGGTCTCACCAAGGCCCTGTACAACTGCAGCAAGACATCCTTGTTCCTGTACTCAAACCCTCTCGCTATGAAGGCCAACATACCATTTGCCTTCTTAACCGCCAGCTGCACCTGCATGCTTACCTTCAGCGACTGGTGCACAAGGACACCCAGGTCTCGTTGCACTTCCCCTTTTCCCAATCTATTGCCATTCAGAAAATAATCTGCCTTCCTGTTTTTGCCACCAAAGTGAGTAACCTCACATTTATCCACATTATACTGCATCTGCCATGCATCTGCCCAATCACCCAACCTGTCCAAATCATACTGGAGTTTCTTGGCATCCTCCTCACAGCACACATGCCCACCCAGCTTTGTGTCATCTGCAAACTTGGAGATATTACATCTAGTTCCCTCGTCTAGATCATCATTAATATATATTGTGAATAGCTGGGGTCCAAGGACCGATCCCTGCGGTACCCCACTAGTCACTGCCTGCCACTCGGAAAAAGAGCCGTTTATTCCAACTCTTTGCTTCCTGTCTGCCAACCAGTTCTCTATCCAAGTCAGTACCTTGCCCCCAATCCCATATGCCTTAACTTTACACGCTAATCTCTTATGCGGGACCTTATCGAAAGCCTTCTGAAAGTCCAAATACACCACATCCATTGGTTCTCCCTTATCTATTCTACCAGTTACATCCTCAAAAAATTCCAGTAGATTAGTCAAGCACGATTTACCTTTTCTAAAGCTTACTCTCATATTCTATTTCCCCCTCTTAATTAATCCCTTTGTCCTCCTTTGCTGAATCCTAAACTGCTCCCAATCCTCAGGTTTACTGCTTTTTCTGGCCAATTTATATGTCCTCTCCTTGGATCTTATGCTATCCCTAATTTCCCTTGTTAGCCACAGTTGAGTCACCTTTTTTGTTTCATTTTTATGCCAAACAGGGTTGAACAAATTCTGTAGTTCATCCATGCGATCTTTGAATGTTTGCCATTGCCTATCCACCGTCAACCCTTTGAGTAACATTCCCCAATCAATCCTACCCAACTCGTGCCTCATACCATCATAGTGTCCTTTATTTAAATTCAGGACCCTAGTCTCTGAGTCAACTACTTCACTCTCCATCTTAATGAAGAATTCTATTATATTATGATCACTCCGCCCCAAGGGGCCTCACACAACAAGATTGCTAATTAATCCTTTCTCATTACATAATACCCAGTCTAAGTTGGCCTGATCTCTAGTTGGTTCCTCGACATATTGGTCCAGGAAACCATCCCGTATACACTCCAGGAATTCCTCCTCCACAGTATTGTTACTAATTTGGTTAGCCCAATCTATATGTAGATTAAAGTCACCCATGATAACTGCTGTGCCCTTATTGCACCTGTCTCTAATTTCCCGTTTAGTGCCATCCCCAACCTCCGCATTACTGTTAGGGGGTCTGTATACCACTCCCAGTAACATTTTCTGCCCCTTGGTATTTCTCAGTTCTCAGTTCTACCCATACAGATTCCACATCATCAGAGCTAATAGCCTTCCTTACAATTGCGTTAATCCCCTCTTTAACTAGCAATGCTATCCCACCTCCTTTTCGCCTGTCTTTCCTGAATATTGAGTACCCCTGGATATTGAGTTTCCAGCCTTGGTCACCCTGGAGCCATGTTTCCGTAATCCCAATCATATCATATCTGTTTACCTCTATTTGCGCAGCTAATTCATCCACCTTATTACAAGGAAGCTGCAACACCGACTGTGGAGGGAACACAGTTGCCATTCCTAGTCCAGCATTCCAATACTGGAAGGGGGAGGGGGGATATTTACTTTAAATCATCCATTTATATGGGAGACAGTAGCCCCGATTTCCAGGATGGTGTACAGACCTGGTCAAAGGTAGGCACTGTGAGATTAGCATCTACCCAATTGGATTACGTGAACCAGTGTCATTTTACTAAAGTGGGAAGAGCTCTCAGCCAATATTGGTCCTGGCGCGGGAGCTTGCCAGAGGATGATAGAAAATTACAAGTATGATGGGAAATTCTAAATGGATTTAGCCATTTAAAGGTAAGTAGCAGCATATGGGGGCAAAATTACATTAGCTTTTAGAAAGGCTGTAAATATTTTAAATGCAATTTACATAGGATTACATAGGATATACAGCACAGAAACTGGCCATTCGGCCCAACCAGTCCATGCCAGCGGTTATGCTCCATTCAAGCTTCCTCCCATCTTTCCTCATCCATCTCTATCAGCATAACCCTCTATTCCCTTCTCCCTCATATGCTTATCTAGCCTCCCCTTAACTGCATCGATACTATTCACATCAACCACTCCCTGTGGTAGCAAGTTCCACATACTCACCACTCTTTGGGTAAAGATGTTTCTTCTGAATTCCCCATTTGATTTCTTGGTGACTATCTTATATTGATGGCCTTTAGTTTTGCTCCTCTCCACAAGTGGAAACATTCTGTCTTTGTCTACTCTATCAAAACTTTTCATAATTTTAAAGACCTCTATTAGGTCACCCCTCAGCCTTCTCTTTTCAAGAGAAAAGATACCCAGCCTGCTCATCCGTTCCCGATAGGTAATACCTCGCACGCATTTCTGGTATCATCCTTGTAAATCTTTTTTGCACCCTCTCCAGTGCCTCTATATCCTTTTTTTAATATGGCTCCCAGAATTGTACACAGTATTTCAAATGTGGTCTAACCAGGGTTCGATACAAGTTTAGAATAACTTCTCTACTTTTCAATTCTGTCCCTCTAGAAATAAACCCTAGTGTTTGTTTTTTATGGCCTTATTAATTTGCATCACTACTTTCAGTGATTTGCGTATTTGTACTCCAAGATCCCTTTGCTCTTCTACCCCATTTAGATTCTTATTTTCCAATTAATATGTGACCTCCTTATTTTTCTTACCAAAATGTAATACCTCACATTTATCTGTGTTGAAATTCATTTGCCAATTATATGCCCATTCTGCAAGCAAGTTTATTAATGTCTTCTTGTAATTTGTTGTAACCCTCCTCAGTATTGTCTATCCCCCCCAATTTGGTGTTATCTGCAAATTTAGAAATTATGTTTTTGATTCCAAAGTCTAAATCATTAATATAAATTGTGAACAACAGTGATCCCAGCACTGGTCCTTGTGGGACCCCACTTTTCACTTTCTGCCATTCTCAACAGCTACTCTTTACCCCTGCTCTCTGCTTTCTGTCTTGAAGCCAGCTAGCTAGCCATTCTGCTACTTGTCCCCTGACTCCGCATTCTCTGACCTTATTCATTAGTCTATTATGTGGTACCTTATCGAAGGCCTTTTGGAAATGTAGATAAATTATATCTACTACATTACCCTTGTCTACTCTTTCTGTTACCTCTTCAAAGAATTCAATGAGGTTGGTCAAGCAAGATTTTCCCTTTTGAAATCCATGCTGACTATTCATTATTCTATTTTTGGTTTCTAGATGTTCTTCTATTTTTTTCCCTTTAGTAGGGATTCCATTATTTTTTTTAGCACCAATGTTAAGCAGACTGGTCTATAGTTCCCTGGATATATTCTATCTTCCTTCTTAAATATAGGTATTATTATGTTAGCTATCTGCCAGTCCTCTGGCACAACACCTTTTTCTAATGAATTATTAAATATTTGTAATTTGGGACTTCCCAAAGGTGGTTTTAAACAAAAAAATTGGCCTGGCAAAACCCAGTGTCTGATATGAAATAGAGGTTGTGGGCTAGTGGTAGAGTGGTGCATCACTCAAAACCGCTGTTTGATGCCTGGCAAAGTGGATGCGCTGCTGCATGAGTTAGGTTGCCCTGATCACTACTCTAGGGTTCCCTCCCCAGAGGAAAGCAATTCAGCATGCCTAACAGAAGGTGGGAAGTAGGCTCAACCATGCATGCACCATATGCAAGAGTTGGGAACAGATACAAAGGAAGATGTCACACCTCAAGGAAGTTGCCATGGTAACTCTATCCAACAGTTCCATTTATAAAAAGCAAAATAGGCCAAATGCTGGAATTCTGAAATAAACAGAAATACTGTAAACACACAGCAGCTCAGGCAGCATTAATGGAGAGTAGGGTTAATGTTTCAGGTTGAAAGCCTTTCGTCAGAACATTTCTGGTCAATGACCTTTCATCAGAGCGCTTCAGGTCGATGACCTTTAGCAGACACAGTTCTGATGAGAACCGCTTCTGACTGACTAAAGGTCATCGACCTGAAATGTTCCGATGAAAAGTAATTTACCTGAAACGCTAACCCTGCCTTTCTCTCTCCACTGATGCTGCCTGACCAGTTGAGTGTTTCCAGAATTTTCTGTTTTAGTTCCAGTTATAAAGTACATGGGCCATGGATGCAAGCCACAAAGTGTTGCAGGCAACCTGTTTCACATGTACTGCTGGCGCATGACAAGCCCTCACAGAATCCTACAGCTTTTTCATTGTTGACCATGCATGCTGATAGATCATTCATTATAGCTGTAACTTACAAGTGAAAGCACCGGCACACTCACATCTATAAAAGGTTTCATGTATAAAAGCACAACCTAGTTGCATGAAGCATAGAACCTGAATGACGCTCAGGATAGGCTGCAGCATCAGCACATATCTGTCACTGTGCATGTGTTCCTATCTACTTACAACATGTTAGGATTAAAGAAAAGAAAGACTTGCATTTATATAGTGCCTTTCATGACCCCAATACGTCCCAAAGCACATCACAGCCAATGAAGTACCTTTGAAGTGTAGTCATTGTTGTAATGGCCTACATGCATGCTTACAAAACAAGATGCCATCTCAGGGAAGGAATGGACTTAAACTTTCAGAGGCCTCACAAAATATCAGCTCTTGACTCCCTTGGCGGAGGCTGCTCTGGTCAACTTTGCCTATAAGAGCATCAAAGGAGTAGGTAAAGATGAAGTTGTAGATCTCCTCCAGTACCATACAGTTTTTATGTCTTGCCGCACTTTCCCTCAATTCCACACAGACATTTGCACAATGAAACAATTAACAATATGAAGTTCCACCATTAATTTCCACAAAGGTTCTCCCGATCAAACGCCGTCTCTTTGGAGTTTCTGCAGATCTTTCCCCAAAGTTATGCTGGTTAATCAGGAGAACTCCACTGGAAATTTTAACCCTTAGTATTTTGTAAGATCTGTTGGAAGATGTCTGTTAGAGATGACATTATAACAATAGCCACTTTTTCATATTGTAGGCATGGCAGTGGGCAGGACAGGACAGCATCTCACACAGCGTAAATATCCTCTCATCAAGTTTTGCAAGCAACCACTCATATACACAGATCGTGGAGGAAGCTTGAGGAAATAGCACTGGGTGAGTCACAGTGCACAGCCTGGGAGAGTGGATGGTGGCATGGGAGAAGCAGGAACCTGCTGGCCAGAGTCAAGCAGAGTCAGCATGGTTTTATGAAAGGGAAATCATGTTTGACAAATTTGCTGAAGTTCTTTGAGGATTTAACGAGCAGGGTGGATAAAGGGGAACCAGTAGATGTCATGTATTTGGATTTCCAGAAGGCATTCGATAAGGTGCCACATAAAAGGTTACTACACAAGATAAGAGCTTACAGGGTTGGGGGTAATATATTAGCATGGATAGAGGATTGGCTAACTAACAGAAAACAGAGTCGGGATAAATGAATCATTTTCAGGTTGGCAAACTGTAACTAGTGGGGTGCCGCAGGGATCAGTGCTGGGGCCTCAACTATTTACAGTCTATAGTAATGACTTGGATGAAGAGACTGAGTGTACTGTAGCCAAATTTGCTGATGATACAAAGATAGGTGGGAAAGCAAATTGTATGGAGGATGCAAAGAATCTCCAAAGAGATATAAATAGGCTAAGGGAGTTGGCAAACATCTGGTAGATGGAGTTTAATGCGGGAAAATGCGAGGTTATCCACTTTTGTAGGAAAAATAAAAAAGCAAATTATTATTTAAATGGAGAGAAATTACAAAATGCTGAGGTATAGAGGGATCTGGGGGTCCTTGTACATGAATCACAAAAAGTTAGCATACAGGTACAGCAATTAATTAGGAAGGCAAATGGAGTGTTGGCCTTTATTGCAAAGGAAATGGAGTATAAAAGTAGGCAAGTCCTGTTACAACTGTACAGGACGTTGGTGAGACCACACCTGGAGTACAGCGTACAGTTTTGGTCTCCTTATTTAAATGAAGGATATAATTGCATTGGAGGCAGTTCAGAGAAGGTTCACAAGGTTGATTCCGGAGATGAAGGGGTTATCTTATGAAGAAAGGTTGAGCAGGTTGGGCCTATACTCATTGGAGTTTAGAAGAATGAGAGGGGATCTTATTGAAAGATAAAATATTCTGAAGGGGCTTGACAGGGTAGATGCAGTGAGGATGCTTCCCCTCGTTGGGGAATCTAGAACATGGGGACATAATTTCACAATAAGGGGGCACCCTTTTTAGATCGGAAATCAGGAGGAATTTCTTCTCTCAGAGTCGTGAATCTTTGGAATTTTCTACCTCAGAGATCTGTGGAGGCTGGGTCATTAAATATATTTAAGGTGGAGGTAGACAGATTTTTGAATGATAAGGGAGTCAAGGGTTATGGGGAGTGGGCAGCGAAGTGGAGTTGAGGCCAAGATCAGACCAGCCATGATCTTATTGAATGGTGGAGCAGGCTCGAGGGGCCAAATGACCTACTTCTGCTCCTATGTATTATGTTCTTATGTATGGCCAGATTGCTGCCATTAATCCCTCATGTGCTTTGGGGAGATACAGCATGTTCCTGTTGCTATTCACGGGCAAAAGAATAAAAGTGCTAGCCATACTAACCAATGCAGTAGCCACATGTGCAATGCACATGTGGCCAGTACATTACTGTGTTAGCCTGGAATGAGCCTGAGGCATAAAAGTTAAGGGCAGTAGTGACTTTGATTGTCACTGCCAGTGCTGTTCTTGTGTTGGTCTTTGGTTGCAGGTGCCCATGCAACAGATGGCAAAGCTCTGTACTGGCCTTTTGCTGACTCAGAACCTGTGGAGGCTGCTGTCCTCAGTCATTGGCAGTTGGGTACCAAGACTTGCATGGTTGGTCATGTATGGTTAGCATAATGCAACGTACGACTAGTTTAGCATAGGTGCCTGTGGATTTCTCTGGCATGCCTTCTTTCTTCTTGTACTGCTTTAACCATGAAATATTGGGGGTGAAATTGGCCTTTGGCGGTAGTGCAAATTGGGCAATAGTGAATTGGCAGCCCGTTTTACACCCCACCCGATTTTGAGCAAGGTCTAAAACAGGCTGCTGACTCATTATTGCCTGTTTTGCAACTATCTTCAACCAGAAGTGCCGAGTGGATGATCCATCTCGGCCTCCTCCTGAGGTCCCCAGCATCACAGATGCCAGTCTTCAGCCCATTCAATTCACTCCACGTGATGTCAAGAAACGGCTGAAGGCACTGGATACTGCAAAGGCTATGGGCCCTGACAACATTCCGGCAATAGTACTGAAGACTTGTGCTCCAGAACTAGCTGCGCCCCTAGCCAAGCTGTTCCAGTACAGCTACAACACTGGCATCTACCCGGCAATGTGGAAAATTGCCCAAGTATGTCCTGTCTACAAAAAGCAGGACAAATCCGACCCAGCCAATTACCGTCCCATCAGTCTACTCTCAATCATCAGCAAAGTGATGGAAGGTGTCGTCGACAGTGCTATCAAGCAGCACTTACTCAGCAATAACCTGCTAACTGACACCCAGTTTGGGTTTCGCCAGGGCCACTCAGCTCCTGACCTCATTACAGCCTTGGTCCAAACATGGACAAAAGGGCTGAACTCATGAGGTGAGAGTGACTGCCCTTGACATCAAGGCAGCATTTGATCGAGTGTGGCATCAAGGAGCCCCAGCAAAACTGAAGTCAATGGGAATCAAGGGGAAAACTCTCCATTGGTTGGAATCATACCTAGCACAAAGGAAGTTGGCTGTGGTTGTTGGAAGTCATTCATCTCAATCACATGACATCACTGCAGGAGTTCCTCAGGGCAGTGTCCTAGGCCCAAACATCTTCAGCTGTTTCATCAATTACCTTCCCTCCATCATAAGGTCAGAAGTGGGGATGTTCGCTGATGATTGCACACTGTTCAGCACCATTCGAGACTCGTCAGATACTGACGCAGTCCGTGTCCATATGCAGCAAGACCTGGACAACATTCAGACTTGGGCTGACAAGTGGCAAGTAACATTCGCACCACACAAGTGCCAGGCAATGACCATCTCCAACAAGCAAGACTCTAACCATCTCCCCTTGACATTCAATGGCATTACCATCGCTGAATCCCCCACTATCAACATCCTGGGGGTTACCATTGATCAGAAACTGAACTGGACCAGCCATATAAATACTGTGGCTACAAGAGCAGGCCAGAGGCTGGGAATTCTGCGGCGAGTGTCTCACCTCCTAACTCCCCAAAGCCTTTCCACCATCTACAAGGCACAAGTCAGGAGTGTGATGGAATACTCTCCACACGCATGGATGAGTGCAGCTCCAACAACACTCAAGAAGCTCGACACCATTCAGGATAAAGCAGCCCGCTTGATTGGCACTCCATCCACCACCTTCAACATTCACTCCCTCCACCACCGGTGCACTGTGGCTGCAGTGTGTACCATCTACAAGATGCACTGCAGCAACTCGACAAAGCTCCTTCAACAGCACCTTCCAAACCCGCGACCTCTACCACTTAGAAGGACAAGGGCAGCAGACGCATGGGAACATCACCACCTACAAGTTCCCCTCCAAGCCACACACCATCCTGACTTGGACCTGTATCGCCGTTCCTTCACTGTCGCTGGGCCAAAATCCTGGAACTCCCTTCCGAACAGCATTGTGGGTGTACCTATACCATATGGACTGCAGCGGTTCAAGAAGGCGGCTCACCACCATCTTCTCAAGGGCAATTAGGGATGGGCACTAAATGCAGGCCTAGCCAGCGACACCCACATCCCATCAATGAATAAAAAAATCAAAAAAAATCCATTTTACCGCCCGATCCCCATATCCCTTGATTCCCCTAAAGTCCAAAAATCTATCTATCTCAGCCATTCCCCAAAAATAGTCCACAAATTCATAATAATAACATGCCACATATATTGAACAATTCTCTAATGAAAATAACAATATGAAATAGATACTGTAAATTTAGCAACAAACAAAATTTGAAGTCTGTTTCCCATTTAGAGCTTCATCACACCCATTCAAACAGGGCTTTGTAGGGAATCCCTGTGCAAAAGTTGGAAAATTATGCCATGTACTCATAAAAATATTTGCATAATTTGGGGGCCTTAAACAGGCAATGACATGAAATATGCACAAAGGAAAATCATCAGTCTGGGGTGCCTTCCTAATAACTATTCAATTATCTTTGCTGAAAATGCTATGTGTCGATATTGGACGAGGACTCAAGCTGGAATGGCCCCCAAAGTCTAGTAGTCTTCCAAACACTCATGTCCAGGCTCAAACACAGGCCAGATACAAAAGGACCATTTGTATCATGAAACTATACCCAGCCAAAGAAGAAGAGAATATACGTTTTGAATGAACTGGAGTTTTTGGAGCTGGATGAAGAAGACTGACTTTGAGAGCATTGGAGTAATCAAAGGCATATGTGAAGGTTTCAGTGGCAGATGGGCTTAGGTAGGGACATAGAAAGGAAATGGAGGTGGAAGTTGGTGGTCTTTGTAATGGAGAGGACACTGAGCCATTAACTCAGCTCAGTGTTGAACAGGACACTGAAGTTGTGATCAGCCTGGTTTAGAACATTAATTTACTGTGGCCTGCAGAATATATCAAATACCATATTAAAAATTTAATTGATTGTTACAACTGCTCAAAAACATATGGTTCATTGACAATACAACTGTAGCATTGCGTGTGAAGTGGTTCTGCTTGTATCAAATACTGCAGTTATATTATAAGCTAGCTGGAGTGCCCGGCGGTGCCGAGGATTTTTTGAGGGCATGTTGTTGTGAAAAAAGTAGAAATAATTTTTATATATATAAATGAGTTTGTCTGTCTGTCTGTCTGTGTGGGAAGGAGAGAGAGAGAGAGAGAGAGGGAAAGAGAGAGAGAGAGACTGGGGGGGGGAGAGAGGCGCAGGGATCGAGAGAAAAAAGTAGAAATAATTTTTATATATATAAATGAGTTTGTCTGTCTGTCTGTCTGTGTGGGAAGGAGAGAGAGAGAGAGAGGGAAAGAGAGAGAGAGAGACTGGGGGGGAGAGAGGCCCAGGGTTTGAGAGAGAGACTGGGGGGAGAAGAGAGAGACGGGGGGGAGAGAGAGACTGGGGGGGAGAGAGCGACTGGGGGGGAGAGAGAGAGAGAGAGAGAGACTGGGGGGGAGAGAGAGACTGGGGGGAAGAGAGAGAGAGAGAGACTGGGGGGAGAGAGGGAGAGAGACTGCGGGTGAAGAAGGGCGGCCGCCATTTTGTGAGGTCGGCGGGAAGTTCACTCACCCTCTCTCTCTCCCTCCCCCTCTCTCTCCCGCCCTCTCTCTCTCCCTGCCCCTGTCTCTCCCTGCCCCTCTCTCTCTCCCCCTCCCTCCCCGCTCTCTCTCCCTCCCTCCCTCCCCTCTCCCTCTCTCTCCCTCTCCTCTTCCTCCGACTCACTACGGTACCAGAACGGAGCATATCCGACACCGGGAGTCCGGGTGCACATCGCTCCGAAGCGAGCCCGGGGTTCCTCATGGTTAACGCAGTGGGCCTTTGGACCCGGTTGGCCGGGCGGCAGTGGAACGCCTTTCGCTCCGGACTCCCGTGTCTGAGATCGGTCGGGGACGGCTCGTGTGAAAGCCCCGGTTTTCCTGGTCCCGCACTCATGGCAAGAGAGAGAGTGGGAAGGAGAGAGAGAGAGAGAGGGAAGGATAGAGAGAGAGAGGGAAGAAGAGAGGGAAGAGGAGAGAGAGAGAGAGAGAGGGGGGTAGGAGAGAGAGAGAAATTTTTTAAGCTTCAGGCCCGGCCGGTCTGTAATGGCCGCCACTCACCTCAGTAACGGCAGTTTGAAGGATTAGGCCCCGCCCACAAATGCCATGAAACGCCCCCTTTGACGCACCGATTGGTCAACCATCAGGTCACTGAACTGTAGGATTGGTTAACCATCACGTCACTCAACGCTAATGAGCGGTAGGATTTGTCAACCGCTAATGAGCAGATTTTTTCCCGTTTTTTGAACGTTTTTTGTCTACTGTCCGAACAATTTTTGTCTGACCTAAAAGTAAAGATGCCTAGTAGACTCCCCTAATCATAAGCTTTCTTTTGATATAACATATGTGTAGGTACGCTCTATAACTTTTGAGTGATGCCCGGACAGACAGACAGACAGACAGACAGACAGACAGAACTATCCTTTTATTTATATATATATATAGATAGATGCAACTCTCTAACATCACAGTGAGGCAAAGTGAGATTACCTAGAGGAGGGAGTCTCATTCTACTCTGCTTCAGAGTCAACTCAGGCATTAACTCAGTAATCTACAATATGTTATGTTTACGGAACCTTTTCTCACTGATGCTAAACTTGTAGTCTAAATGCACCCTTAATATGGATTATTAGTCCCTTGTCTCAAACTACATCTGTGCCTCAGTGATTGATGTTCTTGCACCCCATGTTATGATTTTTTTTCCTTCAAAAACAGTACTTCCATCGAGTTTGTGACTGAGCTTTCCTCACTTCCCATAGTGGCAAGAAATGTTTCCCTGCTTACTGACACTGCAGCACTTCACTTTGCTGAGCCAGTCATTCCTTCCCCATCCAATCCAGTTGTACCTCCTGTTCAGTAAAGACAAAAAGAATCAGCATTCAATTTCTGTGAACAGTTGGAGTTAAATAAACCTGATAACAAATATGTCGTGTCCAACTCCAGGTTGATGAATACAGCGCACTTTAAAGTTTACTTGAGTGTTCAGTCTATGCATTTTCTGAATGATTTTGCACAGTATCCTTGACTACAGCTCTGTATAATGGATTTGTTCATCCTTATGATGCACTTACACAAAACCCTTATTCGATGAGCCCATTTATTGGGTTTTCTGTGGTTACAAATGTGACCTCAAGTATTAAAGTGGTGCATTATGTTTTCCTTAAAAAAGTCTTCATATACAGTAAATCCACTTCATTCTGCAGTATGTATAACCCCCAAGTGATGCAAATTTTGAAACCACTTTCAGCTATAGGTCAAATGCTTTAAAATAAATTCACATTGAATATTTTATAAGATTAAGATAAAAAATATTTTAAAGCTGCACAAATGTTAATAATTTATAAAGCCTTGAAAATTAACTTCCTAATCGACAGTGATATTGATGTACTAATGCAATGTTTACTGCATCTTCATAAATCAATGTTTTTTGTGTTTAGAACTGCAATCAACCATTTGGGCATGACTAGAAAAATAGGCTCCAGTCAGCTGTGAACTGGTGTCAAAATGCAAAACCGCAAATGCTACTTACAGCAGTCTACTACAATGATTTGCAAAGAGTTTAGAAATTTTTCAACACCTGTTCTCTAATTCCCCATTTCTTTGAGAACATTTTTAGCCATTTACATCAAGCCAATTGAATGTAAGTAACAATTAATTTCATGGCTTCTGCATTCATTCCTTGTGTGCTTGGTTCAAATATAGCAGTGTTTGCTGTTATTCTGAAATCCTGCTGCCTCCAGAATTAGTAGTTTTGTCAGGAAGCTCGTTTTTGGGCGATGGGAAGGGAGGGACCAGAAATCAGCAGTGCTTCCTTTTCCTCTATGTAATTAATAAAATTACACAAGAGGCTGTGCATTTGCCTTCATCTCATCAAAATACCATAATCTTAACATGTTGACCCCCAACGGTCAACAGTAAAAGATTGTTTACTCCTGACGTTTCACTCATTTGGGCCGTGAAATGCGGCTGGTTTGGAAGAAAAAATGGCAGCTGCCTTGCGGTGCGGAACGCGGCGGCCGCCATTTTGGACAGGACGGCAGCGCTGCCGTTGCCTGCGCTCGCTCCAGATATGGAGATTAGTCAAATCATGACGTCAATCGGCGTGCAACACTGAATTGACACACGATCTGGTATTTTGGACGTCGCCGCTCAATTTAGCACCCTCTCCAAAGCACGCATGGCAGAATGTGCGTGCAGCAGTACGATGGACCCGCTACCAGTGCTTCTTAAAGGGACACATGCAACTTTCAGTTAATTTTAGATTCTTGCTTTTGTACTGGTTTCTTTATATTTTATTGGAGTAATGGCTTGGGGTAAGACATTTAAAAAGTTGTTAAAGTGTGAAGGGAGTGCTGCTGGACATTTGCACGGCTTTTGTTCTTAAAGGAAATACTCTGAAAACACCACTTGCTTCCAGTCCTGGGGGCTCCAGTTGCAGTCCCCCTTGGGCTGTTGCATGACAGGAAATGTAATACAATCAGCAAAGGGGACAAGCTGCTCACAGAAGAAGGAGAAGAATAAAGAGGAAGAAGCAGAAGAGGAGGAAGCAGAAGGAAGGATGCAACCCAGACAGCCCCCTTCTGGCTGCGATATCCGGGATTGAATCATCTGCCTTCGGTACCAGTGACCACAACCCCAATTCGCCTTTCAACATTTGTCTCACACCTTACCTTCCCTCTGTAACTGACCATCACAGCATCCTCTTGGCCACAAAATGCCACCACAAAGCAAACTTTCCAATCTAAATTTATCCATATATGCATCCAATATTAGATTAAACAATCAACTAATTACCCTTGTGCATTCCCTTAGTGAGTGTCTTGCGTATGCATTTGTCTATCCTAGTGCTCATATGCAGTGCTACCCCAGTGGCTGCAGCATGGCTGGTGGAAGGCTGCTGACTTTCAGTGGGGACACTGCAGATGAACTTGTAGTACGACCTCGAGGAGCTGGTGGCTGGGAGTGTGAAATCGAGTGATGGTGTTTCTTCTTCATCTTCGTCACTTTCCTCTCCCTCTTCTTGTTCAACTACTGGCTGGGCAGGCTGGATTTCTTGGGTGTCTGAAAAGACGAAGGCACAAGGGTAGGGTTGTGGTGAGGGGAGAGGGGTAAAACAAGAGGTACATGCTTACACCATGGGCAGCTTGTAAATCAGAAGATATTGTGGGGTGAGGGGGAAGTGAGACGTGAGGCAGAGGATAACATATGAGTATACCGGCATCTTGTATTCTTTCAGCCCCACTGCTGGCCAAGGGCTCAACCATGCCCCTGCCAAGAATGATCAGCACCACCTCCTCCAAGGGGGTGAGATGAAGCTAGGAATGGGAGGTGTGCCTCGTGTTTGGTAGAGATTGTTGGTAGATGAATAATGGGGGTCTGGTGCATTGAACAGTGTGTGAGGCTAGTGGTGCAGTTGGTAGGAGACGGCTTTTGAAGATGCATTCACTGACCTTGACCACTTGCCCGAGGCCATGAAACTTCTTTGTGCACTGAAGCGAGGTCCTGGGGACGGCACTGCTGGCAGTGACCATCTCGGCAATCTGGTTCCACATCCTTCTTTATGGAGGGCCTTCTGGCCCCATGTGTGTAGAGGACCTCATTTCCACTCTTGACCCCCCTGCACAAAGTTGGAGTGCTGCGCCGAGACCCTGGGTGCCCTTTCCCTGGCCTATTGAGCCATTTGGGTTAGTGCTGAAGCACTTTTACTATTTTTCATCAGCAGAAGGCAGCTCACCTTTAAGAGGTGCAGACTGCTTTAAGATGAGCAGGAAAACATTAAGTAAGCTAATCTCGCTTGAACAACGTGAACTTTGGTCCCCTGCTGAGTGCACTGCTTGTCAGCAGCGTATTCAGTGCTAGGCTGTGCATCGCAATCATTATAATTAGCAGGCAGCACAAAGTTGACATGCTGCCTGCGCTCCTTGAACAGGCCCGAGCATATCACGCATCGCGGCGCCCATGTCTGTTTTTTCACATTATCCAATTTCTAGACCTTTGTGTTTACTTTCAGATTTTTGAATGAGATGATGACATTTTGCATGCTTAAAATAAACAAAAGATATACAAAATAAAGATATACAATAAGTAATGTACAAAGACAGATCCATTGGCCTAGAAATTGGGTATAGCCCCGCTTGAGGCGTTAGAACTGGCGATGCGCTAAGTATATAGCCAGATGAGAGCTATCCGCGCCTGGGGCGATATTGGGTTACATCGCCCCCAAAGGGGACTCAGGCGCTAAATCAGCTGTTGCACGGTGCTCTTAAGGCGCAAAAGGTCAGGCGCTACTCAATTTCGACGCGGACGGGCGCAGCGCAGGTGAACTCAATTACGGCAAAGCACGAGACCTGCAGGCGCCGGCCGGCTCTTAAAGGGGTGGGTCAGTCAGACTGAGCTTCAACACCCAACGCCCTGTAGGCCTCAGATTCGGCGCTCGCCCTTGTCTGGCGGTACAAAGTTCATCATTATGGAGAAGGTTAGGCAGAGAGCAGAGCGCTTCAGCACTGAGGCTCTGGACCAATTGGTGGCTGCAGTTGAACACCGTCGACAGCTGCTGTACCCGGATAATGGCAAGAGGCCAAATCAGAAGGCTTACCGACGATCTTGGAGGGAGGTTGCTGTGAGGGTCAACTCCAGCAGCATGGTGACCAGGACCCCTGTTCAGTGCAGGAAGAAATTCAATGACCTGACACGGATCGTTAGAGTGAGTGATGGTTTACCAAACTTGTGCTTCCCTCCATCTGCAGCTGACTTCGGGCACCCTGCTGCAATGATGCGCCACTGGCCATCTGTCAGTATGCACCCATGGCCCTTTCTGGGCAGACACATGGACAGATGTCTCAAGGCCTCATGTAAGGGCTCTTGCACCATGGGGGGCATGTGATGATGTCTCAAGGCCTCATGTAAGGGCTCTTGAACAATGGGGGGCATGCGATGATGTCTCAAGGCCTCATGTAAGGGCTCTTGCACAATGGGGGCATGCGATGATGTCTCAAGGCCTCATGTAACAGAACCTCCCCTTCTTTCCCCTGCAGTCGAAGATGGCGCAGATTAGAAAAGAACAGCGTCGAACCGGTGGCGGACCTGCACAAGTGGTCACTCTCACGGATCTGGAGGAGAGAGTGCACCAGATTCTTGGAGGACGTCTGTCTGGTCCAGTGACCACTGCATCTGCCGACCCCATTACCGACAGTGAGGGTAAGACTCTCACCTTTTCCACCTGTTGCCTTCCACTTGGTCGCCCCGCCAGCATGCATCCTCAGTGTGCAGCCATGTCAGAGCCATGCCGCAATCTGGCATGCCTTTCAGCAAACCTGTCCTTTTGCTAAAGCCACTCTTCCACCTCCCACTTTCAGATGAAGCAGCACCAACTCGGGCTCAACGCGCTGAAGCTGCCAGTGCCAATGCCACCGGAGGCGAGGACCAGGAGGAATCCGGACCAGCCGTTGCAGAATCCGGGGAGCTGAGACATCTGCAGACTGGGGATAGTAGTCCCCTGGAGGGGAGGGGGGGTGGCTCTGAGGATGAACCAGTTGCCGGACCAAGCGGCATGGAGCAACGCAGGGGGGATAGGCAAGTTCGGCCACCGTCTCCCCACAGGGCAAGGCAGGTCGTCATGACTGCTGCACAGAGTGCAGATGAGGTCCGGCGCCTGGCAGAGGTGAGCAAACAGGCCCGGGTCAGACACACGGAGCTGATGGCTGCAGTGGAGAAGATGCCTGAGTCAATAGATTCATTGGCTAGGAGTATGTTGGACTTCGGGGCAACAATGGAGAGGACTCTGCAGGGCTTTGGCGCAACAATGGAGAGGTCTCTCCAGGTGTTCGGGGAAACAATGGACAGGTCTATCCAGGGCTTCGGGGCCACAATGGACAGGACTATCCAGGGCTTCGGCCCAACAATGGAGAGGACTGTCCACGGCTTTGAGTCGGCAATGGAAAGGACTGTTCAGGGCTTCGGATAATCCCTGGAAAGGTCTGTGCAGGGCTTGTCCGAGGCAGTGGAGCGGTCGGCTCCTGCCTTGTCCGAAGCCATGGGAAGAACTGTCCAGGCCTTCTCCGAAGCACTGGCACCTGGCACACAGGTCCTCACTGTTGCCATGCATTCACTTGCTGGGCTCCTCCACAGCCAGATTGACGCAACGCGATGTCTCACTGCAGCCACCCTTTCTGCATCAGATAGGATCACCCCGGGCCCTTCCACTCCCGTACAAGGCCAGGAATCCGTGGAGCCTGCAATTGTGGTGGATGAGCCGAGCCGCTCCCCTCAGATAGCCAGTGTGTCGTCCGACCATGGTGCAGGTGTCCTCTCTCGGCAGGAGACCATTGCACATGCCAGCGCTGGGACGCCTGCATTGCAGCTGCCACCACCTGCAGGCCACACTGCTTCCAGCCGTGCTCAAAGCAAGCATCCCGCGTCCGCACCCTCCAAGCCCAGAGGTCGGCCAGGCCGTACCTCAGGGGCTTCTGCGCTTCCAGACAGTCGGCAAGCGTCCCCCAGCCTTGAGGCCGCCACTGGGGTGCAATTACGTAGGAGCAGCAGGGAGGGAAGGGGCCGGGCGTGAACGAGAAGTCGTTCTCCCTCAAGGGGTCAGTTGTAGAGGGAGGTGCTGAGACATTTGTTTGTCCAAATTCACGGACACCCTCACCTGCTGTTTGAAATAAAGAATAGATTTGCCTTCCAAAGCTAGGCTTTATTAACTTTAAAATCTGCAGCACATCTTCCCAAATCCAGTCCCAACCAAAGCTGGAAAAGAACTGAATTTAAGGTGGCCACAACACATCATGTGATCATCAACTACCAATGAGATTACAACATATATCCCAAGGCAGTTAACAAACAACCAATCACAATACTTTTACTAAACAAGGAATAATCACCACATTCACCCCTCCTTTTAAAATATACTCCAACCTAAATAACCTTTACAATTTATAATTAATTATTTACAACTAAAACTATGCACAACAAGAATAAAACTGTTCACATGACACAATACTAAGTGAACAACAACAAATAGTAACATTGCACATAAGTATTAAGTATCTCTCAACTAAAACAATATACTATAATATTTCAACAATTTTAAAACATTACTATCAATTTAAAAGTCCATTTTCAATCGGTCGACCGGATATCTTGTTCGTGTCGACCTTCTTAACCTTGGTGAAATTCCTTGCCCTCCCACACCAGAAGGCACAGAAGTATCTTCAGCAGGAAGGCTATCCATATCCCGATTTTCAACGGTTTCCGGATTAGAAATCCCATCAGAAGGTAAACTGGGACGGCCATAAACATCTATCAAGGGCTGACTAATAGAAGTATAATTATCTGCAATCGGATTGGAAATATTCGTAGTATCTGTAACAGCATCCACATTATCTGAATCATAACTATTGTTAATATCCTCAGAAGAGGGCTGGCCCCCACAAGGAGCCAAGTCTTTAATTGAAACAGTACTTTCTTTCCCATCTTGGAATCGAATATGAGCATATTGGGAATTTGCCTCCAACAGCTCCACCTCCTCCACCAAAGGATCATATTTTGACAATCTAACATGGCGTCGAAGCAGCACAGGTCCCTGCATAGTAAGCCATGAAGGTACCGAATATCCCATAGTAGATCTCCGCGGATAGTTAAAGAGCCTTTCATGGGGGGTCACATTAGTAGCTGTTGAAAGCAATGATCTAATGGAATGCAGGGCATCAGGCAGTACCATTTCCCACTGTGTATTCTTAAGGTTCCGGGATGTCAAAGCCAACATAACTGCCTTCCAGATCACCCCATTGTATCGTTCGCACTGTCCATTACCCTGGGGATTATACGGGGTAGTTCTACTCGTAGAAATTCCCCGACTCTGAAGGTATTCCTTCAACTGGGAAGACATAAAAGAACTTCCCTGATCTGAATGGATATACGCAGGCATCCCAAAGATGACAAAAAGTTGAGTCAGACATTTAATAACTGTAGCAGCTGATACATCTGCACAAGGAAAAGCAAAAGGGAACCTTGAAAACTCATCCACAACAGTAAATATATATCGGTTTTGAGTAGTTGAAGGAAGAGGCCCCTTAAAATCGACGCTCAAACGTTCAAAAGGAGAAGAATAATAAGAAAACAGTCCAACAACTCGTTGCAAAGCCTTAGAATTAGTAGGACAAGGTAAATCGATCAATGGTCGCAGACGTTCTGGATCTGGTTTAATCTTGTTTCCCAAGATAATATACCCCAATAGATTTACCTCAGTAGTCGAAAAGATACATTTCTCTTTGTTAAAAGTTAAACCAACTTTTTCCGCAGCTTGAAGGAATCTTTTAAAATTAGAATCATACTCCACCCTTGATTTGCCACACACTGTGATGTCATCTAAGTATGAAAAGGTGTCAGAGAGGGAGTTATCACTTATAAAAGCATCCATTGCCCGTTGAAAACAAGCAACACCATTAGTAACACCAAATGGTATTCGGCAAAACTGATACAGCTTTCCACCAGCCTCAAAGGCCGTATATGGTTGATCCTTCTTAACAATAGGAATCTGATGATAAGCACTCTTTAAATCAATAGTGCTAAAAACCTTATACTGAGATACTTTGTTGATAAGCTCATCAATCTTAGGCAAAGGGTACACATCTAATTGAGTATACCTATTAATAGTTTGGGAATAGTCTATCACCATTCGTTTCTTGTGTCTCTCGTTAGTCGTGACAACTACCTGTGCTCGCCAAGGCGAACAACTAGGTTCAATGATTCCTTCCAATAAGAGACGTTGAACTTCAGAATTAATAAATTCTCTATCCTGACTACTATATCTTCTTGACTTGGTAGCAATTGGCTTACAATCCGACATCAAATTGGAAAAAAGTGATAATGGAGAAATAGATAAAGAGGTTAATCCACAAATAGATAAAGGTGGCTTAGTCCCTCCAAATGAAAGACTAAGAGACTCGTGTAACTGAAGCACATCATGTCCAATCAAAATATCCGCACAGAGATTAGGCAAAACAGATAGGCGTATATCAGTATACGTATTACCTAGAAGAATCATTTTCACAAAGCAACAACCAGCTATTTGTGAAGTAAGGGTCGTCTGAGCCATACACACCTGATACGTAACAGGCGAAATTTTCAAATGCTTCTCCTTCGCAAACTGAAGACTTATAAAACTCTCAGTACTGCCCGTATCTATAAGGGCCTTCACTTCCAACCCATTAACTTGAGCCATAACTATAGCTTTGTTTAGGCCATGAGCAAATGCAGCAGAAATTGATGCAATAAACGCCCTATCTAAAGGCTGAATAGTCACAAAGGAGGTAGTGGAGGAGGGCCCTCCCACACCAGGAGAGGAGGAAGTAATTGAACCTGATGATTTGCACACGCGTGCATAATGACCTCTCTTGCTGCATTTACTACACACAGCCTCCCGAGCAGGACACTTCAGACGAGGGTGCCGGATATTCCCACAAAAATAACACTTCTGAATCCTAAAGGCAACAGCCACCGAAGTAGAAACTGTTTCAGAATCTAATAAACCACTCCCATTAAGTCCACATAATTCCTTTTCATCCGAAACTGCCGAAACCATAGTCGCAGGCCGATTAAAAAGAGCATAAGAATCCGAACTTCTCTGAGCCACATCCAATGTAGAAGCTTGCTCAAAAGCACTTTTAAGATCCAAAGTCTTATTTTCTAACTCTTATTTTCCGCTGACGAATTGATCTAGACAGTAATCTATTAATAAAAGCATCCCGTACCGATTCTTCCTTATATTCTTCAGCCGTCACGGCCTTATAATTACAGTTAACACTAAGGCACCGAAGTGCTTGTAAATAAGTATCCAAAGATTCTCCCACCTGCTGCCTACGGGCAGATAGAAGGTGACGTGCAAATACCTCATTCTTTGGTTTAACAAAAATCTTTTCCAATGTAGGAATAGCCACTTCATAAGTTTTACAGTCCAAAATATATTTATATACATCCGGAGCAATGTAGTTGATCAGCATATTCAGCTTATTTAGAGACTCTTGATCCAACATGCCCAAAAAGTTTTTAAATGTACAATACCAATGTTTCCATTTATCATCCACTCCAGCAGAATTGGGGTCAGCCTTGAATCGTTCTGGTTGAAGATATCGCTCCATTCTAACATAAAGTTAATAAATTGAAATAAAGAATAGATTTGCCTTCCAAAGCTAGACTTTATTAACTTTAAAATCTGCAGCACATCTTCCCACATCCAGTCCCAACCAAAGCTGGAAAAGAACTGAATTTAAGGTGGCCACAACACATCATGTGATCATCAACTACCAATGAGATTACAACATATATCCCAAGGCAGTTAACAAACAACCAGTCACAATACTTTTACTAAACAAGGAATAATCACCACACTGTTATAGGTGCAGATTTTTGTTGAGTTTTGCTGCTTTGCCGAACAGGTCACTTTTATTTTGGCAGTGATGGTTTCTGCTCACTTTACGTTGTTTAGCTGTAATGAAAGACTTTTGTGTCAATAAACAGAAGTTTAAATGTTGCTTGGTGCATCTCATCGAAACCTATAAAATTCTGTCAGGCCTGGACAGACTAGATGCAGGAAGGATGTTTCTGATGGCCGGGGAGTCCAGAACCAGGGCTCATAGTCTAAGGATAAGGGGTAAGCCATTTAGGACTGAAATGAGGAGGAATTTCTTCACCCAGAGAGTGGTGAACCTGTGGAATTCTCTGCCACAGAGGGCGGTGGAGGCCAGTTCATTAAGTATATTCAAGAAAGAGTTGGATATATTTCTTAAGGCTAAAGGGATCAAGGGATATGGGGAGAAGGCAGGGACCGGGTACTGAATTTGAATGATCAGCCATGATCTCATTGAATGGCGGAGCAGGCTCGAAGGGCCGAATGGCCTACTCCTGCTCCTATCTTCTATGTATCTATGTATCTATGTGACTACTTTCAGTGATGCTGGCATGCAGAGGCCCTCAAACATCCAAAATGCCCATGAGGTAAGACTCTCATCACTCCGCCACAGGGGTGTCGAGACGAGTCCAGAGGAGCCTCTGACGAATGGACCTTTCACTTTCAGCAGCCCTTCCATCTTCCTCCTCCTCCTCCTCCTCCTCCGCCTGCTCTTCCTCCTCCTCCTCCTCCTCCTCATACTCCTCCTCCTCCGCCTGCTTGTGCAGGGTCCGAGGGAAGGTAATGAATGGACGCGTTCGCCTATAAAGGGCATCTGTCACTTGCCGGATGCAACAGCGGACTGCAGCCTGAGCGGCAGTCGCATTGTCCCCAATGGCTGACTGAAAGGAGCCGTTGGCATAAAAATGGAGGCCTTCAGTCAGTGTAGCCATCACGGATAGAGAGGTTCTGCAGCGTTCAAGCGGCTGCAGATCCTGACCAAGCAGGTGGCACAGATCAGTAACAATGTTCCTTCAGATTCGGAGCCATCGCAAACACTGCTCCTCCGACATGTCAAGGCTTGTCACCTGCTGCCTAAAGACCCTCGCAGCCTCCCGTCGGATTGGCCGACCTCCATTGCCCCTCCTCCTTCTGGCCAATCTCGGCCCTCTCTCCCGCCGTCTCTCTGCCCCTTCACAGTGTTGGGCGATGAGGCCGTCGCCCTCCAAACAAGCTCCCATTCCGATGCCAGTTGGTCAAAAGGCTTTTAGATGTCGTGCTGCAAGTGCTTTGGACAGGGTTGAAGGTCCCAAGTACTGTAAAGCTCAAATCCCAGAACTCCGCTCGACATTAGCTCGCCAACTCTCTCCAGCAGCGATCGCAATGAGCAGGCCAAGTGGCAGAAGATTCTGCACTAGAGCTGTCCCCTTTAAATAGCGCCGCCCTACTCCGAGAAGGGCCTGTTAGCCCTCCTTCGAACTGTCACTAATAGCGCTGGGCGCTAAGGCTCCGGGCGCCACCCAATATGCGCTTAGGTGCTCCTAAAAGGCGTTGCACACTGAAATTACGTCATGAGCCGTTTGCGCTCGCGGGCGCGCGCAAACACTTAGCGCAGGCGCTAAATGTATAGTCAATTTCTGAGTCGGCGCTATCTTCAGAGCGTTCGCCCCAACATAGGGCTTCGCCCCAATTCTAGGTCTCTTTAGGCGCTCAGCGCCGGCGCTACCAACCCAATTTCTAGGCCATTGAATCCAAAATTAATTTGAAAGAAAGAAAGACTTGCATTTATATAGTGCCTTTCACGACCACCGGACGTCTCAAAGCGCTTTATAGCCAATGAAGTACTTTTTTGAAGTGTATTTGGCTATATTATTAGTAACGAAAGCTCAGCCCAGCCATTTTTGAAATAAAGTTGGTTTATTATATGCTCTGTAGCTAACTAAGTGAAGAATGATTCCACCCTCACAGATCTTATGATTGCTAGTGCAATGTACCATGTGTTTCACATGGAGTCACAATAATAGAGCAGAAAAATTGCAACACTGTTGCACTACTTGAAGTGCAGCAGAGCCGAAATTCCACCCACCACTATGCTATGGTTAAGACTCAATCCAAAATCCGAGGTATAGGGTCATTTAAATAATCAGGATGGGTGCCCATTCCTGTAGCATCACAGATCAAGCACTCAGCCCGCAAAAGGAACAGAAACTCAGAGTCCTGCCACTCTGAGAGGGTGTAGGGTTCTCAAAATTCCCGCATTCCCCAAAAGTTATGGATAAAGGGACCCTGTATGGACAAGTTATTAAAAAGGGTACCCAAAATGGCTTCTGAAACCTCGTGACCTAAACCGACAGGATTTTAAAAGCAAGGCCCTGCAAAAAGGCAGTCCCTGAAATGAAACCTAACATGCATGGATCTGTGAAAAGACTTTGTAAAGCCAGACAGCTAGGTAAACACAGAATATGCATTCTTCACCTTGGAGCAGATCAAGTCAGGATGGGCCTAATCTGAAGGCCATCAACTCTTCGCATAAATAATCAGTAACAGCTCACAGGTAGCTGCTAAGCCAGGAAAAATGATTAAGTTTCATAAATAACAAACAGCCAGGATATCGAAGCCATTATACAAGGAGACAACCGCCCCAGAAGTCGTAAAAGTAAATGGCTGCAATCATTTTAGACGAGCCCGCCAAAAGTTAGACAAAGAACTGACCTGATTTGGCGCGCAGATAAGGGGTGAAGAACCGGGTATAATTATAGGCCCACCGATAGTGCTCGTTCTCTTGTCACTTGCCTCTTGCTCCTGCCTCTTGCTCTCGCTTCGTGCCTCGTGGCAGGCCCTCTTCTCCCTCCCCGTGCCGCTCGACACCAAGGACGCCCATTACTACACCGGGGGCCAAACGCGGGAGGAGAACGAGACCCGAATTGAAAACATGCAGGACATATGGGGCCACGCACAGAAGAGTTGAGAAAAACGGTAAAACCGGTAAAGGCAGAAAAGGGTAGCGGAAAGACGCGCTGGGGGACAAACGGCCTAGTTATAAGCTGGCTTTTGATGAATAAGTTGGCGTTTGAAGCATGGACAGTGAAATCAAGACAAACGGCCTAGTTATAAGCTGGCGTTTGATGTTTGGACAGTAAAACCCAGTTAAGAATAAACTGGTGTTCGAAGCTTGGGTAGAAAAATCACATTAACGGTAAAAACTGCCAACCGAGCCCCAACTGCAGCAATACCGTCGGCAACCGCCTGAAGAACAAGACCCATCGCGACAAAGTACTCAACGAAGATGTTAATGGAGGAAAAGGAGGGTGCTTCGCACAAACAACTCCATCGCCACGCCCTGTGACCATGTGGCAACGACGAACCCCAAAGGACAACAAGAGTGAACCTCAAAACCCACAACCAGTTAAATCAACAGGTTTCGAATTGGTGAGCATGAATTCCTGGCCCCTCGTAGCTTAATCTGGTTAGGTATTGGGGGTGGGATAAGGATAAGGGGATTTTTTATGTATTTGTTTCCCTCGATGTGCCATGTGTTCCCCATTCCCATATAAGTGTAATTTTATATGCCTGTAACTATATCAGTAATTCTCAGTAAGGTTGTGTTTTATTGTGCCTTTAATAAAAATTGCGGTTTTCTTGCACCAAACCATTTGTCTACTCGATTTTCTGTATCACCGCCTGTACCTAAGTCCGGTGTCTAGAACCCAGGGGTGTGGGAGTGATTCGAACTGCTCAGAGACAGTCAGAGGTGAAGCTGATTGGGCACACACCACCCCCTACAAGGGGGACCAATAGATTCAAATTGGGCTGAAGTGGCAGCTGAAAAAAATTATCTCTTTTTCTTCCTTAGGGTAACAGCAGGGCCGTTAGTAACAGTAATTGATCCTTCTTGGATCGATTATTATTTGATTGCGTAATACTGGGGCCTTCAATAGGCCCAGAACAGGACCTATGTCTGATTTCAGGAGACACTGGTTTTGCTAGGCCTTCCAGGGCACTGGAATTACCAAATAAGCTGGGAAAGCCTCCAGACACGCCTCTAAACTGCTGTCAAATGTTGGGGCCCAGAAGAAGCACCCACCTCTTCCAATCCGGATTTTCTGTGCAACATAAACGGGGTGGAATCGTGGGTTAAATAAGCCACCTTAACATGGGGTGGGCGAGTTGGGGGCTGGGGGCGGGATGAGTGGGGACATTTCTTCCCTTATGTTTGTAACTGATATCAGAGAACTGATTTTAGAAAAGTACACTCCCAGCAGCTAGTCTTGCCTTCAGGTAGAATTAGTTTGTAAAATCAGCTCCTAATTGCCCTGTGCATTCTATTCTAGTCTACATTATCAGAGAGGATAGATATTCCCATGTTATGCATTATTGGTGTGGTCTGAACGTTTGAAGCGTGGGACAACAATTTGATACATTTTACAATAGGCAGTCATCCTATTCAGACAGCAACCAAAAGACCTCACCATCATACTCTTTATTCTATCACCCCAGCTGTCTGTACACCATTGCTCTTACATTCCATTCAGACATTTCTATTCCATCATATCAACTTCAACCTTTCAAACAACCTTTCCCAACTAGGTTCTATAATAAAACAGGGATGCTGGAGGCAATCTTATGTTGTGAGGAACCAGGCATAGTATGGATTACTGAGACATGGCTACAGAAAAGTTAGGACTGGGAGTTAAACATTGCAGGGTACAACATATTTAAGAAAGATAGGGAGGGAAAAAGGTGAGGTGGATATTAGGGATAACATAATGCCACTAGAAAAAAGTGATGCAGATATCAACAAGACAAAAATAGAATCCATATGGATAGAGATAAAAGATAATAAAGCATCAATCACACTAATAGGCGTAGTCTACCAACTACCTAATAGTGGAAGGGAGGTGGAGGAAGAAATATGCAGACAAATTAGGGAAATTAGTAAAAAGCATAGAATAATAATCATGGGGTTTTTCAACTGCCCTGATATTAATTGGACAGAAGAGGTAGGTAAAGGGGATAAGGGAATGGAGTTCCTACAATGTGTACAGAACTCCTTTCTAATCCAATATGTAAAAAGCCCAACAAGGGAGGATTCGATATTTGATCTAGTAATGGGGAATGAACTAGAGCAGATAAGGGAATTAAAGGTAGGGGAACATATAGGCAATATTGACCATAATATATTACGCTTTAAGATGATAATTGAGATGGATATAAGTATGATGAAAACCAGGTTAATAGATTGGAGAAAAGCTGATTTTGAGGGGCTGAGAATAGAACTTGGGAAACAAAAATGGGCAACAATATTGGCAAACAACAATGTAGAACAACAATGGGAAACATTTACAATGGTGTTCAACAGAGTGTAGGAAAAATATATTCTGCTAAAAGAAAATAGCAAACTAAACACTAATGAGGCTCCATGGATGAATAAAGCCATAAGGGAACAATTGAGGGTAAGGAAAGAAGCATACATTAAGTACACAGACAGCAAGGGAGTGCATGATAAGAGAGAATACAAAAAAATTAGGAGAGAAGTTAAAAAAAACACAATTAGGGAGGCAAAGAGGAACTATAAAATTAAATTATCAAGGAACATAAAACAAAATAGTAAAATATTTTAAAGGCTCATCAATAAAAAGAGGAAGGTTGGGATGGGAATAGGGCCATTAAGGGATAGACAGGATAATTCGACAGGTACTGATAGAGAGGTGGCAGAAATATTATATAATTATTTTGCTTCAGTATTTACCAGGTAGATAGAACAGGTGGACATGACATTGGATGATGAGATTAGTGCATTTAAAATTTAAAAAGGGGATATATTAAATAAATTAATCAAACTCAAAGAGGATAAAACCCCAGGTCCGGATGGATTGCATCCACGTATTTTAAAATAATCTAGGGAAGAGATAGTAGAGGCATTACTACACATATTTAATAATTTGTTTGAAAAAGGTATAGTGTCAGAGGACTGGCAGACAGCTGACGTAATACCTATATTTAAGAAGGGGGACAGAACCAGGGAATTATAGACCAGTCAGCTTAACATCGGTGGTAGGAAAAATAATGGAATTCCTACTAAACCAAAAATATAATAATGAATGGACAACATGGACTTCAAAAGGGAAAGTCTTGCTTGACCAATGTTATTGAATTATTTGAAGAGGTAACAGAGAGAATAGACAATGTTAATGCAGTAGATGTAATTTATCTGGATTTTCAAAAGGCATTCGATAAGGTACCCCATAATAGACTGATGAACAAGGTCAGAGAATGCCGAGTCAGCAGACAAGTAACAGAATGGATTGCTGGCTGGCTTCAGGACAGAAAGCAGAGTCGGAGTAAAGGGTAGCTATTCCTACAGTGGCAGAAGGTGGGTAGTGGTGTTCCATAAGGATCAATGCTGGGACCACTGCTATTCACAATTTAGACTTAGGAACCAAAAACACAATTTCTAAATTTGCGGATGACCCTATGGGCTTACCGGCCAATTAACAGGAAGCGGGTCTGATGACGTCATTTGATGACGCGTCATCTGCCAGTTACCTTAAAGGGACCATGCACAATTTTATTTTGACAGTTGATTTTTCAGTGTTTGACAGCATTGAGGTGCTGAAAACACTGACAATCACTGCACAAAGGTGAACTCTTGCACCCAGGCTCTCCAATGACCCCCTCCATATGCTTATGGAGGGAGTCACAGTATGCAGGGAGGTTCTCTTCCCTTCCAAGGGCGGAAGAGACCTCCCCAGGACACCAACTTACCTTGCACCTCCATTCAACCCTCTCTATCTACTTTATCACTTCCCCATCTCACTAGCCACCCCTCACACTCACCCTCATTCTACTGCAAGTATACCAACTACCAACACACAAGGGTGGGCACTTGAGAGGTTTAGCAAATGTCCATGTGAAGTTTCTGGTAATGTGTTGTCATACAGTGAAATCTCTTTTTCAAAAAGAGCCCCTTATTGGACAGATCTGAGCACACATTGAGAAGTGTCTCTATTTGTTGACTCTATTTCTCTCTCCACGGATGTTGCCTGGCTTGCTGAGTTTTTCCAGCATTTTCTGTTGTTATTTGAGAAGTGTCTTACTGAGTTCCAGTGATTGTTTAGTCATAACTCCCCCGCCCCTCCCACCCCGCTATAGTAATGAGTGTGCATGGAATGGTTTGGACATTAAAGGGATGCTTCATGGTGCTGGTGTGGGATGGTGTCAACCTGGCGCATCACATGGCAGCCAGGGTTTACAGCATCAAGTGAAGAAAGTCTGGCCATGGTGATGCCATCATTGGCCTCCCGGCCAACAATTCTGTCAAGGTCTGATGCCCTGTGTCCAGTGCAGCATCAGGTGATGGCAGCGAAGGTTGGTGATGTTGGTGTTGGGGACGATTGTGGAAGGATTCGGAGGACCAAGGACTGATTGTTTCATTGGCTCCAATGTTGTTCGAATAGATGGCAGCTGCAGGTGAGATGACAGAAGCGATCTGTCACTGGTGAAAGAGTTCTCCCAATGAGGTGGCACTGGACATACAGTTGGATTTAAAAACATGTAAGCTAAAGAAATCTGTATATGTATTAAAAATGCAATAACCAACATTTTCTTTGCTCTGAAACTCACCATGTGCAACATGGCATCCTTGACACCACTTCTGCAGCTGTCATCTTTTCAAAAGCATCAGACCAGACTCACAACATGCCACACTTACCTGGCGTGTTGTCCGGATGTCATAAAATCCGACCCAGAAGCTGGAAAATCGAAAAAGACCCTGCAAACTGCTGACAAGTACCTGTTGATAGGCAGTTAATTGCCTTTAATCAATTCGCAAATCGGGGACCCGACACTTGGGAAGGTTGTGTGGAGGCGGGTTGATGGCAGGTGTGGAACCCGCCGTCAATCAAAACGACTTTAACCTCTGACCCGCCTCCTGGGCACCAGCAAAATCGTGGCCAATGGTTCCACTTGTGGGGAAGAGCATAACTAGAGGCCGTATATCCTATGTAATCCTATGTAGGATCCATTCTATTAGTTTATGGTATCTTCAGTATATGGTATACATTGATAAGTGGACTTTACAAATTTGTACTTCATCCCAAAATGTTTTCCATAAAGTCTAAAATCTTTCATCTCTTTCTTACAGCATCCATTTACCTATTCCTTACATCCACCTTTCCCAGGCAAACAAATTCCAAACTATATAAAATTGTCCACTGCTTCTCATTCCCCATTATATTACAACAGAGCAATGCTACAAACAAATTTGACAGGGCCAACGGCACTTTGTAAGATCAATGTTGCACTGCATGGTCTTTCAATGCCCGGGTTCCCTCAGGTATATGTTACTGTATTTATCCGGCTGTAGTGGTAACCCCTAGCCTATGAAATGATGGCCTGCCACTGTACACCCACATCAAATAGTAATGTGATGCATACACAAGAGGCCAACATAATATGTCAATCCTTTAGAGGATCATTTTTTTAATACATTAAATATTCTGATCTGCATTCTGAGAATTCCAAATTACCTTTTATAATCTTGCAACTCATCCAATGCATTTGGTCAAATTATTCCTCTGAAAGGGAATATGGATTCAGAATGACAGTCATCAGCTATTTGATAGTTGAGATTAATGACATTACACACTACCTGCATATTCACTGGGTAATATTTTTTATCAATGTGATAAGTGGCCTCATTCAAGGAAAGTGCACATTTTGATTTAGTGGTCCTTAGAGTCCTAGGGAAATCATAGTACTGGCAAATATGTCTTATCGTTCTCTTCCTCAGCTCAGCAGTGACCTCTTTATGGCTACATATAGTAAGTGTAAAAATCAGATGAAATATGAAGACTCCAGTAGAAGAAAATTTAAATGCTAGCATCATAAAAAATTCTTAGCCCAAAGTGACCTGAATTGGGTGAGTTCAGATAAATTTGTTGCAGTGTGGATACTACAGGTTTAAACGTGTTTTTGCAAGGGACAAACTAGGAAGCTAATACTTATGTGGACAGAATATCCTGGTCACAAATTTTGGGTCTGCTTTTAGTATTCTCTCTAGTACAGCAGGCCTGGTCACTTCTGTAAGTACTCGGAGCATTTTAAGTTCAGGAGTATGTCTGAATTGTCCAATGTAATGCAACCTGAGGGCGAAATGATAGGTCAGCTCGTGAACTGAATTGGATAATCATGTCTTTCACACATGCCCTTATGTGCGCCTCTCCGATCTTTCAGCAGGCGGACTGGGAAACACTTTAATGATATGAGACTTGTGAATCATTAAGCTGCTTTGTTTTACAGAGAATAGATGAACATACAGAGGAACAGTTAAAGCAAATCCCACTTACTTCACAGACAAATATATGAAAAAGGATGGGAAAAGACCAGCTGGTTCATCAATCCTGTCCCATCCCACATGGTGCAAACTACTCACACCATTAAATCCATTCCAACCATCTCCCGCCATAGTTACACAACTTCCTGGGAGAGGTAAAATAAAACACTTATGCCAAATAAGAAAAAAATCTCTGGGAAATTTCTCTTTGATCCAGAAGACCATGGGAACTAATATCACTATCCCCATCAGCACACCTATCTTCTATAACTTGAGATGTCTTCCACTCACAGAAACTCATCCAACTCCCTTTTGAATACTTATAGTGAATCCATCTTCACTGTGCAGACTGGAAAGGAATTTCCTGACATCTAACCTAACTCTGTGCGGTAGCACTGAGTGCGGTCGCATTGAGTGTAAGTAGAGTTTGGTAAGTGGCAGAGTTCGGGTAAGTGGGAGGTGAGGGGTTGCTTGTTGCTCTGTTTTGCTTCCCTCTCTCAGGCTAATCCAACACTGCGGACGTGGAGCAGTGAGACAACTCAACCGGATAGGTCCCCCAGACAGCTTCCACGAGGGAGGTTGGTGATCAACTGGTTGGTAGGTTCTCTTCCTTCTCTTCTATACCTTTAAGTTGGTAAGTCCTATTAAATAGTGGTGTAATATTATCATCTATATCGGGGCAGAGGGTCTACATAACTAATAATAAGAAATTTAATTAATTACACAGATATGGGTGAACAGGTGATGTGTCACTGTTGCGAAATGTGGGAGCTGGTGGACCCCATTGAGGCTTACGGTGATTACATTTGCGATAAGTGTTTGCTGCTAGAGGAACTCAAGCTCCATGCTAAAGAGCTTGAGACCGAGCTTCAGACACTGCGACACATCAGGGAGGGGGAGAAATTCCTGGACTCTATGTTTCAGGAGGTGGTCACACCTATGAAATTAATTACTGCAGATGTAGTCCGTGGTCAGGGACAGGACGGTGTGACTACGAGTGAGGAAGGTACAGGGATCCAGGATGTAGTGTTGAAGGAGCCACAGCCCTTGCTCTTGTCAAGCAGGATTGCGGTTCTTACTCCCTGTGAGGGCAGGAGCGGGGACTGCAGGGAGGATGAGCAACCTGGCCACAGCACCATGGTGCAGGGGGCCATTCAAGTGGAGGGGGTAAAAAGAAATGTTGTAGTGGTAGGGGATAGTATCATTAGGGGGATAGATAGGGTTCTCTGCAGTCAAGAGCGGGAGTCCCAAAGGCTGTGTTGCCTGCCCGGTGCCAGGGTTAAGGACATCTCTTCTTGGCTGGATAGAAACTTGGAGTGGGAGGGGGAGGATCCAGTTGTCATGGTCCATGTTGGTACAAGCGACGTAGATAGGAGAAGGAAGAAGGTTCTGTTAAAGGAGTATGAGCAGCTAGGGGTCAAATTAAAAAACAAAACCTCAAGGGTAATAATCTCTGGGTTATTACCTGAGCCACAAGCGAATTTGGCTAGGATAAATAAAATTAAAGGGTTAAATGCGTGGCTCAAAGACTGGTGTGGGAGAAATGGCTTTTGCTTCTTGGGACACTGGCACCAGTACTGGGACAAGAGGGAGCTGTTCCGTTGGGACGGACTCCACTTGGCCAGTGCTGGGACTAGAGTCCTGGCGAATCATATAACTAGGGCTGTAGAGAGGGCTTTAAACTAATTAGTGGGGGGGAGGTTTCTAGAGAGCAAATAACAGAAATGACAACAGAGAAGGTCATAGACTTAGGTAGCAGTGGGGAAATTAAAAAACAGAACATGTCAGGAAGGGACAGAAGGTATGGAGTAAAAGGTAAAGTAGTAAAAGGGGAAAAAACAGGAACTAAGTGTCACAAAACATATTTGAAAGTTCTTTATCTGAATGCACGTAGCATTCATAACAAAATGAATGAGTTAACGGCACAAATAACTACATATGGGTATGATCTTGTGGCCATTACAGAAACATGGCTGCAGGGTGACCATGACTGGGAATTAAACATACCAGGTTATTTAACAATCAGGAAGGACAGGCAGGAAGGGAGGGGAGGTGGGGTGGCTATGTTAATAAAGGAAGGAATCACTATAATACAGAGAAATGATATTGGGTCAAAGGAGCAGGATAGTGAAACAGTTTGGGTAGAGATAAGGAATAATAAGGGGAAAAAACACTAGTGGGCGTAGTCTATAGGCCTCCGAACAGTTGCAACTATTAATCAGGAAATAGTTGAGGCTTGTAATAAGGGAACAGCTATAATTATGGGGGGTTTTAACTATCATATTAACTGGACAAATCAAACTGGGCAGAGCAGCCTTGAGGATGAGTTCATTGAGTGTATTAGGGATGGGTTTCTTGAGCAGCATGTAACTGAACCGACCAGGGGGCAAGCAACCTTAGATTTGGTCCTGTGTAATGAGACAGGATTAATTAAAAATGTCCTAGTAAAGGATCCCCTTGGAATGAGTGACCATAACATGGTTGAATTCCATATTCAAGTAGAGGGTGAGAAGGTTGGATCTCAAACAAGCGTGCTGAGCTTGAATAAAGGAGACTATGAAGATATGAGAGCGGAATTGATTAGAGTGGACTGGGAAAATAGATTAAAGGGTAAGACGGTACATGATCAGTGGTGTACATTTAAGGAGTTATTTTACAACTTCCAAAAAATATACATGCCACTGAGGAAAAAAGGGTGTAAAAGAAAAGAGCCATCCGTGGCTAAGTAAAGTAATTAAGGATAGTATCCGACTAAAAGCAAGGGCATATAAGGTAGCCAAATCTAGTGGGAAGATAGAAGATTGGGAAGTCTTTAAAAGACAGCAAAAAATAACTAAAAGATTGATTAAGAAAGGGAAAATAGATTATGAAAGTAAATTAGCAAAAAATATAAAAACGGATAGCAAAAGTTTCTATAGTTATATAAAAAGAAAAAGGGTGGTTAAAGTAAATGTTGGTCCCTTAGAGGATGAGACTGGGAAATTAATGGTGGGAAACATGGAGATGGCAATAACGCTGAACAAATATTTTGTATCAGTCTTTACGGTAGAGGACACTAAGAATATCCCAACACTGGACAAACAGGGGGCTCTTGGGGGAGAGTAGCTAAATATGATTAAAATCACGAAGGAAGTGGTACTTGGTAAAATAATGGGACTTAAGCTGGATTAATCCCCTGGACCTGATGGCTTACATCCTAGGGTCTTGAGGGAAGTGGCGGTAGGGATTGTGGATGCATTGGTAATAATTTTCCGAAACTCCCTGGACTCAGCAAAGGTCCCGCCAGATTGGAAAACTGCTAATGTAACACCCTTATTTAAAAAGGGTAGTAGGCAGAAGGCTGGAAACTATAGACCTGTTAGCCTAACATCTGTGGTTGGTAAAATGTTGGAGTCCATTATTAAGGAGACAGTAACGGGACATTTGGATAAACATAATTTAATAGGAGAAACTCAGCATGGTTTCATGAAGGGGAAGTCATGTTTGACAAATTTGTTTGAGTTCTTTGAGGAAGTAACATACAGGGTGGATAAAGGAGAACCAGTGGACGTAGTGTATTTAGACTTCCAAAAGGCATTTGACAAGGTGCCACACAAAAGATTATTGCTCAAGATAAAAAAATCACGGGATTGGGGGTAATATTCTGGCGTGGGTGGAGAATTGGCTCTCTAACAGAAAGGAGAGAGTTCGGATAAATGGTTCATTCTCAGACAGGCAATCAGTAACTAGTGGAGTTCCGCAGGTGTCAGTGCTGGGTCCCCAACTCTTTACAATCTATATTAACGATTTGGAGGAGGGGACCGAGTGTAACATATCAAAGTTTGCAGATGATACAAAGATGGGAGGGAAAGTAGTGAGTGAGGAGGACATAAAAAACCTGCAAAGTGACATAGACAGGCTAAGTAAGTGGGCAGCGAGTTGGCAGATGGAATACAATACTGGAAAGTGTGAGGTTATGCACTTTGGCAGGAAAAATCATAGAGCAAGTTATTATCTTAATGGCAAGAAACTGGAAAGTACTGTAGTACAAAGGGATCTGGGGGTCCTGGTGCACGAAACTCAAAAAGTTAGTATGCAGGTGCAGCAAGTGATCAAGAAGGCCAATGGAATGTTGGCTTTTATTGCTAGGGGGATAGAATATAAAAACAGGGAGGTATTCCTGCAGTTATACAAGGTATTGGTGAGACCGCACCTGGAATACTGCATACAGTTTTGGTGTCCATACTTAAGAAAAGACATACTTTCGAGTCAGTACAAAGAAGGTTCACTCGATTAATCCCGGGGATGAGGGGGTGGTCATATGAGGAGAGGTTGAGTAGATTGGGACTCTACTCATTGGAGTTCAGAAGAATGAGAGGCGAACTTATTGAAACATATAAGATTGTGAAGGGGGCTTGATCGGGTGGATGCAGTGAGGATGTTCCAAATGATGGGTGAAACTAGAACTAGGGGGCATAATCTTAAAATAAGGGGCTGCTCTTTCAAAACTGAGATGAGGAGAAACTTGTTCACTCAGAGGGTGGTAGGTTTGTGGAATTTGCTGCCCCAGAAAGCTGTGGAAGCTACATCATTAAATAAATTTAAAACAGAAATAGATAGTTTCCTAGAAGTAAAGGGAATTAAGGGTTACGTGGAGCGGGCAGGAAATTGGACATGAGTCTAGGTTCAGAATGGTCATGGCCCTGTGGGTAGTGGAGTGGGCCCAGGGGCCGTGTAGCCTGGTTCTGTTCCTAATTCTTGTGTTCTAATTCTGTGTTAGATTTCAGGAGATGGTTTTATTCCTGTTCCTGGCTGGGGTGGAGATCGCCTTTACAGAAGGTAAGTACTGTAGAAAATATAGGGACAGAGTGATCTCCTGGAAGAGTTTCAATCGCCTAGATGGGTCGGAGAGGAATATCCCGGATTTTTTCTCCCAAATTGGACATTGGGTTTTTTATCTGTTTTTTCGCCTCTCCCGGGAGATCACATGGGTTTGGGTGGGATGGAGAGTGATAGAAGATTTGAGGTTAGGATCAGATCAGCCATGATCTTATTGAATGGTGGAGCAGGCTCGAGGGGCCGATTGGCCTACTCCTGCTCCTATTTCTTATGTTCTTATGTTCTTGTGTTCTGTGCTAGTGGAACTTGCAACTTATACTAATGCCCCCTAGTTCTCCGTGTTGATCCAGTGCAAGTAAGCTATCCACTCAATTCTCTCCTTGAAGAAAAGCGAAGTAAACCTGAGGATTGGGAGCAGTTTAGGATTCAACAAAGGAGGACAAAGGGATTAATTAAGAAAGGGAAAATAGAATATGAGAGTAAGCTTGCAGGCAACATAAAAACTGACTGTAAAAGCTTTTATAGTCATGTGAAGAGAAAAAGATTGGTGAAGTCAAGCATAGGTCCCTTGCAGTCAGAATCAGGGGGATTTATAATGGGGAACAAAGAAATGGCAGACCAATTAAATACATATTTTGGTTCTGTCTTCACAAAGGAGGACACAAATACCTCCCAGAGATGTCGGGGAGCATAGGGTCTGATGAAAGGGAGGAACTGAAAGAAATCAGTATTTGTAGGGAAATGGTGTTAGGGAAATTGATGGGATTGAGGGCCGATAAATCCCCAGAGCCTGATAATCTACATCCTAGGGTACTTAAGGAAGTGGCCCTAGAAATAGTAGATGCATTGCTGATCATCTTCCAACATTCGATGGAATCTGGAACAGTACCCATGGATTGGAGGGTAGCTAATGTTACCCCACTATTCAAAAAAGGTGGTAGAGAGAAAACGGGGAATTACAGACCGGTAAGCCTGACATCGGTAGTGGGGAAAATGCTAGAGTCCATTATAAAAGATGTAATAGCAGAGCACTTGGAAAACAGTGACAGGATCGGACAAAGTCAACATGGATTTACAAAAGGTAAATCGTGCTTGACTAATCTACTGGAATTTTTTGAGGATGTAACTGGTAAAATAGATAAGGGAGAACCAGTGGATGTGGTGTATTTGGACTTTCAGAAGGCTTTCGATAAGGTCCCGCATAAGAGATTAGCGTGTAAAGTTAAGGCACATGGGATTGGGGGGCAAGGTATTGACTTGGATAGAGAACTGGTTGGCAGACAGAAAGCAAAGAGTTGGAATAAACGGGTCTTTTTCCGAGTGGCAGGCAGTGACTAGTGGGGTACCGCAGGGATCGGTCCTTAGACCCCAGCTATTCACAATATATATTAATGATCTAGACAAGGGAACTAAATGTAATATCTCCAAATTTGCAGATGACACAAAGCTGAGTGGGCGTGTGTGCTGTGAGGAGGCTGCCGAGAAACTCCAGGATGATTTGGACAGGTTGGGTGATTGGGCAAAAGCATGGCAGATGCAATATAACGTGGATAAATGTGAGGTTATCCACTTTGGTGGCAAAAACAGGAAGGCAGATTATTATCTGAATGGCAATAGAATGGGAGAAGAGGAAGTGCAATGAGACCTGGGTGTCCTTGTGCACCAGTCGCTGAAGGTAAGCATGCAGGTGCAGCAGGCGGTTTATAAGGCAAATGGTATGTAGGCCTTCATAGTGAGAGGGGTTTGAGTACAGGAACAAGGATGTCTTGCTGCAGTTATACAGGGCCTTGGGTGAGGACCACATCTTGAGTATTGTGTGCAGTTTTGGTCGCCTTATCTGAGGAAGGACGTTCTTGCCATGGAAGGAGTTCAGTGAAGATTCACCAGGCTGATACCTAGGATGGCAGGAATGATGTATGAGGAGAGATTGGGTCGATTGGGCTTGTACTCGCTGGAGTTTAGAAGAATGAGAGGGGATCTCATTGAAACTTATAAAATTCTGACAGGACTGGACAGACTAGATGCAGGAAGGATGTTCCCGATGGTCGGGGAGTCCAGAACCAGGGTGTCACAGTCTAAGGATAAGGTGTAAGCCATTTAGGACAGAAATGAGGAGGAATTTCTTCACCCAGAGAGTGGTGAACCTGTGGAATTCTCTACCACAGAAGGCAGTAGAGGCCAATACATTAAATATATTCAAGAAGGAGTTGGATATATTTCTTAAGGCTAAAGGGATCAAGGGGTATGGGGAGAAAGCAGGGACCGGGTACTGAATTTGGATGATCAGCCATGATCACATTGAATGGCAGAGCAGCCTCGAGGGGGCCGAATGGCCTACTCCTGCTCCTATCTTCTATGAAATAATAATTAACCATGTGTCCTCTCCCTTTCATTGGCTGACTTATTTTTACTAGGCAACTTCTAACTGCACAAACTGCCTCTCTTGCATCTTAGCTCTGGATTCAGTTCCTGACCTGTACTTCACAATTTCCTGTTTACATCCTAACTGACTGCCCCAGTGCCTCTTTTTATGTTTTCTCTCTGTATTTCAGAAATGGGAAGGATGTGCCTTTAAGTTCTATTCCATTCACAGATTTTCTGGTAGGCCTGTCAAACAACTGACACCCTCTTCTCCAAGAGTAAATTCTCAGCAGACACATCATGATGGCTCACATGAATAGAACTATCCCCACCGTAATAAGTATGCTTGTTCGTTAGGCCATCAGTGATAAGATAATAAATTGTTTAATATCTCCGGTCATTGTAGAGAGTAAGAAGGATAGTTGGCTCATTAACAAATCAACCCCACCACCCCCCACCTCGTCTCATATGCTGCAGCCTGGTGCATTTTAAACCTGTTTGAATTCACTTTATTTTTAGACACTATACTTAACCATAACACATTCCTAAATCTTCGGGTGTGAACATAAAAAATGATCAAAAATCCTGAATAAGGACAACCCTCTGCTTATATGCACAAGTATTATACCTATCCTGCCACACGTTTGCTTTTCATAATACTGATGGTGTTTGAAGCTACAGTTTCAAATGTCAGTTTATTGACCTTTATGATTATGAAAAATCCTGCTGAGATAATTGGGAATATTTGATTCCTAATAATATAATGAGCTGTACAATTCCTGTTGGAATACAGTACACATTCAACTTTTAGAGGTATATTTTAGTTTAGTAGTCTGGTCCAAGGGAATGGAACCTTTCAGGATCTTTGTATTCATCTGATCCTAAGCAACTGATTGTGAAAGAGAGTGGGTCAATGCATTCACAGGCCCTGTCAATTACTCAAGATACTTGGCATAAAGGAAACCAATCTATTCAATTATAGAGTATGGACAGAATGTATGTCTTTATGGAACTGAATTACATTTGTGCGCCACGATCCAATTATCATCCCTCCCCCTCGCCCTTTAATCCCATTTCACCTGAAGACTGTATACTTGGTTTTGACTCGCTCTGTGCAATGCCATGAGAGATCAGCTAGTGTATTTTAAAAAAAACTGGATCCAATGTTCACTTTGTAATTTTGTATTTTGTTCTGGAACAAGGTACTAAAAGGCAGAAATACTTGCATTTATATAATACCACTAGCTGGAGTGCCCGGCGGTGCCGAGGGTTTTTTGAGGGCATGTTTGTTATGAAAAAAAGTAGAAATAATTTTTATATACATAAATGAGTTTGTCTGTCTGTCTGTCTGTGTGGGAAGGAGAGAGAGAGGGGGAAAGAGAGAGAGGGGGGGGGCAGAGCGGCCCGGGGATCGAGAGAGAGACTGGGGGGAGAAGAGAGAGATGGGGGGGAGAGAGAGACTGGGGGGAGAGAGTGATTGGGGGGAGGAGGAGAGAGAGAGAGAGAGACTGGGGGAGAGAGAGAGACTGGGGAGAAGAGAGAGAGAGAGACTGGGGGGAGGAGAGAGAGACTGGGGGGGAGAGAGAGACTGGGGGGAAGAGAGAGAGAGAGAGAGACTGGGGGGAGAAGAGAGAGACTGGGGGGAGGAGAGAGAGAGAGACTGGGGGGGAGAGAGAGAGAGACTGCGGGTGAAGAAGGGCGGCCGCCATTTTGTGAGGTCGGCGGGAAGTTCCCTCAGCCTCTCTCCCTCCCTCCCCCTCTCGCTCCCCCGCCCCCTCTCTCTCCCTGCCCCTGTCTCTCCCCTCTCTATCTCCCCGCCCCTCTCTCTCCCTGCCCCCCTCTCCCTGCCCCTCCCTCCCCGCTCTCTCTCCCATGCCCCTCCCTCCCCGCTCTCTCTCCCTCCCTCTCTCTCCCTCCCTCCCCTCTCCCTCTCTCTCCCTCTCTCTCTCTCTCCGACTCACCACGGTACCAGAACGGAGCATATCCGACACCAGGAGTCTGGGTGCCCATCGCTCCGAAGCGAGCCCGGGGTTCCTCATGGTTAACGCAGCGGGCCTTTGGACCTGGTTGGCTGGGCGGCATGGAACGCCTTTCGCTGTGGACTCCCGTGTCCGATATCGGTCAGGGATGGCTCGTGTGAAAGCCCCGTTTTCCCGGTCCCACACTCATGGCAAGAGAGAGAGGGGGAAGGAGAGAGAGAGAGGGAAGAAGAGAGGGAAGAGGAGAGGGAAGAGGAGAGGAGAGAGAGAGGGGGGGTAAGGGGAGAGAGAGAGAGAGAATTTTTTTAAGCTTCAGGCCCGGCTGGTCTGTAATAGCTGCCAATCACCACAGTAACGGGCAGTTTGAAGGATTAGGCCCCGCCCACAAACGCCAGGCTTTTTTGTAAAACTGGTTATGAGACTGGTGGGCTGGTCACTCTCCTCTCCCCTCCCTCCCCCTCTCCTCTCCCTCCTCCTCTCCTCTCCTCTCCCTCCCTGCCCCTCTCCTCTCCCTCCCTCCCCCTCTCCCTCCCTCCCCCTCTCCTCTCCCTCCCCCCTCCCTCCCCCTCCTCTCCCTCCCTCCCCCTCTCCTCTCCCTCCCTCCCCCTCTCCCTCTCCCTCCCTCCCTCCTCCTCTCCCTCCTCCCCTCTCTCCTCCCTCCCCCTCTCCTCTCCCTCTCCTCTCCCTCCCCTCTCCTCTCCCTCCCTCTCCTCTCCCTCCCCTCTCCTCTCCCTCCCTTCCCCACTCCTCTCCCTCACTCCCCCTTTTCTCTCCCTCCCCCTCTCTCTCCCTCCTTTCCTCTCTCTCCCTCCTTTCCTTTCTCTCCCTCCCTCCCCTCTCCCTCCCTCCCCTCTCCCTCCCTAGCGCCTCAGGCCCGGCTGGACTCACCTCGGTACTAGAATGGAGTCAGTCCCGACAACGGGAGGCCGGGTACCCAGCGCTCCGAAGCGAGCCCCGGGGTTCCTGACGGTTAACGCGGCGGGCCTTTGGATCCGGTTGGCCGGGCGGCAGACGAACGCCTTTCGCTGCGGACTCCCGTGTCGATTGCGGTCGGGGATGGCTCGTTGGAAAGCCCCGGTTTTGCTGGTCCCGCACTCATGGCAAAAGAGAGAGGGGGAAGGAGAGAGAGAGAGAGAGAGTGAAGGAGAGAGAGAGAGAGGGAAGAGGAGAGAGAGAGAGAGAAATTTTTTGAGCTTCAGGCCCGGCCAGTCTCTAATGGCCACCACTCACCTGAATAATGGCAGTTTGAAGGATTAGGCCCCGCCCACAAATGCCATGAAACGCCCCCCGTGGCGCAGCGTGCGGATTGGTCAACTATCACGTCACTCAACGCTAATGAGCGGTAGGATTGGTCAACACCTGAATAACGGCAGTTTGAAGGTTTAGGCCCCACCCACAAACGCCATGAAACGCCCCCCGTGACGCAGCGTGCGGATTGGTCAACCTTCACGTCACTCAATGCCAATGAGCGGATTTCCCCCGAATGATTGGCCAACCGCTAATGAGCGGAAATTTGAACGTTTTTTGTCTACTCTCCAAACAATTTTTGTCTGACCAAAAAGTAAATATGCCTAGGACACCCTCCTAATCATAACCTTTCTTTTGATATAACATATGTGTCGGTACGCTCTATAACTTTTGAGTG